>NC_137513.1:21360000-21467500 GCF_041902795.1 Electrophorus electricus | reverse complement strand
CCTTTCTCACACACACACACACACACACACACACACACACACACACACACACACACACATATATACAAACGTATACACACATACACATACACACATACAGAAATCCAAAGAATATTACACATACAACTCTTTATGTGCATGTCAAAACATTATAGCACCTATATTTTAAGTATGGCTTCAGGTTGCCACTAAACAGAGTGAGGGAGAATGCACCCCTCCTAACCTTTATCACACTGTTACCTTACAGTAGATCCGAGTTGGGAAATGCCCATCATCCACGTAGCTAATGATGCATACACACTGTTATATCTCAGAATAAGAACTGATGTCAGTTTAAGGGCATTACATGTTATTTATTTGACCTCTTTGCCACCAGGTTAGCCACTAATCAACAAATTCTGTTTGTATTTTGAAATGGTCAGTGTAAAAGTGAAAATATAAAGAAAGAATTAGCAAACAGGAAAGGGTAAGAGAGAGAGAGAGAGCAACAGAGAGAGAGAGAGAGAAGGCATCAAACATTAAGAAGCAATCAAACTACACACTTGCTCTCGTATTTGAATATAAAATCCTAACCCGGTGGTACTTATCTGTGTTCAGTGGGTGAATGGATGAGGTAATAACGTGTGGTTAGATTTAGCAACCTCCCAAGTTGAACGTGCTAACACAAGTGCTTCCGTGGGAGTTGATGATTCAAAATTTCTCACATCAACGCGTTTTGGCTGCAAAACACTCATTCAGCTAGGTACAAAACTAAACTGTTTTCTGTGATTAACATAAAATGTTGCTCCTTTTGTGCTTTTTGGAGGAAACGCATGTCTGTTTTGTTCCTCTGATTACTGAAGCCCTCATTTATTAGGACCCTCCTGGTGTGAAGGAGGAATTCTCACGAGTAGGTTCTCTGGTTTGATGTCCCGGTGCACTATGTTCAGGCCGTGCAGGTACTTGATGGCGCTGGCCAGGTTAAAGAGCATCCCGCTGGCGTCCCGCTCCGTGTATTCGTTGGTGGACGTGATGGCGTCGAAGAGGTCTCCGCCCTGCGGGTGAACACAAGCCAAAGTATAGAAGATCCCTGCCGCAAAACCCGGAATTCTAGAAGGTCCCCTCCAAAATCTGAACTAATGAACCCTGACAATATCCTCCATCGTGTTGCCTTCTGACCGAACCAAAACAAAGTCCACTTCCCAGAATTCCCTGGGAAATCACAAGGAGAACCTCCAATCCTGCTCCACCACTGCCAGGAGATCCAAGTCACCTGATATACTGATTTTTATATATATATATCTCTGTGGTGTACTTATACACACACCTGTCCTTTTCTGTTTCCTCTTTGCGAGGTATTGCCCTTACTAAGCATTCTTTGTTTGTTTGTTTGTTTGTTGTAGTATTCGGATTCAAACCTTGTTTGTGTTTATGGATTTATTGTCTCTCTGCATGCCTTCTCAGTTCGGAATCTGCCTGATTCTCCCATGGTTTGATTTGCTCTGGTTTTGACCCCTGCATCTTTCTTATTTACTCTCCTGGATTGCCCTAAAAGCAGTAACGTTTGCCTCCCGTATTTTATCTGCAAGTGTCTGTTCTTTTCTGTCTCGTCACCCCTCCAAAGATCTGCTAGAAGGTCCCAACCCCCATTCCTCACGATATTACCTAGATACCTTTCAGATCGGTTCCAGTGCGGTTACTAGATAATACGCAGTAGCTACTGAATAACGTTTTAAGATTCAGGATCAGAGATATTAAGCCTGGAACCGAAGAGGTTAACGTCACACTCGTAGAGTCCGTCACGTCAGTACGGGCTGGGAAAACCATGGAAGTAAAGAAAAATGGCACGGACTCTACCTTCACCAGCTCCATGACCAGGTAGAGCTCGTGCAAAGTGTCCATCTCCTCAATCAGTAGGACAATGTTGGGATGTTTCACCTTCCTCAAAATGGACACCTCGTTTTGGATCATGTGCTCCTGTGCAGAACGGAAACACACACTTGTCACTCGTCATTTGGTGTGCAAAGCGAACTACGTTAATCATCGTGGAACCATGTCACGCAGCAATTACTACAGCCCTGTGATTCCTATATTCCTACATCCCTGTCTGGAGCCATGAAGCTGCCCCAGATAGGGATGTAGGACAGGTGGACTGTCAGGTGGGACTGCTGGCCTTGGGGCAGATGCAGCCGCGCGCCGCTCTCGGGTGCCTGAGGGCAGCTCACCTTCCCGCGGCATTTGGCCTTGTTGATGACCTTGAGGGCGTATTCTCGGCTGGAGGATCGCTCCACGCACTCGCGCACCACCGCGAAGTTGCCATCTCCAATGGTCCTGCCCACCTTGTACCTCTCGGCTATCGCGGCGGGCACCTGAGAGCCATCCTCCACCGCCTCAGCTGCAACCGTACGTACGGGGGCAGCGGTTGCTTATTCTCCATAGCAACACAAATCACCATAGCAAGCGAAAAGGGATCAAAACGAAACATCAAATGTAAGAACAGTCCCACTTGTGCTCTGAGCGGTTGCCAGGCACTGGAGAAGAGAACCTGTCAGCTTAAACAGAGCGGCAGAAACTAGTCCCAGGTGCACAGGATTGGTAATCAGGTGAGGGAGTGGGGCAGGTGCTGCGCGTGTGTGTGTGTGTGTGTGTGTGTGTGTGAGTGTGTGTGCGTGTGTGTGAGTGGGCATGTCCTTACTTCTTAGTGCCTAGCACACTGTGACAGTTTATGGTGAGCTATATGGTAGACCTGCAGTAGAGCCATCGATTTTTGACCATTGACTTGTTAAAGATGAAAGGTTTATGAGTTTTTAAAGAGCCCCACAATGTTAGTTGTTAGCCCATGGACTGAAGGAGGTGCAGCTCTGGGCGTGAGGACCAACTCTGGGCGGTGTTCACTTACCTTCACTGCCTGGACCATCCCCCTCGTCCATGGAGCTGCAGACTTTAGTGGAGGCCAGAGAAAGAGAAGAACCACTGTGTTGAGAACTCTGCCAGAGAGAAAGAGAGACAGAAAGAGAAGGAGAGAGAGACAGAGAGAGATGAAGAGTGAGAGGGAGGGAAAGACAGAGAGAGAGAATGAGAATTAGTGAGTGTCTGTAGGTGAAGGGGGTTGAAAAGGCTTTAGGGCTGAATACCATTAATAGTTTTAGAATTATTAGAATTATTGGTATTATCTGTAATATGCTGATCAATTAGTTGTTGTGAGGTCATTTTTATTTTTACATTTCACAAACATTTCACAAAATCAGCTCCAGATTCATAAAAAGCCTCTTTCATAATAATAATAATAATAATAATAATAATAATAATAATAATAATAATAATAGTACATTTTAGTAACCTTCACACCTTCTGTTTATTTTTAATGTCCCTTTTCACTAACAGCAGAGTGGAGTTCCAGTAATACACAGTTCGTAACACACAGTTCCTAATCTCAGGACTGTTCTCAGTGTGGCTAGGCAGCTCGCCCCAGTGACAGAGACATTTGTGCAGCTCCGAGCTTCTACAGAGCTCAGGCACTGGCAGGGACCCACCTGCTGCTAAAATTAGGCCAGCCCTGGCATCCCAGGTGAGTGGGACCACTGTTCTGGCACAGCATGGGGCAGCGCCGGAGGACATGTAAAGGAACACGGAAAAAATACCCCGGCAGTTTCCGTGGCAACACTCCAGCCTAGGCGGGCTAAGAATAATCCGTCAGGAGGGCAGGTGAGGTGAAGCGGAGCTCAGCTACCCTCCACCTGCTGTCTTCAGGGGAGCAGGTGAGGTGAAGCGGAGCTCAGCTACCCCCACCTGCTGTCTTCTGGAGGGCAGGTGAGGTAAAGCGGAGATTTCCTGTTCCACCTCAGAACACCATGGAATCAACACGCATGGCTTGCTCCGAACAGTCCACCGAATCGGATGCAGCCCTCCCAAATCCATCTGTCTCTCTGACAAGAGTTATTTATGGTTACAAAAAAAATGTCCAGGATGGCCAGATATCAAGAGCATCCTCACAGGTACTTGAAGCTGAATAAGTGGAAATGGAAATGACTTCCAGTTTCTAACATTGAACTTCTTTTCTCTTGTTCACAGGCTTCAGTGAACAGTAGAAAAATGTTGGACCTTTGTTTACAGGTACTGTAGTTGCCTTAAATAACAAAATAAATCCCTTCCTCCTTCAGGAGACTGTATCTGCATAGGTACCTCAGGTAACTTCATGTTTTTAAATGAAAGCAAGAGGACATCGTTTCAGGAAAAATAAACTAAGAGAATAAGAACGAGAGACCAGTGAAGACCTGTGAAGAGTTAACTGAGTAGGTAACTAGTGAGGTGCTGGAGCTCCAGTTAAACAACCCAACCTCAATTGTGTGCATGAAGGGAGAGGTCAGACTAAACCCACACACTCTGCAAGGCTCAGAGGAGAATTCAGCTGGAATGAAACATGGCTAAGGAGAAAGGCCCATCTCTGGTTGCTAGGGAACGTCGGGGTGGCGGTGGCGATGGGGGGTTTGCGGGCAAAGGAAGGCATCTTTGAGCGCGTCTGCCCCAGAACTGATCCGGAGTTTGGAATTGATCGAGCTCTTTTGTAAAGGAATGGAAAGGGTTGGAATTCAAATGGTTTGGCAAAACAGCAGAGCTGAAGGGCTGGTGAGAATGCTGGGTTCTTACCCGTCTCCTCAGGCTCGCTGGGCTGGTGGGGGACGGACTCGGGGACTTTCCTGAACGCGGTGTGGACAGCTGACTGCCGGCAGTTCCATTGGCTGAGGACAAAGGACACACTGAGTCCAAACCAGCATCTCGATCACTTTACATTCAGTTAGCAGGTGGGAACTCAATTTCAGATGTGCAGTCCTGTTTAAAAATGCCAAGATTATTTACACTTCATTCAGAAGCAGTAAATAGTGGTTATCACTGAACAACATGAGGAGTTAGTGTTGTCAATGCCTTTAATAATATACATTGGAACTAGGAACACAATTAAAACCTTAACAGTTTAAATTTCTTTCATGTTGGATTTGACCTTTTCATAACAGTGTTTTGCCAAATTAAGGAAAAAAGATGCAGCCCACTGAATAATATTTTGCTATTAAAATGTAAAATGACATGAATTATAAAGCCACCCTTAGTTACAAAAATGCTCACGTTCACATTAATAATATATTAAATACTCTCCACACTGGATAAGTCAGACTGCAGTAATCACAGCAATAAAGTATCAGCCATAAAATCCAGTCATCAAACAGTTTAACGTCGTGGCAGGAACAAAACTGCCTGGGCGCCCAGATATACCACAGCCCCCAACTCTACCCGAATAACAGCCACGACCCGACAGAGTGAAAGAAGCACGCCTGTCTGTCCTCTGCCTGCAGCAGAGCGCAGCAAGCTTCCGGAGTGCGGCACTACGACGGCGGCCAAGCTCATGCCGCCTCTGTGTGGGATCTGGCTTCCCCGAGCTGGCACCTGCTGGGTGAGCACCAGCAAATCTGCATGCACTTTTTAAGGGGTTTGGAAAGTAACTGATTCGAAGGTGTTGGTAACCGGAGTTGTAATCACAAAGTCAAAGCTCTGCGAATCAGGCTTGACCGAGCTTGTGTTGCTGCATACTGAATCAAACAACACTGTTGTCATCTTCTGAACCCTCAGCTTCAGTCACCTTTTTGCACAGAGAGACTTGCAGCGTAAGTTCACCACTGTGACATTTTTGATTTAGAAAGCCAGGGGCCAACGCCACATAGATCCTGTAGGACCAAAGGAGAGCAGAGATGTCTTTGACAAGTGCCATATGACTACTACCCTCAAAGGACTTTTTCATAAATTTCGATTTCTGAATTGCATTGGTTTGTGAACTGGTTTGATTTGTGCACTGCCATGCCGTAAGTCCCGTCTTGGTGCACTGCCATGCCGTAAGTCCCGTCTTGGTGCACTGCCATGCCGTAAGTCCCGTCTTGGTGCAATGCCATGCCGTAAGTCCCGTCTTGGTGCAGCCCCTGCAGGGTTCATGCGTTCGTCCAGTAACTGCTTGGGCGTGTGCGCGGAGCACCACTACTTTCAGCTTTTCTTGTCCTCTTTTATCCGGCCTAAAGAATTCCCACCTCGCTTGGCTGTTTTGCTTGTACGAACCAGGAGACAGCAGCTGCTATCCATCCCAGTGCCGCAGTAATTAACAAAGGCCATTTCTTTCGGTGGTATTCCATCTTTACTCTGCTCCGTATGAGAACAGCAATAAGCACGCTTGGCGCAAATCAGACTACTGACCCAACTTTTCAGGAGTTTCAGCCCCACCCCTCTACTCAGTCCTCTTACAACGAGGCCCCAAGTCAGTCGATGGGTGGCGACAGCAGTTAATTAATGCGTGCATTTGGGACACCTGCGTCAATTACATGCCGTACCACTGCTACTCTTGCCAAGCTTTAGAATCGCATGTACTGATGAATTAATTCAAAATTGAACCAAGATCATTTTTGACAGCTAGTGTTCATAAGAGAGCTGCTTTATTGAGATTATGCGTGTGCAGACCATGATTTAAAATGGGAATGATCGGGAGTGAACACAAATCCCTAGGAGACAAAAGAAACCCGTGACCTTGAACTGGAGATCAGGGCGACCAGCCCCTTTGCTGAAGGATCAAGAACTATGCAAAGAAGTTGAGAATAAGGATATGATGGCATAATGAATAGACTAGTATGAGGGGGTGTGCCTAGTCAATCTCTAATGCAACATGAATACAAATAAACTAACGAAACAGACGCAGTCTGAGCAGGACTGTAGCCTAGCAAACGATCGCAAATGATCGCTAGCAAATGGTGTTTGAGTGTGTCTGGAAAAAAATGGTTAGTTTTAGAAGCTTTATCTCATTGCTTGTACTCGTTTCTCTTGTTGCTGTTTTTGGTTTGTGGACTTCGCACTCACATCTCTAAGGAGGGGAATCTTGCTCGTCTCCTGAAAATGCTAAAAGAATATGGCAGAACCTAATAGTGTAACGGACAGCCGTAGTGCAAGCCTCCCGCCACTAGAGGGTGAAAACGCGCTGAAAAACCAGTCATCAGTGCGATCGCCTACAGGTGTTCACCTGCGTATATAAGGGCTTCACCAAGGCTGGTCGTCTGTATTTTGGTAAATGGTTTTGTTACGGGTTAAACCCCTGTGAGAGTTTTCCATTGAGTTCCCCCCCACCCCGTTCGTTTCTGTGGGGAGAATTTTACACTTTCTTCTCAGTTTGGTGTAGCCAAAGGAAAAGAAAAGCCAACCAGATAAGAGAGTAGAGAGACGCAAACTCTGTTTGTTTTTCATACCGAGTTTTGTTTCCTCCTGAGCTTGTTTGGTGTCCCTGGTTCTTTTCCCACATTTTCCTCTGTGGAGAGACTACATTTCTTTCGTCTAAGGCCCTTATGCTCTCTCCTTTGTGGTGTGGTGGTTTGTGTCCAGCCCCATGATTCTGGCAGCTCCTGGTTCGATGCTTGCACCCCATGAGTCGAGGGGCCTGAACGTGTCTTTTCCGTCTGGTGGGACTCATTTGTGCCTTCAGTCCTCTTCCATCTGTTCGGGCATGGATCTCTCTCCTCCATTTGTCAAGTACACAAGCACTTCACTACCCCTAATCTGAGTGTTTAGGTTCAGTAGCCTCCTAGCACTGGTGGTGTTCTACCTCAACCTGTGGCAATAATCTCAAGGAAAATACGCACTCTGTCCTACCCGGGTGGTTGAAAAATAGTAAATGAATTTGATATTTAATGGTCTCTATCTCATGATGGGGGGGGGGGGGGGCAGTGTGATTAAAACTTTTTTTTGATACATCATCCTCAGATTTCTTATATAGACTTTAAGGTTCATCTTGAAGTGGAATCGTATGTATGTGTATATATATATATATATATATATATATATATAATTTTTTTTTTTTTTTTTTCCCTCACTAAGTTTGTTTGCCTGGTTTAAGTACAATTGTTACCAGAGACAAAAGTGCTTTTGTCAAGTGCTTTTTTAAGCACTAATATTGCTCTAGTGCTTAAAAATGTTTGCTGATGTAGACAATGTAAATTGTTGGTAAAATTGTACAGATACTGCCATGTTTGTACGTTTGGCTTTAGTGGTAAGGTATTTGTTGATTTGTTGAGATTTTGCAAATAAACTGCATTGGAAACATTTGGAAAACCTAAATTTACACATATATGTTGCATCATTTGCTAGGATTTTCCTGTGCTCAAAGAGGGAAGGTTGATGAAAACCAGCTGTTGAGCAAAAAAAGTCACAAATGTCATGAATTTTCATTTCATTTTATTTTCATTTTATTATTTCAACCAGTTACTGGTGAGGTCTGCGACTACATAATCAGTCACTGGTGTGGTCTGTGGGTACATAACTAGTCACTGGTGAGGTCTACGAGTTCATAACAAGTCACTGGTGAGGTCTACGGGTACATGACCAGTCACTGGTGAGGTCTACGAGTTCATAACAAGTCACTGGTGAGGTCTACGAGTACATGACCAGTCACTGGTGAGGTCTACGGGTACATGACCAGTCACTGGTGAGGTCTACGAGTACATGACCAGTCACTGGTGAGGTCTACGAGTACATGACCAGTCACTGGTGAGGTCTGCGGGTACATGACCAGTCACTGGTGAGGTCTGCGAGTTCATAACAAGTCACTGGTGAGGTCTGCGGGTACATGACCAGTCACTGGTGAGGTCTGCGGGTACATGACCAGTCACTGGTGAGGTCTGCGAGTACATGACCAGTCACTGGTGAGGTCTACGAGTACATGACCAGTCACTGGTGAGGTCTACGGGTACATGACCAGTCACTGGTGAGGTCTGCGGGTACATGACCAGTCACTGGTGAGGTCTGCGGGTACATGACCAGTCACTGGTGAGGTCTGCGGGTACATGACCAGTCACTGGTGAGGTCTGCGGGTACATAACCAGTCACTGGTGAGGTCTACGAGTGCATAACCAGTCACTGTTGTGGTCTACGAGTTGTCTGCGGGTACATGACCAGTCACGGGTGAGGTCTGCAGGTACATGACCAGTCACTGGTGAGGTCTGCGGGTACATGACCAGTCACTGGTGAGGTCTGCGGGTACATGACCAGTCACTGGTGAGGTCTGCGGGTACATGACCAGTCACTGGTACGGTCTGCGGGTACATGACCAGTCACTGGTGCGGTCTGCGGGTACATGACCAGTCGCGGGTGCGGTCTGCGGGTACATGACCAGTCGCGGGTGCGGTCTGCGGGTACATGACCAGTCACTGGTGTGGTCTACGAGTTGTCTGCGGGTACATGACCAGTCGCGGGTGCGGTCTGCGGGTACATGACCAGTCGCGGGTGCGGTCTGCGGGTACATGACCAGTCGCGGGTGCGGTCTGCGGGTACATGACCAGTCGCGGGTGCGGTCTGCGGGTTGTCTGCGGGTACATGACCAGTCACGGGTGCGGTCTGCGGGTTGTCTGCGGGTACATGACGTCACTGGTGCGGTCTACGAGTTGTCTGCGGGTACATGACCAGTCACGGGTGCGGTCTGCGGGTACATGACCAGTCACGGGTGCGGTCTGCGGGTACATGACCAGTCACGGGTGAGGTCTGCGGGTACATGACCAGTCACGGGTGAGGTCTACGAGTACATAACCAGTCACTGGTGAGGTCTACGAGTTGTCTGCGGGTACATGACCAGTCACGGGTGAGGTCTGCGGGTACATATGCCACAGTTAACCATGACGAGATAATGCATGTAAAGGACACCATAACCAGCGCTGCAGGTCAGCTCAGAAAAGGGATCTGATCACAGTTTAGTCCTGGGCCACCTGCAGCACACCAGGGTAGTAAAAATCCAGAAACGGACGACAAATGTAATACAGCACTGACTTCAAACAGCAAAATTATTCACCCTCAGCCACAAACGGAATGTGAATACAACTCCTGTTAAATGATACACACACAGCCTCCAGATGAGTCACAGCCCAGCCGTACAGTGTCCACTGCGCAGGCATATCTTACTGGAGTGCAACCGGGAGCGTGGGAAGTCAGCCCGGTCCCATGCGCTGGCGGCTTTAGTGAGTCACTGCCCTTTACACCTTTTTTCTGCTCTCACAGTGGACACGATGACTCAGAAGGTGCTCAGGTCTCAACACCACACACTTGGACTACACACACATTTCTCACATCCATATTACTGCGCACCTATATATAAACATTCATACTTCCATGAAACACAAGTAAAAAGACTAGCGACAAGCCCCCATAGATAAGATTGGTTAGCGTCACTAACCGTATTTCCTGCTCCCAGACAGTGTTGCAAAGCGCGGCCTGCCCGCGCACGCGGTCGGCTGGGTGTCGGTGTGTGTGCAGGAGGGGGTGGAGAAGCCCTCACCTGAGCTGTTGGAGGCGGGGGACTTACTCCTGCAAGACGCACCCCCCCGCGGGGACCATCGGCCCTGCATGGAGGAGATCCTACCGTAGGACTGCGATTTCACCACCCTGCATTCTGAGACAGAGTGGGAGGGAGGGACAGAGAACCCGAGTCTGAACATTTGGGGGAAAAAGGAGATTAAAAATAACAATTTATTACAACAAATGCTTTTTGAATGTAACCATCCTTTAGTGAGGAGTCCAGGTAGTTGCCTGCAAAGTTTGAATGGTGCCTCCCCCATCCTCCGCACTTATAATTGTAATTATAGTGTAACTTTGATTTGAAACATTGAAGGCTTGCTGTTGAGTCAAGCTTTGTTTTGGTGCCATTTCTTAATATAAAAAGCAAAATTACACAGGGAAGTCTAGATGTATACGAGGATAGTCACGATAACCCCTTTTTTTCCACACCAGCTGTTGAAAAAGCACATCACTGGCAGTCACTACTTCAGGGTCTAATGATTACGTGATGCATAAAATCTTAACCTAAATTTACAGGGTTTATAGAAGTTATAAATAATGCCCTAAGATTCATCATCAGCATTTGAGAAAGTTGTGACGTCATCCTTTGACTCATATCCACAGAAACCCTGGAACACTCACTTAAGCTGTCGATGACACAAATGAGCCTTAGATGAGTCATATTTGACAGTTTAGAAATGAGGGAGGACACTGCATGCTCATGGATTCAAACCGGGATCTCCAACCAGGTGTTGCAAGCCCAGTGCGGGACTCGTACCACTCTCATCCAGCAGGAAGTCATCCTGGTAGCGGAACTTTTCCGGTCCGCAGGCGATGAAAATGTCATCTTCACCGAAGAAGTCCTGAAGACATGTCACCTGGAAACAAAGGTACAGCAGCTCACACTCCTCCACACCTCTTGTATGTTTTGGTGACCAAACTGCATTATCATGGTATATTTGCCAAAAGTTTTTCCTTTCCTGGAAATGGAGACAGACAGGAAGTGAAGTATGGGATGTGTGACTTCCAAAACAGCCGCCATTCCTTAGCCACACCTCCTCCTATGCCAGCACTTGGTGGGGCTTCCAAACGTTTAATAAGGTGGGCCTTAAATAAGGTGGATTGATGTCGGACCAAGCCCGAATGCACAAAACGGCCAAACCATCTGGGCCTGATCGCTCTTCCAAGCACAGTGTCTCTACTAACACACCCATGAGTCTCTCTTTTTATAATTCACTCATTCCGATGACCTACATCAGACAAAAGCGCACACGTATTCGTAAGAAAATAGCAGTAAGGTGATGAATCATGTGCAGATAAAATCTCTGGCCCCGACGTTCCTACCAGTGGAAAATTCTTCCTTGACAAATGCCACCTATGTGATATTCACAAGCTCCCCCACAGTTCTGCCATTCCTCCTGCCTCCCTAGACCTGGACGCCAAACAACAGAAGGAGGAAAGTCTACTTTGGAGATGCTAGAAACATTTTCTCACATGCAGATATATTGAAACACGTCTTAACACAACCACCAAAACAGTGAGTCTGATGAAAAAACAAACAAACCCTCAGCACTGCATTACAGAACAAAAACACCGTGGCTCTTCAATACTTGCATGTAGTTTTCAAAGTACTATGCTTCTATAGCTCAGCCTTTGCTGTCGTGGTTCTTGCTAATGGTTTGCAGTGGCTTAGAAAAAACTTAAACACTCTGCCAGATTGCTTTGCCATTAGTTCTATGAGCCACTTCCTCTTCAGGTACTCCCGAAACACTGGAGATGACATCTAAGCTCTTTCAAGAAGACCAGAACGGAAATGTTCCTTACAACACTTCAGAACATTAGAAGAGTTCTATTATACACAACTGTCAATAGCCTCTACTAGTTTAACATGTTTCAGCAAATTGACACAGTTGCTTAACTAAAAGATAAAGACAAACCAGTTCTTTATTACTGGTGTTACTGGTGTGATTGTTTCAGTTGTTCTGAGGGAAAGCTCACTGCGCACTAACTGAACTCCAGGGTCTCCCTATTGCCTTCAGGCTCATGACAGTCCCTCCATTACATACATACACACACACACACACACACACACACACAGCATATCTGTAACATCACCTCAAGCACTGGTCTGACATGTGGCACGACGGCAACCAGGCCCCTAATTCCAGCCTCTAATTCCACTAGCTCGCTAGGTTCTGTAACAGGTGATTATACTCATAACTCTAGAGTGGGAAAAATCTGGAACGTCTGAAATAACCAAAATGTGATACACATACAAACAGAAGCAAATCAATATTTGGCAAGTTTTGTTTGATCTGTTGCCCTCGTATAGATTAAGGATGCTGGTCGTTAATGTAGAGCTGGTCGTTAAACTTCAAGCATCAGAAAAATGTCGGACAGGTTTAACAACGCATCTGGAGTTACAGCCCGCTAGGCTGCATATTAAAGGTGTGCTCGAGGTATTGCAGTAGGCGTCACATAGAAATCTCCAAAGTATCCCTATATTTCCCACAATTAAATGGTCTATGTAATTTGTTCACCACTCGTATTAGTAAACTAAAATAATACAGTGACACAGCAACAGTATAAATAAAAGCAATTACATGGTTTCATACTGCAGTTCGTTTTCACATGCGTGCCACGCTAATACGCAGCACAAAGAAATCAGAGTTCTTCACCCATGACGGTGAAAGAAAGTAGCGTGGAGTGGAATTATTCAGGAATAAAAGATGCATGAAAGTTATTACATAAGTTGTTAGCGTTACACTTCGGACAAAGGGCTGAGATGGACATTAAAATTCCAAAAACTCCTGTCTGGATGCCCTCAGGAAGAGGATGAAGCTTGTTAGCGGAGAAGTCTGATGAGACCTTGCCAACTGCAAGGTGAAATGCTTCTCAAGGCTGAAGCTCTGAGCGCATACGGAAGAGCAGGAGGCTCCAAAAACCTTTCATCAAACTCTAGCACGGCTAGCAAGAGGCCAAAGCTTTCTGTCGATGTTACCGTGGACAAATCAACGTGGATTCAGCAGTATGGGCAGGGTACACAGAACAAGGCACTACTGAAATCTATCCTGAACAGGCCAGCTCATTGCAATATACAAAATGAGGAGAACTCAATAAAATTGTTGAAAAATGTCTGAGAATGCATATGGAGAATTTACTATATTCATATTAATTTTATTTGGTATAAACATTTATCCAAAGCAACTTACAAGTGAATCGGTATATGTTAGTGTGCATACTTTAGTGCTTAAGAACATAAAAGCACATGTTGACCAATCACTTTTGCTGACAAGGTGACAGTACTGGTTTATTTTGTAACTAACGTCAGTCACACATTAATTTTCCTGCTATCCACCAGCACAAGGATTTAATTTCCTCCCTCTGTACTGATTGGTCTACAGCACAGATCTCCCCATCTCTACATACTCTCCAACGTCACAGTGTTGTAATCACAAATGTGCCCAGTAAAATACAGCTGAAGTGCAAAAATCAACTGACAGCAGGAATAGTCTGATCTAAGATGTTGTGGAATATGAAATCTTTCAGCAGGAATGGTTTGGGAATTCTGGGAAATATAAAATGTGTCTGCAAAGTGAACAAAACAGTGCGACTGATGCCATGAGATGAAATTCAGACTCTAGACGGCAAAGGTCTCCCCCTACATGGGACTGGAGCCTTGCGGCGTTTTATTCATGGCTTATTATGTAAAAACATGGTTCATCCACCGATTATTTCAGTATTGAAGCATGAATAGGTATCCTCTGTCTCCTGCGTTCAGCAGGCGCTATTATGAGGGGCCTATAATTGCAATGATGAACAGCCGAGCAGAGGTAACGAGGGACTCCAGCAGGGCGGTTTCCTGCTGACAGGAAGCATCTGGATGGATGACACTTTCACATGTAGGAACGCGCTCTGATCCACGCGTTAGCACGCATCTTGCATTCACTCTTTTCACTGCTGGAAGTTAAGAATCCAAGGTGAAATCAAGCCAACCTCCTCGGAGCTGCCGGAGCCCAGGCAATGGTTTCTGACTAGAGCAGGCTGCATTTCACAGCATTCGGTTGCCGCTGATGATATTTAGCTGGTCTGGGTTCCTGCTATTTATCATTACATTTAATAGCATTTGGGGAGCATGGAATTACATTGATAAATCACATATTTCCTCCAAATTCATATATTCATACTGGTTTGAATTACCATCTACTATAGAAAGAAAATGAAACGCTGCTCTAAAGGAAAAAAAACCTCATTATTTTGTGCTATGTAAGGCATGCTACACATGCACATGCTACACACGCGCACGCCACACATTTTCAGGCTACTGTTTTGAATGCAGAACAACGTTTGACAAAAAAGACAAATTTTCATTCCTTCACAAACAGTTGAAAGAAGGCCACAATTCTTTGGGTAACTGTGTCTGTTCTGTCCCAGAATGTGTCTGTGTTCAGTTGAATACATTGCTAGCTCTTTGAGGAACTGTCTAGGAAGCAAACAAAAAAGTATAGGAACGTGAAATAACTTCTAATGTGGTACTAAGAACAGCTGCTATAAACATTAAGAAAACATGCAATGTAGACTACTGGAGGAATACCAGCGTTAGTATTAGTTTGGCTCTCTGAATTAACAGGTTTAAATTTAGACATTTTATAAGATTCTTTATGCTATCAAAGCACCAATTTACTTATCAAAAATGTGAGATTTTTATATTGCATGAACATTTACACTGCAGCCAAACATTTCTACAGCGAGGGGAGCAGTACCATTCCCTTCATAAATGGACCATAAGCCTTAATACATTCTGATGCAACCATTTGTTGAGGATTGTGAGGGGGAGGCAGACAGACACTAGTGAATCACCATCAGAATTCCCAGTGCTGGAGACGGCATTTGCAAAACAAACATATTTGGCAATCCAATCAGTGGCCCATATTTCTGTTTAGTATTGCTAACATGCCTGTTCTAAAATTCACTGGTGAATCAGTAACACAAGCTCAGATGTGTATCCACCCCAGTTCTGCCTCTTAAACCTAGACTGCGAAAGGTAAACTGGGCAGACTGGATCACAGAGATGAAGAGAGAATTGATTTGCCCTCCCTCCTGGATCCGCGACACAGCTGTATCCAGCCCGGATGTCTCTGTGCTGCCCTCCGGACCACTGGTTTGCACCAGGCTCTCCCTGTACACCCTCAGACCATGTCAGCGGGACACCAGAGTCCATAATTTACTCGGAGAGGAGCTCTCCATGGTTCTGAATCCACAGGACATTGATGGTGTGCACAATGCGCTGGAAAAATATACACTGACAACCGTCCTACCCAGAAATCAATGCAACACGTTCATCCTGTTTGAAAATAATTAATAATTGCCTCATATCAAGCTGAATGACTTCTGAAATAAATCATCTCTGAACTGTAAGAGAAAACACAGCATGCTGAACTTTTTTCGCATAGTTACTGAGGTTAGAAGGTGTTTATGGAGAACAATTACTTTCATTTTTATCATATGGGTATGATCTCAGAGATAAGCAAAACAAATGGAGTGAGTCCTATTCAAAAAGAAATTTGTTTATGCAAAGAGAGAAGAGAATTATTTCTGTCATTCATAATTTATAGACATATAAAGCTATTAAACTTCTGGGCAAAACATTTTCAGTCTTTAGTCTTCATTGTCCCTTTTATTTGGTTCATATATTTTCCTCATAAGTTACACACACAGTTTATATACACACCTTTATATACCTTCGCATATTGTGTACAACTTGCATATATTAACAGCAGTGCCAACTACAAAAATTTAATGGCAATGCTGAAAAAAATGATTCAGATGTCACAGTTATAACTGATATCCATTTAGATAGAGTACACAACCCTAAAGGACACCGCCAGTTTTGTAATGTCAGGGGCCGCTGACATGTTGCAAGGAAACCTTACATAAATCAACAGATGCAAGTCACCACCCTGCAATGGCGCATGGTGCTGTTAGGCCACGCCCACCCCAGATCTACAGCAGTTGTGGGAGGGGCTACCACAGGTGGCGTGAGAGGGAGCAGGTCACTCACATCTCAGACAGTTCACACTGATCCCACCAACGAGGCGCGCAGCATCCAATAGAGACACAACATGGATGGAATCTTGACAGATGACCCGCTTATGAAATGGACAAGGTGACTCATGCGAGCATATGGGAAGTAAGTGTTTAAAATATTAATTCAATACAAATACACAATGGAGGTCAAAGCTCACAAACCGCACTGGCTGATGGGCAGTGACTAAGCCCAAGTCTGAGTCAGTTCCAGTTCCACCAAAGCACAGTGATTCTGTAGGAACAGTCTAGATCAGCACTTTGATCAAATCTTGAGTACATTGAAAAAGCCTCTGAATCATCGAAAGCTTTATTTATTTCCTTCAGACTCCTCAAATTGGGCTGAATGACTCATTGGTCTCAATGATTCATAAACTGTTGTGCCATTTGGATCATTCAGCTGTTTTTTTTTTTTCAGCAGATCAATTATTATTATGAATTAATACATTTATTATAATGAATTAACTCTGAAGAGAGACTTGGAGTTTGTATGCAAATTTACCATGTGGTCCTTACAACCTGTTTGTGTTCAGATTGACATGGTTGTGTTGTGTGTGTGCGTGTGTGTGTTGTGATGTATAACACATTACTCATCCCCTTGGTATAATGTGATTGGCCAGCTGGTTTCAAAGTCAAGGTCAAACTGAATCATCTGATCTCAGCTCCTTAACAGCTTTATCAGGTACGGCCGCAAACCTCCAGCTCATATGGCTCCGTTTCACATTGGAAGTGCAGTTCTGGAGCGGCACACGAAGCAACTGCCTGTGGTAGGGAGTCATTCATGTGAATGTTCAGGAACGTGTACACGGAGCCAGAGCCAGGAGCTCAGCTTGACTGAACGGCTCATTCGAGGGCTGTCAGGCCATGACACAGTCCCACGGTCACTCAGGCCCAACTCACTTGGTGAGTAGGAGATGCCGTTAGCAAAGCCTGTGCCCAGATAAGATCCTTCAGAAGTCCTAAAGTCTGGCCTGAGTGAATCAGGTATCATAGAGGTAACATGCCTCCTACCACTTCCGAGAAGAGCCACACACCTTCTCTGCCAGTATGGTCCTGCCGAGAAGAGCCACACCCCCCTCTCAGCCACTTTGGTCCTACCGATAAGAACCACAACCCTTTTCGGTCATCAAGGCCCTCCCATGGCTAGCACTCCAACCACTACTGTCTGAACAAATCAAAGTGAAGACTAATGCATGGGGTATGACTGAACGGAGGCATGTCCGCAGTGAATGCCAAAAACCAGACAGACCGGGGGACGGTGTCCCTTTGACCATTTGCACTCACGACACTGTCATCTCAGGCACCGCGTCAGACATGATGGACGCGTAAGCTCTGTTCATACGGTCCTCTTTAAGCAGGTCATTGGAAGCGTTTCAAGATGGAGACTGAGCTACAGACAAACGGGGCAACCGCTATGACCCACCGCCGACCGCACAAGTTTCAGCCGAGGCACAGTGTAATTGCTGTGGACTTAGCACTTATCCATCCCCAGCACTTAAGCATCAGGCATGGAGTGGATCGAGTCATCACATTCACGCACTAAACAAAGAGCATGTTTGACAAATGCTCGTCAATAGATATCCAACATTAATGGCCTTCTAAAGCAAGTGGATGCAACTCTGCCTGCATATCTGGAGGAAGTCCACGCTGAATGAGGGGTGTGGGGTAAGGATATAGATCGCATCCTCCATAATGGAGTTAT
Organism: Electrophorus electricus; assembly: GCF_041902795.1. Lineage (NCBI taxonomy): Eukaryota > Metazoa > Chordata > Actinopteri > Gymnotiformes > Gymnotidae > Electrophorus > Electrophorus electricus. Next base: position 21,449,394 of record NC_137513.1, on the reverse strand, counting down.
ACGCTGTAAATGACCTGTTCTACCATAAACAAGGCATAGGGAATCTTATTACTAGAGCTGTTGGAACTATCTGTTTTATTAGTGAGCAGAACTGCCACATACCTTGATAGTTGCCATATTAAGAAGTATGGGATGTAGATTCTGACAGAATCTATTGGTATATCTGGTTAAAAAGATGCAGTTGCACAAATATTCAAGCTCAGGGGAAGGTGTCAAATGTTAAGGACAAAGATATAGCTCCCAATATACACTCCAACATAACTATATGCATCGGTTATTTATTATGTGCCATGGAGTAATGGCAATGCAGCTCATGTGAAGCACATATCAGTCCTGTGTCTGCCCCATCAGACCTGTGACATCATCAATACTGCACCCCCTCTGCAGCAGAGGCTGTTTCCTAGCAACCAGCTCCAGCAACCTCGTTGTCATAGAAACCGAAAGAGGGTTGGGGGGGGGGGGGGGATTACCACAATTTCTTCGAAAATTGTACTAATATAGAGGATGTAAGAAAAAGATTATGTCTGATTGTCAAAAACTGAGCACACCAATGTTGGTGTGTCTGAAATCATCAAAGATGCTACGAAAATGTATGCATTAAATTTTATATGAGGGAATCCTTGTTCTCAGTCCATATTTCCCTTCCTTCTGCCCAGTCTCTGATGACAGGAATCATCAAAATAATACATAATTACATGGCAAACATCATTTTTGGTATTATGAGAAACACAAAGGAGCAAACATGCACAGTACAGAAGAGTAGAAAGTAACGAACGCAAAAATAATCTTTTATGCGACTTCGCAACCTTCTAAACCTTTGGAACTGCTCTGATGTTCGTGTTGTGTGCTGAGACAAATCCAGCAGACTGGGCAGAGAGGTGTAAAAGGAGCTCTATCGCGTGAGCCGTGATAAGGGCGCGGGCCTCGTGCACGCCCGGTGGGGGGATGGTAATACACTGTCCAGCCTCCTCCTGTGACCGAAAAGGTTAGGCCTACTGTCAGAACTCACAATATGGCTGCCACCCTGTGCCTGTCACCTACTCTCCCTTTTACTCTCTGTCTCTCACTCTCTCTCATGCTCATTAATTCTCGCTAATATACCTAATTATATATTCAGTAATATTCTGTGTGACACAAGGACCCTGTGGGTGGGGGGCAATTCGAAGACAAGGTAACAAAAGGTAACTATTACGGCGTGTGTGCAGCATGCTTCCTACAGAGCCGTATCCTCAGATGGAGTCCTCTAAAAAGTTACACGACTTTGCGCAACCTTCAAATGTGCTTTCAGTGTTCACCTTTTCCTGTGAGTGTGATCTGAACTGACGCGAATACAGAGAGCCTCTGCTTCTAAATACGGCTGCCTGGGAAGCCGGCCCAACCGAGGGAGGAAAGCAGAACACTGAGGAGGAGAGCAGAAAGCCAGGACGTCAGCTGGTCCAACAGCACAGCCAAGGGAACGGCGTGACCTGTTTGTGAGGGACAGTGACGTGGGCGTCGTCTCACCTGAGAGAATCCGGGCCACACGTCAGAAATGTGGGCCGACTTGTCAGAGACGAGGGTGAGAGGCCTCGTCTCACTGTACCTCTGGTTTTCTTTTGCGTAAGACTAAAATGGCCCACGTTTCAGAGCTGGAAACCCAGCAAGGGCTTTCAGATGTGCTTGTTACACACAAAGCAAGGGCCACTTTTATAGATACCCGAAGACGTGTGTCGCTGAGGAAGTCACAATCAAACAAATTTAGATTTAAAATCTGAAAGACCAAACGTTTGTGTCTAATGTGTCCAGCGCTCACCAGAAAGACAACGGCTCTCTTTTCTAAAAGAGCCCTGACACCGATATATGTGGGCCTAAACGTCACTAAACACCCAAGTCAGCTGTTCAAGAACTGAACATCCTCATCGGGGTGGGAAGACAAGCTCGGACGCTCCCTGTCCACACCCACCTGCTTGCCGTCAACCGTGTAGAGCTTCTTCACAGCTCCCGTGTCCAGCTTGATGGCGTCGGTGATGTCACTGAGGACCTGCTCGAACGTGTGCGCCGTCTTCTTGTTGAGGAGAATGCGCACGGCTTTCCGGGGCTTGACCCCGCTTCGGATGACCGTCACCAGCTTGGGCCGGATGAAGTCCTTGTTATCCTTGGCATCCAGTGAGCTGGCCTTGGCGCTGGCCAGTGAAGTGGGCATCCGCGAAGACACGGTGGTCTTCACATTGACTGACCAGTTGGGGCTGACGTTCTTGGTGTAGTCCAGTTTCTTGTAGGGCTCTATGGAGCCACACACGTAGCTCTCACCTGTTATGCACAGATCAACGTGCGAAGCTTTAACTGTAGCTTTAACTGCCTCAAAATGCTTTAGATTCATGAACATGCTGACAAGTTAAGAACAGAACTCATACGGCAAGAATTCAGTTTATGTACTCCTTGTTGACAGATCTGATGGGCCATATATAGTGGAAATAACAGAGTCCAATGACTTCAGGGGATTTTCAGTCAAGGTTAATTACCCCATTGACACCAAAATCAGACCCGTTTCATTCATTTTCACATTCGCTGTGTCTACGAAGGCACTGTGGGGTTTGGATGGATGGTTGGCCTAAATGTTCCGCTGAAATTCTCCACTGAAATGCCAACGCACGTTTAGTATCTGGAGCAGAGAGAAAGCTATCTCTGGTAGCGGACAAACATCTGTATACAGTACAGATTTAAGTCATTCAGCTGTTGGTATGATTAGCGTGGTGTGGCTGTAAAAGACTGATTCTAAAGTATTTAGGAGCATTTAGGACCGTTCAATGGTTACACAAGCAACAAGCAAATATGTGATGCTCATTACGAAAACAACATCAGTCATTTCATTACTTCTCAGAAAATGCACAGTAAAATAGGTTATACATCAGATGGGTACGACTCCAGGCATTGTCAGGAACACGAACTGGTCTATCGTATTTTCACTCAGTCCACATTTTCACATTTTACTGACATAAACTATATATATATATATATATATATATATATATATATATATATATATATATATATATATATATATATTTTAAAAAGCGGACTGAATGTACCTACTTGATTAATTTGGAACGCGACCCCATTTCACCTTTGCTTATGGGGTGAGGGCCAAGAGTTAAGTGTGCTGAGTTGAAACGTGCCATAAATTACCTTCCTCCAGTTGGTCCATGCTCGTGATCTTTCTGGATCCATCGACGGAATATATGGTGCGCACGCCTTGGGGCAAGTGCACGTTGTCGGATAAGGAGCGCGTGAGGTCTGCGAGGAGCGCCTCGAGCGACCGGAATCGGTCCGGGGAGACGGCATACGTGATTCCCCTGAAGTAGCGGTCCCCGTTCCGGTAGAAGCGCACCTTCTTGGCTTTCTTCTCCGAGCTCAGGGCTCGCAGTGTGCGGGTCCGGTACAGGCTGCAGTGGGCGCTGTGCGTGGGGCTCGGGAGCCCGTTCGCCCGTGCGCTCCCGCGGTTGTACCTCTGCGCCTTGTCCCGTTCGTCGAAATGCTCCAGCTCCATTTCTGCAGCCTCGTGTTATTCCTGTGTGAATGTGTGTGGACAAAAAAAAATGTAAATATGCTTTTTGGTTTGTGAGTTAAGGCAACCTAACATGTCAGAAAACTACGGGCTACGGGAGGTATGACGGATTTATGAATAAGGTATGATTCCGATTTATGAATGAGGCATTAATTTAAAACTCATTTCATCCGTGTCAATTGATTACATTTATACACACTTTTTGTAATGCCTAGAATAGCCATTATCTTTGTGACAACAATATTCGCACAATTCTAAGTTACTGAAATCCGCCCTTTGCCCGTTATAACGATAACGACAGCAATCCTGGCTACTGCGCCCGGTTTGGTCGAGACTTCGTGAATTAAATGTTCAAGTAACAGACATGATCGAATTAATGAAATAACGGGACCGGGCTCTGCGTGTAATCGCACAAATAGTCCCGGGATGAAACGATATTCCCCGCTTACCTCCGCGCGTTCGGATATCCGTGGGCTAATTCGGTTCCAGATTGCGCCGTGTAACGTCTCACCGTGCCACGCGGACGGGCGGCAGAGTCGGAGGGCCCGTGCCTTCTATTTTTGTGCCGCGTGCTCCTGCTCCGGTAGGCTGCTGCTCGAGGCGACGGGACGGGATGGGCTAGCGCTCGTGACGGTGTCTAGCCCCTCACGTTCTGATTTACGCGCGTCCATCTCCGGTTCAAACGCGAGCCTAATAATAATAATAATAATAATAATAATAATAATAATAATAGAAATAACAACAACAACAATAATAATAATAATAATAATAATAATTATAAGCCTAATAATAAGTGGATTGAAACTACAACCCCTGCCTACATCTCCTTATAGGACATGCTTGCGTAGGCTAGCAGCTCGGAGAAACCTCCGATTAATAATTAGGACATTTTTCACTCATTCATTCCAAACTGTACCCATATATAAAATATATGTAAAGTAAATCAAAGCGAGGTCCGTACAGACAAAATGTGTTACTAGGCTATAAAATGCGGAGCATTACTTATTTTATTTATTTTATGGATCATGCTAAGGGCAGCGACAGGCACAGATGTCCACACCACCAGACCACACACGCTTACTTTAGTGAAGCTGTTGGATGGAGCGCAGGGAGTCCAGCTACTTTCCGTCAATCAGGAATACGAAACATACGACTGTACATTTTACTGCCTTTATAGCTGTTGATGCAAAAACATAAGCTATCGTTTTAAAACCAAAAATATGGTTAATTTGTCAAGAAAAATTACCCCTTAGAAGAGCCCCTTAAAGATCCATGAACAGGGATAACGGGACGTTTGAACTTATGATTATTTGTTTCAGTAGTTAGTAACTGGCGCATCGGTGAGCGGAAGCAGCCGTCGCCTGTTAGTGGGGCTTCAGGTTCAGACTGAAGCTGTCCCTGAACAAGCCGCCTCGGCCTGCTGATTACCCAGCCAAACAAATAAACTCTGATCCCACCCTGAATGTTCCAATTTCAGCTGTCAATAGAGGGCGCTGTTACGACCTAAAATCAATGTGCTGGTGTCTTTAGGTTGAAGACTGGAGCACCAAAACAGTCACAGGCCTGTTGTGAAAAAACCCTCGCAAAGGTGAGTAGGTCTATTACAATAACACTAAAACACAAATCTCGTGTCTCAAAATCAATATTTATTTGATTTTTTTTTTGTTAATACTTAAGATTAGGTAAAGTGCTTTATAGCATCTGCAGTTAAACCTGTGGTTACATATAATTTATAATGGCATTTAACACAGCAGTAATAAGACAGTAATAATCAAAACAATCTAGAACCACACCAAAATTAGCTTACATTGCAGCCTATATTTTGGCAATAATTCTCCAGTCATGCATCAACTTTTGTGACACACTTGAATGCTTCCCTCGATTTGTATTGAGACATTATATAGCCCTTAAGACACTTGCAGTCAGTATGAACCAAAACTAAAAGGAGAGTCAGTCCTAACACTATGTAGCTTCTTGCCAGTTCATTCACAGAGAACTTGATATAAACATTTCTATTTATTAAGGATCTAGAAATATTACTTCTAGATTCTTAGAAACATTATAATTCTATTGTAAATAACAGAACATTTGACTTTTAGTTTCTTATAATCAGACTAGTCCATAAATAATATTCCGCTCACATATCAAGCAATGACACGTCCTTCACAAATAAGGACTAAATTAGTTGAAAATATATTTACACCATACATTTTCAAAAGCTTGATGAAGAAATTAGTCTGCGTATATAAATATAGCATTTAAATATAGACATTCTAACATTTAGACACAGTAGAAATCTGTGATAACATTATTCATATTAAGGCTCTCCAGAATTTAAAAATAGATGTACCTATAATTTCCATCTAAGTCCATCTATAAGAGACAATGTAAACTAATATGTACTATGACGGTGCCCTGGTTCCAAAAACGGCTCATTAATCAGTGGGGAATATTAACTATTACTTGTAGCTGGTGTGGGAAAAGGGAAGAGAAGTTGACTTCCAGTGGTAGAGGTTTCAGTGAGCAGTGCGATCAGGTCACTGAGCCTTGACTGTAGTCTCCATTTAGAACAACTCTAAAGTATCACAGTAAAATAAGCATCCCAAAAATCTCTCTCTTAGGCAGTATGTCAGTACATAATGGAAAAGTGAGCTCTCTAAAAACACCTTTGAGTGCATTTTATATAATGACCAGAGATGCATGGATAGAAGCCAGCAGTACAGCTGTGTCAGTGCCTTGACAGTAAACCCAGGAAAACTGAATATCTTAATAAGCAGCCCTTGTCCGAGCACGGATCTTTTGTTTGTTTTGTCCGTGCCTGAGTCTATTTTTGGTCCTTGCGCTTTTCCTCCGGCCCCTCGTTCCTGGGTCCCTCCTGGACTTTGTAGTCTTTCAGTATGGCATTGGCAGTCTCCTTGCCTGTCTTTTTCACCACTGCCTTGACCCCCAGGTTGTCGATGTTGAAGGCAGTGGTGCCCACGTTAATGGCGGAGTTGACAGCGTGGTCTGTGGCTCGGCCTGCTTCTGCTCCATACCTTGATCACAGATCATTAAGAGATGGTAAGAGGAGGAATATTTTTGGGATGAAGAGCAGTGAAGGAATAGATGGCCAGAGGGTTGGAGCAGGGGTGTAAATGCATGCAAAGCCATGAAGCCCATATACATGCAAGGGGTTCATTTTTGATACTTCTGAGTTTTATATATTTTCTTGGGAGAGAGGATGCTCTAATATGATTTGTATGATAAATCACATTACCTATTGTCCCAGACATTTTCCTCTAATTCTCCAGATTTCCAATTCTGTTTTGCTATGTTACAGTATGTTTTTTTTAATAAAAGTTTGAAAACTTCAGTTTAATACATATTGGTAGCAGGCGCTTACAGTTTTTCTTGATTGCTAAAAACATTCAATGAAGCAGGGTCTACTTAATCTTTATTGCCACCTTCATGGAATATGTAAACACACTCATTGCTTTCATTCATTTCACACACTATCTCAAAACAGTTAACACAAATATATACAAAAACCTATTCAATGGGGCTGACTGACAAATTATTACCATGCATATTAATGTCTTCATTACCTGTGTGCACAATCGCTAAATCGGTCAATATTTGTGAGCATTTACAAGTAGAGAAGGTGTCTGAACACTTACTTGCTGTACTGTAAATATTTTCTGTACTTCAAATGGGTGTCAAAGAGCAAGTGTCCAAAGCACAAGAGCAGTGTGGTTGGTTATCTTTGCTAAAATCACCTTAATGGAGAAGAACATGATCCATTCTGTGATCTACTCACTAGTCTTTTGGCACATACCAGAGTTTTATGGAGTATAAGTTTTAATAAAGCAAACAGCTGAAGTGAAGGTTGAAGCTATTTAAAGTGAATCACAAATTGTTTTTGTGTGTCACCATTTAGTGACAGAGTAAATAAATGTGTTCATTTGATTGTTGGCTGTATTATTTAATAAGACTTTGCTATTGTGGCTTAATGTGCTTAATGTTTTACAGGGATTCGAGAAATTTTGCCAAGAACAGGTGTTATTTTGTCAGTAGGCGTCTGTTAATGACTGTGATTAACTGTTTTTGAGATGTGAAAATTAAGGAAAAACTGTAATATTAGTGTGGAATGAAGTGTAATATTGTAAAATATTCACATCCTCTGTTCCATTTTGGCTACTAATATTCAAGCAATACGGCAGGCAACCTATAATATGCAACGCTAACAAATTATGAAATACTGCTTAGAGTACCTTTAAAATAGTCATGCCCTTTGGCCTTACTAATACAGATGATCCACTTGTACTTTGTAAAGAAATTTATTAATGATTTTTTTTTTTTCTTAACCAAGAAAACCAGAAGCTTATGAGGGGAGTGGGAAGAAAGCTCACTGCTGTTAAGAAGGCCCATTGCACTAAATGAGAATCAGTGTGCACAACTTTATATGCCAGTGGGATGAGTGTAATCATGAATATACTGGATTATTTGCTTTAGCTGCACCATCTATGAATCAAGGGAATATTCAAGCAAAGCAAAGCTCTGAAAGGTATAGCTACTTGTTCTCATTTGGGGGTTTTAAGGTGTTCCCCAGACCCCTATATCTGTAAACAAATAGAGGGGGAGAGAGTGTAAGTGTGTTTTTCACTGATTAAAGCTTCTCTGTGCAATGTGAGTGAAACAGTGTTAAGATGGCCAAAGAAGGAAATATGACGCATAGTGTATGTAAATAAAAAAGAACATAAGAAACTTCGAGGCAGACTCCAAAGCAACTCCACAGATTGCAAATCAAGATACTCACTTATGCTTCACTGTGTTGACTGTCTCATTAGCAATGCTCTTTGCAATGTTTTTAGCTGCGACTTCCAAGCCTGTCCACACAGCTGCAAATCCTGCCATACATTTGATCAGAAAACAAAGAAAACATTAAAAAAATACTGGTCAGACTAAGAGCTAACGATCTTTGCAAGCATGTCTTTTCAGTTCAAAATAAAAAAAGGTGACGTGAACCCAATGCTGATAAAGGTCTATGACTTAATAATTTATGTAATTATTATGCCCTAAGGTGGCATGCAGCATTTCACCTTGAATTCCACTTGCCGCTACTACCATGGCACCATCTACATTGGAGCGACCTTCACTGTCTTTCTTCATGGACTCTGGGACCAGTTTACATCCGTGTTTCTTCACATGTGGGGCCAACTCCTTGCCCACATGGCCAGCAAAGGTGCAAAGTCCATCCACTGTAACCACAAGCAAAAACAAAAGTGCTGACAACCACACCACTCAAACAGTGCCCATGCAACTCCTTGAAACAGACATCGCCCTCCTTTATCCTAAAAAAGCAATCAATCATTTTTGAATAACAGTTTTAGTAACAAATGCCACAAGCTACTTTACTTTCTGCTGAAACACAGACTTAAGTAACAACATGCTCCACCATTTAAGATGCCTCTTACCTAGAAACTGGCTGACTTTGACGGCTCCTCCTGTGGCTTGCTTGGCCACGTGGAGGCTCTTGGTGACCGTGGGGCTCACATAAGATGGCTTGTCTTCAGGGGTGATGTGTTCCCTCAGCTTGGATGCACCTTTTTGGATGGCCTTCCCCGTGTACTCAGCCCCCTTCACTAATCCCCAGCTCAGCCAGGAAGCCCCTGGTAGAACAATACCATGTACCATATTTGAGAACTATTGAAGTTAAGGCTGTTTCCTTTTCTCACTAATTGTAGCATTTATATTCACATTAGTTAGCCGACTGACTGAACCTTAAGTCACTAAACTAATCTTTGAGGTTTACCACATCTATTACAGACATGACTTTTTTGTCTACTGTTTGGCTAATAAAATATTTGTCTCAGAAAGATGAATGTGCAGGTTCAGGGATAAACATATCAGATTATTAAGGGGATTTTCAGATAAAGTTAGACCTACTAATAGGTGTAGTCCTCCAATATTTGTGAAATATCAGTTTCTCAAGCACTTAACAGATTGAAGCACTTAATATTATTTTCTAAAGCTCTTAGTGGATATTATTTTGTGGATAATATCCACTGTACTTTTGATTTAAACCAAAGCTCTACTTCAGCCATGCATCCCATGTAGCTGATATCAATGCCAGCTTTGATACCCTGAGAGTCCTTAAGGGCTCAACACAAGCTGTCCTGTTTGGTACCATGTAAAGATTCCACCCAAATATAAGGTCATTTACTAGATTAATGATCAGCTTAGCTATTTGTTTTTTATACCTTATTACTTATATAAAGTTTAGCTGTATTTTGAAAAAAATCGGCTTATTTCTGAAATATCTGTTTGTAGTACAAAGAACAACTTTGGATCAGTTTTTAGACCAACAGACTTAACAGACTGCATTTTAGATCATCGGTAGAACCTGGAACGGCCCACAACTTTTTTTGGACTGTGTATGAAGCAAGAATGCTCTAATCCCTCCCATGATAGCACTAATCTTGATTTAAACAAAAGCTCCATTTCAGCCATGCCTCTTGTGTAGCCGAGATAAATGCTAGCTCAATCCAGACACCCTTCAAATCCTTAAGGGCATTTTAATACACCATGTCCTATTTGGTACAAAGTACAGATTCCATCCTCCCACAGTTTAAGAAAGCAGGCTTTAAGCCACATGGTCAATTATTTCGCCTGCTGAAGTCTCACCTGTAAGGATTCCATGCGCTACTTTCTCACTCCACTCCGGAAGCCCCTTGTCCTCCTCAGTAGGGGGCACCACCTCTTCAGGAGGGCCCATGGGCACCTTCTGGCCCAGGTTAATGGTGTCAGCCACTCCATCAGAGTCCTGACAGGGTGGGTAACAGTTACAACAAAGCATTATACATCACTGCCCAAGCTAATGTGCTTATTAAAAGCAAATGGTGGCAAAGGAAGAAAAAAAGTAAGGATAAGGCTGCTGCCTCTCTGTGCACAGTTACTCGGCCAGATTTGCAAATCACTCTTTCCCAATTTTCGCTCTCTCTTAGACCCCTTTGTACTCGCCTGAGCACAGCGCTTTGTGCAGCTGGCCAGCAGGCAGGGCACACTGGACAACAAACTGTTCTGCCAAAAACAAAGGGACTGCTTGTAGTTTAAGAAGAACAGCGATGCTTGGTCCCAAATCCAGCTTCACTGCCACTGCGTCATTTGTTACGTACCGGTGCTTATAAATTGCTCCGTGTGTTTTTCAAACCGAATGTGTGGCATAAAGGACGAGTCAAGAGGTGCATGAGGTGTGTACATTGACACTAAGCTACGGAGAGCTGAGGAGAGCTGATGAGCCATGCTGAGCCGGTTATACTCGCTTCCCTTTTCATTCCACCAGACACCTGAGGTGAAAAAAGAACCAGGGTTGCTGACACACTAAAAGCATTAAGGAAAGCCTAACTAATTAGCCTTTCACTGCTCTTCCTTTAGTCTACAATTTTCTGAGGCAAGGCCCAACACTGGGACAGCTTGCACAGCAGAGCTAATTCTCTCTTGCACTACTCTCAGGCCCAGAGTGGGACATTCTTCTGCAATACAATGCAAGCAAAAGAACGTGTAAAGGTATTGTAAGTACCAAATGAAGTGACAAGTGCAGTGCTCTGCTTTTATTCAAGTCCCTTGATTGCACTGAGTTCCAAACGGGTGTTCTTTCTTTGAAGTACTCGACTATAATCAAATCAGAGGATGTTTATTTTGGAAGCTTTCAGTCCAGTCTTTGGGGATCCCCTGCAGGCCACACGTGATCCAGCTCCAAACACAAATCAGCACAGTAATCGAGGCCTGTAGAGTGCTGCTTACCTGGTTCAGATGGATTAAGAAATGGAACAAGAAAGACAATGCCTAGGCACGTGTCATTCAATTGTATTACAATCTTTAGCATGGTACCTGGTTAAATAAATCTCTCCAACTCTCAAATACACCTGAAATCTGTGAAAGCAGCAGGCTGTTATTGAAGTAGACAGATGTATTTATGGTCAGGCTGTCAGAATAAAAAGATACCATTCATAATATTCCAGTGGTTTCTACTGCAAAAATGTCCTTCGAATGTGTAACACTAGCAGTATGCCTCTATATATAGCGCATCTATATAGAATAATCATGGCGATACAAGTTCCAGCCAGCAAGCTTGTAGCCTAGATGTTGTGTTGCTAGCTACACAATGTTCATTTATACACACCACTTTCTCACACAGCTAACCTATTTAGAAATTATTTTGATACAGAAACCTTAATTAAATATATAAATATTAAACAGTCAGGGGGTGGTGGGGTGGAGTCTCACCTGGACTCGTAGGTCTGTCATTTGGGCCAGAAGGTCGTGGAAGAGCTCACGCTCTGCGTGGGGCAGTTCTGACGCCAGCACCAGGCCTACGTATGAGCCTGTGGAGGAAGCCATCAGATCAGGGAACATGTAGACTCCCGTGGTGCACAGCAGGACCGGGGAATAAGAGGCCATCAGGGGGTAAATCCAGTCACACACCTGAAATCACACAAACCAGACACACATGAATTCACATAAGCCCGCCACACACATGAATTTGGGGCAAAGCGTGTTTTAGCGTCAGTCACATAAGATGCTTCAATTACCACCTTTCTTTGCCAAGTCTAGACAATGTTCCAATAACACTGCCTGTATGGAAGAGGAAACTGTCTCAAAACACTGTCCCTTGTACTCTGTAGCACAGGAGGCCCTGACAGCCAGCCGAGAGCTCCCACAAGGCAATGGCTTTTAATAATTAAAGATTGCAAGTCTCATCAGACTAGTTAAGTAGCTGAAACAGTGAGAGCTCCACGTACTGTCTGATTAAAGTATAGAATATTATGTAGAAAAGCTCTGGGTTCTGGAGGACTGCGTGAAATGGAAGGGACTGCTGTTAGACCGCTCTTCAGATTCTAAATGTACAAGCTTCTCAAATACAATTCTAATAAGACTAGCATGAATTCTGTAGTAAGAACTGATTGACTTCACAGTAACGTCTGTAACGTGAAAAAGTAACGATATGCTTGGGAAAGTAAATCACAAGAGCTTGATGGGGGGCAAAAAAAAAAGAAAAAAAAAGTTAAATTTGATGGAAGACACAAAACTTGCATATTTCTGCCAAAAAAAGGGATCTAAAGCAGAATATCAGAGAAATGAATGCCATTTCAGAGAAAATCTCTGGATTTCCTCCCCTATTCGTGACTGAAGGCTTGAGAAAAGCTGTGGGTCATTTCAGGGAGCCAGTGTCCATGCCACACCAATGCCTGTGAGGGTTAAACTGGATTAAAGTGCAGACCTGAAAGGCAACATCTGGAGGTCTTTTTCCCCACTGTGACGACTCAATGAGCAGGTGCACCTTCACTAAAAAAAATAAAAATAAAAAAAGGGTCTCATTTTATCCTCAGCAGAGATGCATTTATGCTTCCAGTACTTCGCTGAGGATTCAACCACCAAAAATATCAGATTTCAGAGGCTCTGCTACATAAAAAAGAGGAGTTCTCTCAGTACTAAGCCTATGTACTACGTAAGCCTCTGTCTATTGGAGATGGAGTAAATAAATGTATTAAGCATAGACAAGCACTTGTAGACTCTATGCAACATTTATATTTTATTACTGACAAACTAAAAATCTAAATCCAGTTATGTTTTGATACTCCTCTGGCATTCTCATGCAGTTTTCAGTGGTGCTCTTCTTTCCAAGTCTCTACAGTATATATGTAGTGGGAAAACAGGCCTTCTGACCCGTCTCTTTGGCAGGGTCATTTACTATAACTGAAACAAAGGGGACACAGTCTGGTCATTTCCCAGAGGCAGAGCTAGCACATGCAGTAGCTAAGCAGTCCCTTGACAGTCAAAGCTAGAATAAAGGTTTGTTTTTGTGTTAATCTTTGATCCCAATTGTCAAAATAACCACAGATTTTAACCGGAAAGTATTTCAAAAGGAAAAAAAAATGGGTTAGTTAATGATGTAATTTGTTACAAAGGTTACAAATTTTTTTCTGTCAAATACAAATACAAAATACACTGAAAAGTAATATACTAATTAATTCCAAACATACAGCAGGCTAAGCAACTGAAATGCTGCCCATCTCAGACCATGACATAGGTACAGGTCTAACCTGTAGGCTATTTTTGTCCACACCAATGAGTAATCCTCTGAGACTGTCCTTTAGCTTTGGCTTGTCACCTGATATTCCTTTCTACATGATGTGTCTGGGGGAATTCCCAGGATGACATATTTCAAGGAATTCCTAATGAAGTGAAAGGCAGTACAAGCTTACAGGACAGCTAGGACATATACGTAGATAGCACCCATTAACTCCTGCAAACATTTTAGCTCTGTTGTATTGTAAATGGAAATCAGTGCAAACCAATAAATATCTCTTAGTTCAGAATTCAATCAAGTACGATTCAACATGATAAACCTACACAAAACTGAAATGGAGTTAAAATGTTAGTGATCCTTCAGTAAAGCTATACTTTACTCTCAGTAAATTCCCAAAAACCATTATAGCAGTACGCAAACCAAACCCTTGACTTCTTACCTGCAGAAAGGCAGGAGGCCTCTCACGCCCCCTTTCCAAGCACTCACTGGTGAACTTAACCATGCGCAGGTAGCCAGGGTAAGAAGGCGCGCTCACTTGTCCATCAGGTGTTACGAAGAAGATCTGCACACCATGGGGCAGGAAAAACAGCTCCTCTCCATCCTCACCCAGACTCTGAGGAGAAACAGCAGAGCTGGACGTTTGGCTGTAAAACTCATCCCCAACCAGGGACAGCTCGCCTGTGGCGGTGCCATAGGAAATACTGAGGTGTCCATCGGCAGCTTGGGGGGAGTAGGCTGGGGGCTGATCAGATGAGAAGCCTGGCAGTGAGTGGGGAACAGGCGCTGCCCCTCGAGCTCCTGAATTTGTTTGAGCCACAGCTCCTGCAGGCTGGCTGCCAGGTAACGGCCCCTTCTGAGGTTCCGGCCTATTAGTCCTGCCTTTGGGGAGTGCTGGGTAAAGGTTTTGGGGCACTGATTCGTCTGTCGGTCCGCTGTGAGCGGACGCGGCAGCCATGTTGGTCTCCAGCACTGCTAATCGTGTGGTGATGTTGTTGAGAGTCTCCTGCATCTTCTGCTGCATCTGCCGGGCTGAGTCCCAGGGAGCACCCATGCACTCCTCGCCCCGGGAGGGCACACTGAGTGCCCGGAGGAGATGCTGCCGTCCCTGCTGGTAATGCTTCAGGGCGTCCACTTTGTGTCCTGCCTCATCCGCCGCAAGACCCTTGTTAATGCACTCAAATGCCCTTTCATAACCATCTTTGATAACCTGAAGTCTGGCTCTGTCAAATGCATCTTGCTTTGCTTTCTCCATGACTGTGAAGGCAAATTAAATAACAAAAGTGGGAAAAGTGACAATAACTAGAGACAATCTTTCTTGCTTTAGTACTTTTAATATGACGTCTCATTCAAGTTATTGTGGGGTTTACATTTACACCAATAACAATACCGTCATCGTGAAAAGATTAGCTAGTTATTTAGTTTAACTAGATGTGGTGGACAAACATACTGCTTACTAGTTAGGTTAAGTTAGCTAACTAACTAACGAAATTATACTGCGACACCATATCAGGCGCCGCAAACGAACAGTAGTCTTTCATGCCAGTCTTATGCTGTGAACAGCAAAACATTAACAAGAGTTAATGTTAACAGCTTTTGTTATGTTTTTATATAGCTAGCTCCGCGAGTTTGGCGTTACATCGTGTACATTTTATGTTTTCAAAATATGACTACAGTAGTTATTGGTTTGCTATCCTATGTAGCTAAAGCTACCTATTATCTAATAGCTAGCTAGGTTAGGACCACTGAGACAGCAAGCTGGCTAAACGTTAGATTTACAAGCCAGTTACCTAATTATGCTGTTCGGTGGTTTAATATATAATATATATCGTTAATATATCGTTAGGTTAGCTAGGTTAACTAGCTAAACACAACTAAGTGTCAGACAGGTGTCGTGTAAAATGAAAATGTCAACAGCAATACTATTGACACGGAAGTTTGAGAAACTACGCTAACGTTTGATAATCTATGACCAAGACTAACTAAACCATATCAAACCAGTTAGCCTCGTTTAGTCAGTTAACTTCAGCCTCGTTTAGTCAGTTAACCTTAACTTAAATTTAAATTCACGACCGTTGGACAGCTAACGCTACCCAGGCTAGCTAAGGTTGCTAGGTTACTATCGATGTAGCTAGCTAGGTTAGCTATCGCATTTCACAAGCGGGTTAGATAAGTATCTAAAATTTAGTTAACTTACCAAGAAATGAGCTCTTGTCCACTAATGGAAATAACTAAGCTCTTTAAATGTGCCACAAGACTTTCTTTCTGTGAATAACAAGATAAATGACAAGGCAACCGTAAGCAGGCGGTATGACATCGAAGGGCGGGTTCGTTCAATAAAACACGACTGATCAGGCTGCGCAGATTGGCTGATCTTAAGACGCCTATGTCCGAAACACCGGCTGTATGAAACACGTAGTTCGCTCCACTAGCCAGATAAAGATCTACACAGCTGATTGCGAATCGTATAGCAGTTCAAAGGGGAGAAAGCGGTACACACACACACACACACACACACACACACACACACACACACACCACTTATGTATGGAACTTAAATTAGCATGAAAGAATGCTTGAAGATATAAAAAGAAGAGAAATGTTAAATAATAACAAAAGTAAATAATAATTATTAGCATAGAAATGTAATTAACATTGTAGATTTTGAAATCTGTAATATTGGAAATGCTCATACTTGTTGTTTTATATTGCTTTGGCAGTACTGTAAATAAATAAAGTCAGGCCAATAAAGTTTACTGACTGATTATGTGGCATTCATCAGTTTTGTGAAGCTGCACTTCTTGGAATGACAACCAAACAGATCAGATCATTTAAATGACATGAGATGTCAGATGACATAGAAAAGCATGTCTACATATGAATCTACATAGGAATGTTAGCATAGAGCAAAGAAAGATAACAACCTGAAAGGGCTAAATAAAGGCTACAGTAGTTTGCATCATTTGGAACAAGCAGGCAGAAACAAAATATTGCTGTCAACTGCATCAACCCATCAAATATGCAAAATCAATAGCCTAGCAATTGGGATGGACTGACAAAATAATGCTTCTTTAGAAAATCTTAGCGAGCAAAGCTGCTCTGCCTGCTTTAGACGCACTATTGAAATATGATTAGTAAAGTGTGTGTATTAAAAGGCTTTGAAAGACTATATTTTGCAAAAACATAAGCAAATAAGACAGACTGTGCTTTAACTTCAACTCTAGAACTCTGTACGTTAGCCAGCCAGACAGTCCCACCGCTGGTCATGTCTGCAAAATCTTTTGTTTTCTCTTTAATTGACATCCAAGGGCAGAAGCCAATAAGTAGACTCACCAGATATGTTTACGAGTCCAAGCTGATCAGCCAATGAGAAAGGCCATGTTTATAGCCAAACGTCAACCGTTACCCTGACAGACATTTAAACCCATATGTCTCCTATTCAAGCCCTAAATCACAAGGCAGCAATTGAATATTCAAAGGCAGCTAACACAAGTTTTGATGACAACACAGGCACTGTGAGAGCTCAGTGAGAGCTCAATGAAAACAGTGGGGAATTTCGGTACATTCAAATGGCTATATATCATCAGAGACAACCATCAGTATCTGTACTTGTTCTCACGGTCTATGCACTAAGCTATAATTTCTAGAAAAAGAAACAGTAATGTCATTACATGTACTGTAGAAAACAATGTGTGAATTTTAAGTTCCAATTAAGATGTTTTAAGAGTAAAAATAGTCAAGACAGAAAACAACTCCCCCTCAATTTCTTTTTTTTTTAAATAAAGAAAGAACGGGAATTTTTTTAATTGAAAAATGACAAAAAAAATGAAGCCTTCACACGGCTGTTGTTTGTACGGATCCTTAGATGAACAGAACACCGTCTCATGTGCAATTACGTCAACTCTTGATCAGCATATAATACAGAGGCAGGATTTTATCATTCACATGACTTTATTACAGAAAAAGACAAAGAAGCCAAGATTATGCGGCTGTACAAAGCTTTGCGCAGCCGAAGACGCGAGTGCTGTACACAAATTGATCAACAGATGGCGCTATGGACTAAATACAAAAAAAACCAAAAACCTGGGATGGGTAACTCTGGTTGTAATTCTAAGAAAGGGCATAAACGCAGTTCGTTTTAGCGTGCATGCTTCAGAGAGCAGCTACATGATTTATTTATTTACACTGTGATTTAAGGTTGAAGCAGTTATGTAATGTAATGGAAAAACACCTGGAGCAGGTGTGATGAATGAACGCTCGATGCAAATCCGTCAGTGACAGCTGAAGTATGAGGAGTGGTTCAAGTTCACCTGGGTTGTATAATGTGACATTTCCTAAGTATATCAGTAGGTTATGTAATGTTTCCTAGGCAGAAAAAAGGCCTTAGCCGAACCATCGCTACATCATGGTATGTCATTACTGTCTACATATGTCCAGGCCAACTTTTATGCATGCTTTAATGTTAAGCCGTGTCAGAATTGACTCAGGAGGAGAGATCCACTAATACTATCTTTCTACTTTACATTATAAAAGCAAACAGACCCACACAGAACTGATGTCCATGCTATGTTTCCCATTATGCCTGCTGCATACATTAGTTAGTCCATATGACAGAACTTGTGTTTAGCATTAGCGACGCCAATCAATGTGTCAATCAAACAATGGTCAAAATATTCTACCCAAACAAAGCAGCCCATTCAAAGATCCAGAGGAGGAATTTAACCATGTGCATTAGATTTGGTTATTCTATACAGGACAACACATGAAAATGAGAGCTGTTTCAACAAATACTGAAGGAGCCCCAAAGCAAGCAAAAAGTTCACCCACGCAAGTGTGACCTCCCAATATGTTATAGTTAAATTAAACAAAATCATATATCCTGAGGCAGCAATACAAACCAAACATAGCAATAGTATAAATAGAAGAAGAAATCCTCAGAAAGCACTGGGCGGTGAAAAATACCGTATAGTATATCTTTGTAAATTGTCAAAATGGCATCATTAGGAATTGTGCACTCACTCCTAGCTATACATCTGTTTATGCTTTAAATTCTGTTGCAGAGGTGTGTGTGTGTGTGGATACATGTGCATATGTTGATTATGAGTTTGTTTGTTTTTTTCAAACCAAGATTAGTTTTCAGACCCATGCTGGTATTTACGCTTTAGGTGGGACTGGAACTCCTGGTCCAGTGGTTGCTGGTCCAGTGGTTGCTTATTTCCTTCTCCAACACAGTTGATTGAATTCATTCATTGAATTCAAGTTTAGTAAATGTGTTACAGCAGGGAAATCGCCAAACTGGTGGACACCAGCCCAGGCTATTGGGCATCCTGTTCCAACTCCTACGGTTCACATAGCATGTGATTAGTACTCATCTTAGACTAAAACTTTCAATAGTGAATTACCACTGGCATAACAATTGAGTCCAATGAGGTTTAATCCATGTCCAAAGGACCATAATATATGTTTTCCTAGTCTGCACTCTAAAGGGTTGTGGGAAGAGAGTGGTTGCCTACTGATTTAATTCTTTTCTCCTTAGATGGTTGTAACAACCATGTTACATTACTCAGACTGAGATAATATTATAAGAATACGCTATGCTTTCCTGTGTCATGATAACCAGGAGTCACCGGAGGTTATCTCTGAAATTTGACCTCCTTTTTAAAAAGGTTACAGGAAGAGTCATAGCCCATCAGTGGAACAGATGGACCAGAGAAAACATCGTGTTTGACTGCTTTAACATGGCTTCAACCCTGGCTCAGAGTAAAGAGTTTGGCCATAGTGCTTTGCACACAACACATGTGTTTGTGCACTATACTATAAACAAGTAGAAAGGTAAGGGAACAGATGACCGTGAAACTGTAAGGCTAATTGTTTGCTTAAAATTAAATGCCACCAATTTGTTAAGACTGTGCTTAACATGTGCAGCTATTTAACAAGCTTTAGCAAGAGGCATTTACAGACAAAAAAGATTTATAGTAAACCAAACTTTTGGATTTTGAAAAGAGTCTGTTGGATAGAGCAGTCAGATTATGGCCTGTAAATCTTCAGGACACGTTCTTATGAGTTTTGGAAAGCTGAGATGGAGCACCCACTTTATGGTTAATAGAAAAAGAGACAGTAATGTGATTACAGGTACTGTAGAAAACAATGTGTGAATTCTAAGTTCCAGTTAAGATGTTTTAAGAGGAAGAAATAGTTAAGGCAGAAAACAACTCCCCCTCAAAAAACAATTTAAAGAAGGGGAATTTTTTCATAGAAAAATGACTAAAAATGAGCACCCACTTTATGGTTCAAAATGATTAAATCTTGGATTTTATCCATTTACATATAAAGTCTCCAAATCAAATATTTTGCAACTACATGAGTAGTTTTGCACCATCTTGTAAAGATATGATTTATGGCTGTTGGATATGTCCTCTGCTTTCTGTATCCAGGAAAATGACTGCACATGCACAAAAGAAAATCAGCACTGGCATGTACTAAGACCACAGCGCTTTGAGAATATATTGTTTCCTTATCTGAAGGGTGTTTGAAATCTGAAGTAAGTTCATACGAATAGGTAATACGATAAATTGTTTATGGCAAGAAAATGCTCTGGGCAAAACATGAACCATGAAACAGCAGTTTAGTCCTGAAACCTTTTTCAAAGGCATCCTTGACCTAATGCGTCTATTGTAGGCATAACAGTTTGTTCCATGCACATGGCAAGCACATACAAGACGTCGAGAGAACCAGGATTGATCTGCCACTAGGAGGCAGTAGTGGACAGTAGGGACCACAGATTGTTCAAAGATCAGAATCAAGCAGATACAATGGAATCTATGTTACAGTGTTTGGCATGTTGGCTGAGGGTACATCATGTGACGTGGCCATTAAGTAAATGTTTGCCACAGAGGTTTTGTTGCAAGGGTCTCTTAACGCAGATGTCCATGCTAGGAGAGCCTCACATCATGTAGTTTGTCTCTCATTTAGCTGATCTGTCACAGCAAACCTGCTAGGAAGCTTCCACACCATTGCAACTCTAAACGTACCAGGAGATGAGTGTTGCATGGCCTGCGGCTACAGATCAAGTCTCACGTTCGGCAAATGGCTGCGAGCGGACACTCATTATGCTTAATTGTGGCATTAATTACGCATTGCTCTTGACTGAAATGCAGTGATGTGTGTTGCGTTTTGCTTTGGCACGTTTACAGCAGCCACAAGGCAGAATGCAATAGGCCTGTAGTTCTGGCACAAATTCAGCATCTCATTCATAAAACACGATTATGTGTCTAGTTTTTCTGATAAGAGATGGAGAGACACCAAATTAATGCGATAGAACCATTCCCGTTCGTTTTGGCACGGGTCACTGTTTAATGCAGTGTCCTGCATGCATGGCACCTCACAGTTCACTCTAATGACCTAATCTCAATGAAGCGTATGGGTTTGAAGCAGAATGCGCTGTAGTTGTTCCTTCTACATTTCAACATGGATTGCATCCAGTTCTAATATAAATTCAGCATTTGCTTTTTTTAAATGCAATGCCCCATACAGACTACTGTTTTTCAGTAAAGGCGTCCAACGACGTGAAAACAACGTAACAGAGGGTTTGCTTTTCATTTTGTTAATTACAGATCAAACTTTACTGGCTATTGGCTACAGAACCGATATTTCACTGCAGTTCTATAGATGATTCAGTACTAATGTAGTATTTTTTAATTTATTTTTTTGTATCTCTTTTACTTCTAATCAAGTTACATATTTGTAGGCGACCTTTACCTTGACTTGAATTGTTATGTTATTTGTCACTATTCGTTTACTTGAGCGTGGTTTTATGCTTGTCTGCCCCTCTGAAGAGGGTTCGTTTCAGCACCTGTATGTCCTACAGTGAGACATCACAGCCTCCTGCAGACCTTACTTACTCTCTCTCTCTCTCCCTCGCTCTCTCTCTCACTCTCTCTCTCTCCACTGCTGAGCCTGCAGGTCCCAACAGGCTTCCAGTGGAATGCCTTCGATCCCTTGCAAGGTTTCGGGGTCGAAGCATCAAAACCGCCTGAACACATCATGCGTTCCTATTTTGTTTTGCCTAAAATTACATGTATATTGTATTACTAAACCTTTTTTTTTTTTAAAGGAGGGCGGTGGCCTATATTTTTGACATTGATATTTTGCGAGAGCCCAGTGATATATGACAATTCACTGAGAAGTGATGTGATGTATTGCTAGTTTGGAAGTAGAAAATGACACCATCAACACTAATTTATGGTAAACAGGCTACTTGTAACTTTGAGTTGTGGATGTAAAGGATCATGTATTTTTTTCATAAGGTTAACATGAGGCCAGCATTAGATAGAGAGGCCTCATGTTTCCAAAGTAAGAGTTCTTTTCTGGTTATCCACCTGTAAGGGACCTGAGAGCGTAGTGGGCCAAGACCAGTAGAAGTAAATTAGTGTTTAGTCCCTGTATTATGCATTGTATTAAAGAGTTTGAATGGGGATAGCCAAAACACAAGGTTATGACTTGTTTGCCTTTCTCTTTCAGATCATGACACAGTGTGTTAGCTACGAAGTTAGAAGTCAGAATTTCCATGCAAATACAGTTTTACTTTTGCAGGAAATTGTGGGGAATTTTATTCATGAGGAATTTTGCAAAAACATGTAGGAATATGTTCCAAAGGGAGTGTACATTTGCCTTTCTGTGAGGTCATTTTCTGTTCCAGATAAACAGCAGTTTTAACATGATTTCTGTTATCACTTAAATCTAGCGCATTTTGAATGAGTTTATTTATTTTGGGACAAATCTCGGTCTATGTTTGAACTGGAGAGAGATTGATGGTGCAGTTGTACAAAACAGAATTCATTCTAATCTGCGCTAATGGAGGGATATAATTTATGTTGGATTAAAACCTTAATGACGCACAGTATTTAGATCTGAACAGTAAAAACAATTATTAAACTATGGTCTGATTCATATTTCTACAATCTATCTGAACCCACAATGCCCTTAATCTTGGAACATATTTTTTGTTATATCACAACTGTGCATATTACACATCAGGTTACCACATGGTATCAAAACCACAGCCAGGCTCTAATTGTTTCCACCCAGATGTGCACTTTAGTCTCTCTCTCTCTCTCTCTCTCTCTCTCTCTCTCTCTCTCTCTCTCTCTCTCTCTGTGTGTGTGTGTGTGTGTGTAAGAGAGAGAGAGAGAGAGAGAGAGAGAGAGAGAGAGAACAGCAACAGCTGTCTCAATGCAATGCCAACCAAAAATGCTAGGGGTCTTTATTTAAATAAATATAGAAACCGTAAATACCTGTAAATTCACCTCTGCACGCAACTTCTGGTGTTTTGTGGCAGTCTCATTTCAAGGTTACTTTGAATGTGCTGATTTATTCATCCTGTTTGTCTATAGGAATCAATTAAATACTGAAAAACAAGTACTAAATATTTAAAATACTGAAAAACTAGTAATAAAGACTTAAAATGACTGTCAGCCACTCTTCCTGCATTAAGTATAGAACGACTTCTGTGCCTACGATTTGTGAAAAGGTACATTAATTGATCTTTTTAACTTCAGAGACTAAATTCCAAGACTTAACACAGTATGCATTCATTTAAATTTGGTTCCAACTGCACTGGGTTAGCCTTTGATCTAGTCCTAGCAGAAGAACATAAACCCTCTTGGATATCCAGATCAATCCCCAGAAAGCTGTAATTAGCTGCCCCCTGAAATGCCACTAATCACAGCTAGACACTAAAGCTTTTAGCAAGCTGTTTTTGTAGATTAGCAGCTGTCTAGCATGCATCATCATGCAACCTATTAAATTCTTGCAACCTAATAAAAATTATTTATATAATCTATGTCGACTGTATACCTATTCCATCAACTGACATAACGGTACATGGAAATTCTATACAACCATCACTGAAAACTTTTTTTATACTGTAATGACAACAGAATACAGAAAGGAATCTCTTCTAAGACTTCTGAGCATGAAAATCTCCACTACCTTCATTAAAAGTGTGTTTAAACACAGTACACAGTAAACTAGGACAGATCACAAAAATACAAACATCGACAAAACCAAAACCCAACCAGAATCAATGCTGGACTCAAAACTGTTACCGTATTTATTCTTTATTCTCCGTATAAACAATCAGAACAAGGCTTAATACAAAAGGTCTCCTCAAAAAATCTAATAACTTAGCACAAGATTCTGCTTGGAGATTGAGATTGGGGCTTGAGCTTCCAAATTCTGCTTTTGATTTGGTTCTTCCTGTCAGCAGATTTTCCAGGATCTTGCTGATTGGTGTGACAAATATTTGTAAATTACATTAGTTTTGATTACGAGATCTTTTAGATGTATTTAGTATTTAGAATACGAGGGAGATAGTGAGAGTTGGATCAAGGGTTGTAAATCGCCGCAGCCGTTATGTTAATAGTGCTAACATGTGACAAGTGTTGATACAAGAGTTTTGTTATGTAAACCAAAGAGTGAAGAAAACTAGTTTTATCTGATAGAAACATAGTTTCAAATGGAATGATACAGGGAAGGTAAAACAATTGTGTGCTGTTATCAGGTATAACACACATTTGTCGTGTTGGCTCATTAACTGGAACAAACATATATTTTCCCAAACATGTACAAAAACAGTTTGAATACAGTTAGAAGACAAAGTGTTTTTTAAAGAGCATTTCCTTATCTCTCAGACAAACACACAGCCGGCACAAAGCTATTATATCCAGGCTGCTGTTCTCTGTCAAGGGTTGTGCGGTGCTGGTGTGAACGTATCTCCAGGCTGCGTTGGAACAGGTCGGGGGCCTTCGTCGTGGTGACTGCAGTTAACTTTGGCGCCGTGGGCTACATCTGCAGTCTCTTTGTGCTCTTCCTTTTAAAGTTTGGTCTCAGCATGCATCCACAAAGAGTTAAACCTAAAGAGAACCTGAAGAATGGGTGTAATTGCTCTCCCTTAACCAGAAGCCCTTAATCACCAGGATTATTTTACATAAACATTATCAACACTCAAGGGAACTGTCTTCTAGGATGGAAATTGTGAATCCATGTTCATGATTTTCATCCAGACCTAAAACATAATGGTAAATTAGTAAAAAAGGTATTGATTTGCTTCAGGAAATGACATAAAGAAGATTTCCTGCTCTGATTTGGAGTAAAGGCGTACATGACGTGATTAGAGTATATGTGTAGGAGTAAAATGGCTTGGATGTGTACAGTGATGATCACTTATATGGATCTAGATTACGTAAGAATTCATAACTTCTGGTCTATGCCTGTATGAATAGTATATAGCATCAGGTCCGATATTTTGGTACTGCGTCTTCTGCTGTTAAACTAAGAGGGTGGGGAAATGAATTCCTTACACCAGGAAAATTAGATGAATAGCTTACACTCAGCACGAGTAATATGGCAAATATGACAACGTGATGACAAACTCAAGAGTGAAAAAGGCTTAACAAGACATTGTGAAGATTTATAATGTGATTCCAAATGTGATTTTAAAGTTTCTTTAAAAATATTTTGTGGATTAAATTTTTTTGTGATTCAGGCAGATTTCATATTTCAACGCACACACACACACACACACACACACACATACACACACACACACACACTAGAAAAGTGTGTTTCTAAACTAGAAAAAGAACATCTGCTTTTTTCATTTTTTCTCTTCCATTTCAGGATGGAAAAGTGGTGTGTGATTTTGTTTAGTGTTGCCGCAGCAACCAGCCCCTATAAGTCTACGGAGATGCCTCCTGAACGTGTTTGCTATTGCAGCCGGCACTTCTTGGCTGCTGGCAATGTGACTCACAACAAGTAGTGCCAGAGTTTCTAATCAACAGTCATGTGCACTGGACTCTGGGGGAGAATCAACCCTCATCCAACTATCCCAGACAAGAGAGCTAATAACAGGTGTCCTACCTAAATAACAGGGGCCATGAATGGCAGGTTAAGAGTCCCAACAGCTGAACTGTGAGGAGTTACCTGGACCTGCTGATCTGACGGCTCTCCGCTCGGCGACTGTGCAGTTGCTTTCGGCCCCTGGGGGAGGTGCGCAATGGAGAGCTGGAATGGCGCTGTGCTCCAGAGAGCGGCAAGCCCCGACCTGCTCGGCACATGTCCCGAAGTGGAAAGCTGGCCGGCCCTGGGCGGTGTGGGCCGTCTCCACCCACGTAGCTCAGCTCGCTCCGAACATTCTGAACGTCTCAATGGAGGAGGGTGCAGGGAGGGAAAAAGGGAAGTGGGAATGGGAGGGAGGGGAGGGGAGGGGAGGGGAGGAGGAGGAGGAGGAGGAGGAGGAGGAGGAGGAGGGTTGATTTTTTTTTAGTAAGGTCACGCTGTAGTGCACGAGCACAGGACAGGTATAAGCAGCATTCCCAGTAGTCTTTGCTACTGTAAGACAGCGATTAACATTCAGAAAACCAAAAATATGGAAGCCGAACGTTTGGATAGAGGCTACCGATAGATAACACATAGAGAGCCCACATGTGTCAAGTGTGACACGGATCAAAAATCTGCTTTCAGGTCGCTTTTGTCTTGGTTACTCTGCTCCTTGCACTTGTCCCGACTGTGGTTAAGGCTCTTCTTTCCTCTGACATCCTGTCTTCTGAAGTTACAGCTCTGTCCTTCAGGCTATTATCACAACAGGCTTCTCAGCCACCTATAAGCGAACTGGGTTCCAACCCCAGTACTCACAACCTGAACGGAAAACTTCTATGTTTTCATTTTACTCTTGTCTTTTTCTATAAAATGTCTAGCTCTGCTCACACGGGGCTTAACAATGATCTGATAAGTAAAATCAGGTGTGTTATGCCATGAGGTTCGGGGCAGGGGTCAGGCATGAAGTCTTTAAAAAACATAGAACTGTCTAACACTGCATAAAACTTGCAAATAAAAACAATGTGAGTTCAGTGAAGTTCCCGGGGCATCTTGTACAATGCTGGGAGAGAGTGATCCATAGTCATGCTGATTTTACAGCGAGATTTATAATGAGGAAGTGTTTCCCCAGCATTGGGGTCTTAAGTAATTCTCCCTTGTCTCCTCTCCAAGCAGATCAATGTTCATGTCATGTTGATATTGATGTCTAGTTATGACATTAGAAACAGGTACAGGAAAACCTCACGGAACATACAGAGGAACTCTGGCTGGTCACACTTCAGCCTGGCATGAATATGGCTCTGATGTATGCTCTTGCTGAGTACTCCCTCGTGATTGCTTTCCCGAGCAGCTGGGCTGGATAGAGCTTGACATTTTCGTCAGTGCGACTGGGGCGTCTTTAGAAGACGCAGGGTTAAAGGAAAGCTGTGTCATGAGAGCTGTTTTCATAAGCTTCTCCTGTGTTTACTTCCATCAAATCAGAGTTCTGGGATGGTGTGGCGGTAATCCAGCGTGAAGTAAAAGGGAAGGAATGTTTGTGTTTGGCTGGCAAAGATATAAAGGAAACCCACCTTTTTTTTTGTTTTCGTTGATATAAAATAATTGCTTTACTTGCCACCTGACATACAGAAGGTGGCTTTTCATAACACAATGGGCTGGTTTCCCAGCCCTTGATTCCGAGATGTGAATAGAAATCCCAGTAATCACTCTTCCCCTCCACAACGATTTCTATCTTCAGAAGAGGTTATCAGTTAACAGATTATGTAGAATCAAATATGGACAAAATTTATATTAGGGCATTAACACAGAATGCTCAGTGCATGCTGGTGTTTGTGAAAACATGTTTCAAATGTTCTTCTCAATCTGTCTCAAAAATGAGTCTAGGAATCTGTTCTTGATCAGACTGGCTGCAGCAGCCAATAGTGACGACGAGCCATCCGGCATGTTCGGTGCTGTGATGTGACCATTATCTGACCTTTAGCACTAAAGCTAAAGACATATGGTGGGAACATGCCTGGACCTGATGTCAATGTCAAAAGGTCAAGTTAGAGAACCTAGTGAATATTTGCTGTTTGTTCAGTGAGCCTGTATTTACGTAGACTAAAAGTCATTCAAGCAGAAGTCATCAGACGTTTATGCACTTTTTTTCCTGCCCTAATGTGGTTTTACTGCAACTTCATGAAATCTATCTTTGGTATGTGATGTAGTAACTTATGTTATTTTGATCTGCTCTTGAAGATTTTCATGATAAACATCTTTTAGAACTGATTCAAACATTTGTGATTCAGTAATTACAGCTTGGCTGGGTTGACTGGGAGACCCCTGTGTCTGAACACCATGTAACAAGATTCATTAGATGTATCTACTTTACATGATCTTTTTTCCATATGACCATTGCCAGTTCTCCTTAGACTCTGCTGAATCCACACACTGATGAATGTAACAGCAGTTGATGTAAACGCCAAACCCCAACGCCTTCTGGTCCGTGCCCTTCCATGGTATGTGCAGGAATGGTACCTTATGTAAGGAAACAACACACCGTCTATTACACAGACGTGTTCTGTGGCCTCATAAATGCTTTTCCAGTGTCCTTCAGTTTTCGCCATTGACGTTGAGCAGGGGTTTAAGTCTGCGTTCTCAGACTCAATTGTTTAGGCAAAGGGTTTGACCTTGAGACACAGCGATGGTGTTTCTCACAAAGCAAAGCAAAGTACACGGGCACTGCTAATCGGGTTTTGATGAGTCTGCTCCGAACTTCACTGACACGGCACTAGTAAAAAGATGCTGCCCACACAGTGAGAGGAGATCGTGTTGGTTGGTTTTTTGTTTAATGCCACAGTTTAATTAAAAAAGACTTGGGGTGATCAAAACCATCTAAATCAACAGGAGAGCAATCATAACATAAAGGCGTGTTTGCACCATACAGCATACAGTGTTTAACATGTGTTTGAGCTCCTGATCAGTGTGATTTTGCAGTTTCACCCTGTATTTATTCCTTTTTATCTTGACATCATTAAAAATTCACTATTAGTGAATAGTAAAAGTTCACTATTCACTCTTGCTTCTTCAATTCTTTATCTGATTGCTCCAGTCAAGGGGGAAAAAATATGTGTGTGTAATATAAAGGAGTTGAGTTAACACACAACATCTGGAAAAGAACTCGAGTTTCAGGATCCTCTGAAATGGTGGCTTCTCTTTGAGGACGCTCCCTCAGCCCGTTCCTGTTCTCCCCAGTGTATTCCCCGAGGCCTGGGGAGAACAAGACCCCTCCTGCCAAAGCTGAGGTCTGGGAAAGTAAGCTGCTCCATGTCTCTGGCAGGTCCTCCATCCTTCACGCTGAGAAATGATCATCCGCAAAGCAGAAAATCCTGTACTGCAAGCCAGGAGGTGAGGGATATGACCCACCTCTGTGATGTGTGTGTGTGTGTGTGTGTGTGTGTGTGTGTGTGTGCTGTTAGGTCAGCTGATGTAGCACAGAAGCTGTTAAGTTTAATGGGCTTTTAGGAAAATGTTTAAGCATAATTTATCTGGATATGCCAATTTTCTCTGTGCTGTCTAATCCATTAAGAGGCGTGGGGGAATTTGTATCACAACTCAGAACATAAACTTTTATTTTGAATTATTTTTTTACATTACTGACTATAGAATTCTCCTAAATAACTCACACAGCAGTTGTAAAAAGTATAGTTGCCTGTCTGTTATTATTATAGAGCTCCATCTTTTCCATAAAACAATATGGTACATAGGAAGGAGGATGAGCTATAAGCATATAAAATGGCTGATCCACAGGACTACCCATTGACTACCTTCACTATTAAGGAGCTAGTGCTCTTCTAAGAAGAGAAATGCCCCTCCCTTATGTTCTCAGACAAACATGGTTTCTTTTCCTGTTCTGGATAACGAAGCATTTGATGAGATGAAACTGAATCCCTGAGTGGAACTTGTCCCCTGTACTGGACCTCTGATCACCTGACACCTGCATTGGACCTCTGATCTCCAGATCACTGTACTGAACCTCTGATCACCTGACCACTGTACTTGAAGGCAGCTTTGACAGTAGAAAGTGAGAAACTGTTCCAAGTATGATCAATTACAATAAAATAAACACGATAACTTGATTTCGCAATCAAAATGTGTTTGGTGCGAGACAATGTAGGTTAACCAAAATTAAATCTGATAACTTGATTTGTCATCTAAAATGTACTGGGCACTAAGCAATGTTAGTTTACCAAAATATATAGCACTATAAGAGGCGTTCCACTGGAACCACATATCTCCGGTTATGAACAAACATGAATAAATAAAATTTAAAATGCACATATGATATGTTCAGTTCAGACATCATTCACATTAGCTTTTTATGTACGCATCACCTTCACTGCCGACGTATTTATAATAGGGTCAAGTTACATAACGTTTGTGAAAAACGGGCCCTGGACTTGTTGAGAATGACAAAAGCATACATGGCGCTTTTATCATGGAGACACTGTTATCCAGAAGTCTGCTGGCATACACTTTGTCGTTCCATCTTTAAAAATGGGGGAAGAGCCCCATCTTGACAGTAGCATAACACCAACAAGCAGAGATTATGTAACTAGATATACGTATCGAAGTGGATATTCCGTCGAGTCCGGTTTGAAACGGAGCGCAATAACACGTTTGTTCCACTGGGCCTCGGGGGCCCTCCGGTCACGCCACGAGGACATCATTAAGTGTGCAGCAGAAACGCATCCGTTTCACGAGCCATGTGCGTGGCCGTGCGCCAAAGGTCCAGCCACGCTCCTGAGTCACAGCGCAGACTGTGGAATATCTGAAGCCGCGCGGTTCGCAGGAAATTCCCTGAAGGTTTTCTTTGGTAAACTAGTAAACCGCTTGGCACGGACTCCCCGAGCAGAGTCTGTAGGGGTTCGTTAGGCGCGTGTGGAGATGGGATTACGGCCAGGCTTGTTCATATCAGAGTAAAAACAGATTCGGTCATATTTAATGAAGTAAAAAATAAAAAATAAAAAAAACACGAAAATTCTCCCGTTTTCCGACTCCCAAACAGTGATCACTTCACCACAGATCATGAGAAGAAAACCTTTTAATGTATATTTAATGTAGGAAACCGTATAACGGCTATTTAATGTAGGAAACAGCAACTATTTTAACAAGTAAGAAGATAGATGAGTTGGCATAAAGATGTGTCTGTGACAGACTCCCTCTAAAGTCCAGTGAAGAATTATGTGTGAAATGTTGAAATGTATACAGTAGGTTGTGCTTGCCTGAAGCAAGATCGGAGGCCCCAGATGAAGCCTGAAGATCAATGTTCTGAAAATGTCTTACCCTCCCTTTCTGTTGACATACTTAACAAGAATTTTAGAGTTATAATTTTATGGTATTTGTGAAACTATTCATTCCTACAGCAGATGTTCTAAATAATAAATAATGTTATCAATCTCAGGGCTGCTGCAACTGTGCCATACCTGATTGGTCCACATAGACATTAGCTTTGCCCTGAGACCGCTGATTGGTCCACATAGACATTAGCTCCGCCCTGAGACCGCTGCCGTAACTATTATTTGTTCATGGTCTATTGAAGGGTTTCGTTTCTGCACCCTCGGATACGTGTGGTCGTTTTAAACACTTGCGTTCATACTGTGTATATATCTGCTTCCTTAGTCGTCGTTTCTCCGTTTTGCACGTTGCTGTTCCCACATGTCTACATTCTGGTTGTCCACGTTTGGGTTTGTCTGCACTTTCACGGCTTCTGTTTGTGCCGGAAGTAATTCGTGTATAAACTGCAATAAAACAGCACACGTGTTCACTGACTGCCCTATGTTACAATAAATAATACAAACACATTTTCAACTTTCAAAAATGACTAATTAACAAAGACCATATTGTTAAGTCGACCCATATTTAAAAGAAAAAGTTTTAAAAACATGTCTGTAAATGTTAATCACGTCCATATGATATAATTGCTTGAGGTAGTTCCATAGATAATTCCCACAACATTACCCATATGCCATGCAGAAAATCACTGAGCCAAATCTTATAGCAAAGCAGAAAGAAAACAATGTTTTGTAAAATTAGCTGTCATTCAAGTCAGATGGTCTATGACATCTGACTCCAACTGAACCCCACAATAACACATTTAAAGGTTGTTTAAGAGACAGAAGAACTCAAGTGACAGAAGACGTTCTAATGGGCTACTCTGAGATCAGTTGTCTGCATCGGCACAATCATACATATCTTATTCTGATGGCAAGTATCTGACCCTGGCTCAGTAATGCATTCAAAACATACAATCCATTTGTGCCAAGTGAAAAGAGTGTTCTTTCAAAAGGGACTCTGAACAAGCTGGAAGTCTGAACCCAATCAAAAGAGTGTATCATGTGATGAATATTATCCTATTCACTGGATACCATACTGAAAAATAAACTCACTACTCTAATCTCATAGTTCATTATGTCACAGGGTTTGCAAAAAGAGGGAGACTGATTTCAGTGCACTCTGGGTGCTGCAAGATGACATTGCGGTGAAGGCCCTGACAGAAACCAGATGTGTCAACCCATAGTTATAAAATAAGTGCTACAAACGCTGGAAAAAATGTTTTTAACTTTTGACTTCTTTGCAAAGAATCATATTGATTCATTCATTGAAAACAGCTCAAGAGCCATCGAACTAGAGGCTTGAGTGCCCATTTTAAAACATTTTAAATTCCATATGTTGAACAAACACATTCCTTCCTCATATCATAGACCATCCAGGGGTGAATGCTGGACAGTAAATGTCAAAGTTTTCAAAGACAGCCATTTTGCACTGCTTTATTAAACTACTGCACTGCCACACTGCTCAGTGAAAGTGTATTGGTCCACAATTGGTGGCTGTAATATTTTGTCTGTACTCTTGTTCTGTGTTTATAAAAATATTAGCCTGCTACTTTGCTGAAGTCTGTTCCAGTCATGTGGTCATGACATGAGACCCTTTTCTGGCTGTTTTGTCTACATAGCCAGATCATTCCTGCAGATCAGATTAGAGAACAAAATAATCCAGATTATGGTGCAGGGTAAAAATTCCAGAGTTCCTCATCTTTCCTTTTTTCATAAAATAACAATGACAAATGAGATCTTAGTTGCTGATGTTGAAAAACACTAGTATAAATGCTTCTGAGTGGATTAAAAGAACAGCTGTTTGGTGGAATACTCAGTCTATTGTGTCACAGCACAGATGAACAATACCAACATGTTTGCATCATCACAAGTGAATTACCAATAGCAAGCTGTGGTGCTACAAACACTGTACTCCCTTTTTCATAAAAGGAGTGCCAATGAAATGACACATCCCCCAATAAAGCCCTGTTTCATAAAATGAAAGTTTATTTAAATGAAAACAAAAAAGCTGTTAGCCTTGATGGGAATCTTCTGTAACGTTAGCCTATGAAACCAATGAAACTTGCATCTAAACTTTAAAGTATGTTTCAGGCAAAGAACCCTAACTGTGTTAAAGCTGCATTAAGATCTGTCCAATTCATTGTTCATGTAAACAACATATTTGTCTAACAGCAAGGTTAGATTTACAGTGGGGTGGCAAAAGCCTTGGAGAGCGTTGCCAACATGCAACAAAAGTAGCTCCTAAAACTGTTTGCCTGACTGGCTCGTGTCGAAGGATTGGAGGATTAACCATTGCCTGCACTACTCGATGTGCTTGAATATGTGTTCTGTGATGTCAGAGTACATTGATGAAGCAACTGGGGCTATGCACAGTGCCCTTCCTGTTAGTGTGTACTGTTGATGCTTCATTTTTTGGGAAAAGGAGACACTGACATTAAATCAGGCATAGATGTCGAAAAACTATGAACCATGACAACTAGAAAGTTATATATGGTACCACAGCTTTGAGAACATGAGCCACAATACATGCAGCAATTTAACAGAGGAGTTTGAAATAAACAATAAGTTGTTTAGGATGGTGAGGGACAGTAATTTACAAGTTTAATGAAGTCTGAAAACAAACACACTTTCCTATTGGAAATAAATCTCAGCTGTATTATGTTCAGGACACCACAGTGATCAAAAAGGCCCAAACAACATAACCAAATGCAAAAAAAGATCTTTGTCACCAGTTTAACGTTCATAGGCCAGACAATCAAGTGATCAACTTTGGCATTTAATGAAAAAATGAACACAAGCCAAAAGTATGCGTGAAAATGCTTTAAATGTTTCCTAAAGTAGATGTTGACGTTTCAGACAAATTTATTCAAGGTCCACGTCAGAAACCATACGTTTAAATATGCCTTTGTTTATCGTATTCTTCTTTGTTACCTATCCAGCTCTAATGGGATGAATAAAATAATTCTAATAATACTTAGAATTAGAATTAAAGTAGTTTGAATTGTGAATTCTGCATTTTAAAATAAAAAACATCTCTCCACTTTATATCACTTTTTAAAAATTTCTTGCCTCATAGCATATTTTCCTAATCTCAAAAAGTCTGAATAGAAACATCTAATTTAAAAATACTTGGTCCTATCGACCTCAAGTTATATACTATATGCTGATGATAGCAAGTCTTCAGCATATCAGTGCTGTATCGTGTCATTTCCCCAAGAGATATTTACATTGACATGCCTTGAGGTGTTCTGATGTTCTTAGCTGCTCACGAATATCACAACGTGTTGAAATACGTCTGATCCAAGATGGAGAACTGGAGCCTTGGGCTGTCCTTTCTGTCATAACAGGCTATGGATCCAGGATCTAGACACTGGCATGACTCGTTTAGTAGAGCATGTGTGAATACATTTTAAATACATCTAAGCCATTAGGTTATATAAAAAACTACAACTTCTGAATGATCAGCCAAAGAGAAAGTAGCCATTTTTATTATCAAAATGTTGCAAACAATTTTATTCTTTAATGGAAAAAAAACAATACTGAACATGAGCACCATAAAATCGTTGGCCATGCAGAAGTAAACCTCAATCCAACAAAACCTGGACACAGATAGATATTCCCCCAAACAGAACTGTTGCAGTAAACTCACAGGTGTTTCACATGCACACACTTTTTAGAAATACAATTAAGTTCATCCTTTGGTTTGTTTCTTCCTTTCCCACATCGCATGTGATCCTAAGTGAGTTTTCTGCAATAGTCTGTTGTTTCTAATGCAACCCTCTACAAAATATTCTTTAAAAGATACTTACATACAGAGGGACCTTTTAACATCCCTGTTTTGACCAGATATATTTTAACACAAATGATTCCCTCTCTGGTAAAAACAACAAATACTGATGATCAACATTGCGTTTGTCTCTACGCTTGGTTTACACCAAGTTCCAACAATACTGATCTTAAAACATCTCATGAGGGAAGCTCATGTTTTTCTTAAACAACTGATTCCATGTCCCTTGGACCTTTGTTTTTCTTCAAACACTCAAGGGTTCCTTGTTTCTCCTCTTACTGCACCTGGACAGGACTGGTCATCCGGGTTCTCCTCCTGATTCCAGCTGAAAACCAGATGTTGAGGAAACGACTTACAGTAGTCATATAATTAGCTCACTTCTTCATTCCACATTAACAAATTTTGGACTGCCAACCAAGATCCACTCTTACTGAAGACTGCATTTTCAGTCAAAATATTATTCATAATGTTCATGGTTGGTAGGAAGTCCTCATTTTTAATCTGTGCTGCAGCTAGGATATTTTGTTGCAACTAACATCTGTGCTACTATTGCAAATATAACCTCAAGCGTTTACCTGGCACTCGCCTTCCAGGTACTCGTCTTGATCCCTCTGTGGATTATTCAATCAGTAAACACAAGTCTTAACTAATAATATGCAACAAATTGACGATTACCACTACAATATAGAAGAAGCTTACCTCTAAGTCTCTCTGTATCTGTACTGAAGCTAGAGATCTCCGACTTGGGCCCTGAGCAGGAAAACCAGTTAGATTCCATTATGATGGGCATCTAGGCTTTAGTTATGGAGGAGAGAGAACTGGGACAGGACTGGTGAAAGAATCTGAAAATCATGGAAAATAAGTCTATAGGAAACTGTGCCCTTTTTAACCAGTCATGTTTCAGAACCCAAAAGAAAACAACACTGTCTCTTGATGGCAAATTTGTAGGAGTTCAAAAAGTTGTGACTGCTATAGTGTGTTTAGCAGTCAAAGCTTTTTAAAAAAAAAAACAAAAAAACATTCCATACCAAATCAAATAATCGCTAATGTGAATCATTTTAGGATTCCTATGAATCTTCTGTGAGATCACAGTGCAGAGTAATGACCACGGAAGAGGGAAAAGGGAGCTGTTAATGGTGAACCCAAGTTTGTGAGGGGGAAAAACCAACAGCGCTGAGAAAAGGTCGAGCTTTTTAGTCCTACTACCAGCATGCTGAAAGAAAAGGTTGCTCAAGACATCACACTACCATAAAGCTCCACATTGGAGGAGCGGCTGATGAAGAATTCAGGACCTGTTGGTCAGAACATTAGGCATGTTAAGCCCCTCCACAAGGCGGTCATGGATACTTTAGGGAAAATATGTTACACTGTGTCTCAGGGTATCGCTTAAAGGACCGTGGTGAAACCTTCACCTCTTCAGGTACTCACACACTGGGGCACATAAATTCTATGTAAAACATATTTCTTCTGCCACTAAATTATGGTATGTAATGAGATGAAAATACATTTACCTTCAATGACCCTCGTAACCTTGGTGAAGCTTGGCTCCCCTTCGATGACTCGAGTAACTTTAGTAATAGTGGGCTCTCGCTCAGTTACTCTGGTCACTTTGGCACCATCACCAGAATATAAAGGAAATGACACGAATGACACACAATAAATACAGATGCAAAGTTTCCTTAAGTGTGATTTGATTTATTTCACTTACCCATGAAGGTGAGAGGGATCTCCTGAAATCTGTATCCTGATACAAACTGATGCGTAAAAGGACATAGTAATGAGTAATGAGCACTAATCAACCATGCTAAAAGTATATCCAATGAGATGAATCCTCATGACCCCTGAGAAAGAGGTGAATTAACTCGGGGCATAAAGAAGTAAATCAGACATTAAATAGTGTTTGCCAACAAACGACAGACCCTCAAGAGCAAATGTTTCACTTATAGGGATGGAGCACTACAGTTTCCTGTGTCAAGTTGAGGCCTGGTAGGTACCTTGATCTGAATGAACCTGATGATCCTTTTCAGGAGGTTGAGAAGCTCCTGGTTTCCAACTGGAACATCTGTAAAATGATATTCAGATCATCATACAATCGTTGTGACACTTTGATTAAAAACTGCTGAACTATTCTGTCTATTTACTGCCAGGGTTATTTTGCGAAGAGTGTTGCATTCCACACCTTCAGGATACAGGAAGTTCTTGACAGCGTGAACAACCCCGTTGGTAGCCATGAGATCTGGCAGAGGGACTTGCACGGAATTCACCTGCATGGAGTTGTTTGCCTGCATGAAAGTAAAATTTCCAAATTAATTGCTCAAAGGAATGCAATGCCGTTGCATGAACTTCTTTGCCTGCATGAAATGCAACATTTCCTTGTCCAACTTTGCCTCTGCAGTATACCAATGACTGTGTGTTCTGTGCTTGCAAGAAGCTGGAAATGCTGTTACTTAATCTTTTAATGGTTATCTTATTTAATGCTTTCAGGTTCTGTTACATAATTAACTTTTAAATGTGTGCCTAAGACACCCACGGATCCGTATACATCATAAATTAATTGGCCACCTCAATAACAGAATGCTAATGTTACGAACAACAAAGAACATTTTATGTCTTTTATCCTGTCATCTGTGTCCTCTCATCTTTAAAGCAGGTCTGACACGTTGCTCTGTAGGCCTCTCTTCATACACATCAAAAGGTATGGTCCGTTTTTTATGCACCTTTTCTCACCCTCTATTTAAAAACAACAACAACAACAACAACAATAAAGGGTTTCACAGGAATAAACGAAGCCCTGGAACGCACTGTATGTGAAGTCAAGTAATCCATAACGAATGTCCCCCTGTTAAACATTCAGGATCATTAATCTTTAAAACGCATCCATTTCATATTCCGTTGGTTAGACCTGCTGATGTGAGATAGCAAGGGGGACCTTAAATGTTGTTAAGATCAATGTTCTTTAGCATACTTACATACAGGACTTTGAGGTTGCTGCCCTGGATAGACCTGAGGAGGTTGGTGACTCCAGTCTCTAAGCCGCCACCAATGAAGGTGCCGTTGCTTAAGTGGTACAGCAGGATGGCCCTGAGAGCATTCCGGTCACCTAACGAGGGCGAGGAGACATTCGAGACAACTGACCCACAAACAAGCTACTGCACATTAAAAAGATAATACCTCAGGTAACCTACACCTAATCCTTCACTAATGAAATCAAGGAACAGATTAAAGGTTTTGGAAACCTATTACATTTTACTATTACATAGTGCAATTCTAACATTAACTACAGTGTAATAAACAGTAAATAGCAATTCTCTGATACCCTGAGCACAAACTGATACTGTAGTACAGAGTATCACTGTGTTGTTACAAACTTTTACTACGGCCACTATGCAGTAAACATATATTTACACTGTGAGGAGGTGGTGTAAAGTAAAACGTTTCCAACGTTTGGCACTCACTTTTTAAAATAGAGAGGTCCCTTTGGCTGAGGCTGGCGAAAGCCTCGTCAGTTGGGGCGAACAGTGTGAAATCCCCGCTCTGCTTCAGCAAGTCTGTCAGCCCAGCCGCCTCCATCAGAGACAAAAAGATCCTGCAAACACGCTGGTGATTAGACTCCCCCCTTCCACTGCCCCCATTCAACTTCCCCCGACCCACACTGCAGAACTCTCAAACACACCACGCAGCTGACATTTCTGGTCATTATTTTAGGTCCATGTGCAAATATCTGTACAGCTTTTACAGTCTTGGGTTCAGAGTGTATACAGCATAACCCTGTCGCTGGCTCGACATGTATATGAACTCCGAAACGGTTGCTCGAGAAACATATTCAAACCCTAATTCTTACTTGAAGCTCTTGTGTTCAGTCAGCAGTTTGAACATGGTGGCCTCGGCCGGTTTGATCAGGGTCCTCATGGGATGGAGAGCCCCATTGTTACCTTCTTTGCTTCCTCGAATCAAGCAAGCATTCTCGATGCAAACAGCCTATCACGGCAGGCGAGGCAGTGTTAAGGGGGGGGGGGGGGGGGGGGGGGGGGCTGGGCTATACATTTTGAAGTTTCAGACACATCTCATTCACATTTATGGAGGTCGGATTAGGTCATCACCGTGGATGATTGTCAGCCATCAAGATCAATCTGCTTAGACTGTGTATCAGAATAAAATGCATTGGTTGTGAGGTGTCACCAGGTCACCAGGCGACAGTGGTTTCAGGCTTACATATGGCTTTCATTACACTCTTGGTTTATGTAATTAAAGAAAACATTTCATGTTCCATAAATGATTTCTGTGCCATATTTAACACGCCTGCTCACTTTGTCATTCTTTGCTTTGCGTTTTCATTATAAGACCTATTTTTAATTCCTCATTCATAAATTGCAGCTGTTGTAGATTTTGGTGCTGTAAGATCAGACCAAATCAACAAACCTATAACTGATAGAATCAGTAATGTGCAAGTAAATAAATTCATCGTTTTCATCCTGAGTCAACACACAGTTGATATAAGATCTCTGAGCAGACATCAAAGAAGACATTCGCTGACTATATCCAACCTAATGCTAATGCTACCTCCTAAAATACCCTTTTAAAATATACAAAAGCAATGTTGAGGATTCGTGATGCTCACGGTGGGCGGGCACTGACCGTGCGATAGACAAACACCCTGAGGAAGTTCCCTGCAACGGTCTCCAGACGCTGGCCGTTGAAGAGCTCACCAAGCATGATCTTCTGCTTCAGAATGTGGTTCTTGAGGATGATCTTTAACAAGTGCTGGTCCATGGACATGACCTCATCTAATGGGACACATCATAAGAAAGCTGAGATTTGAACCATGTTCCCACCCAGGAACATGTGTAGACACTGGGTTTGGAGGGGGGGGGGGGGGGGTTTAAGAGTTTTCAGTTATGGCTGCCTGAGGCACTATCATTTTCCTCTCTAACATGCCCATAAATGATGTAAAATACTCTGTAAATGCCAAATGATGACTGTTTCAGCACAGCTATGAATCATAAATACACTGTATTTAAAGGGAGGGTGAGCTGTCCAGGCTGGCCTCTATAGACAGCTACAGCTTTACGGTAGTAGCAGAAAACTGTACAGTAATCCAGGAAAACTGTACAGTAATCCAGGACACACGCAGGATTACCCATCAAACCAAAGAGGCTTTGTGCTTGCAAATAGATCTGCTGAGGCACGTGCATTCAGTTTCTAGAAAGAAGGTACAGCTTTAAGTGTAGTTCATGCAAGCAGAGCCAAAGTTCCTGTTAATGTAAACAACGTTTCTTGCCTACCCACGGTGAATATGAATCAAATATTTACACACCTACTGAATCACGACCTAGGACAATAAGAGAGAGGTAGACAGACATGTTCCTGACAGAACACCCCAAACAGGAGGGAGTGTTGCAGCATGTTGCTAAGCGCGGCACGGATAACACAGCCCGTCATTTAGCAAGTGAATTCAGAAAAGACAGAGCACGCAGACAACAGAGACCACTAGGAGTGGTTTGAGAGCCACCCACCTGTGAAGGCTGCATTGACTGGGGCCAGGAGCGTGTACTCAGCCTGTGGTCTCATGGCGGCTGAGAGACCCAGCTCTGAAACCATATCACCGAACGTGGACTGCGATGGACCCACCAGCTCCATCACCTGTTTTGCTTAGAAACAAAATTGCAGTGGCCAACGTTTAGAACTCGGTCTGGGATGCAGTCGCCCGTATGGCCGTTGACTAGAAACGTCGTCGAGTGGAACCAGACACTTAATATATGAGGACGCTAACCTGAATCTGGCATGAGGACCTGGTCGATGAGGTGGATGACACCGTTGGTCGTGACGATGTCCTTCTTCAGCACCATCTTGATGCCGTTGACGGTGAGGCTGTCGCCGCCACAGCCGATCTCGATGTTGGTACCCTCCAG
Organism: Electrophorus electricus; assembly: GCF_041902795.1. Lineage (NCBI taxonomy): Eukaryota > Metazoa > Chordata > Actinopteri > Gymnotiformes > Gymnotidae > Electrophorus > Electrophorus electricus. The sequence continues at coordinate 21,408,839 of NC_137513.1, read as the reverse complement.
AGTCTCATATGAGGTGCCACTCATAATGGCCTCGGAGCATTGTACCGAGTCCAGCAGGTGGTATTTGAGCAGGGCTGTCAAAAAAGGGAGGGTCGAAGATTACATCTTGTAGATGCATGTTTAAGAACTTGAAAAGGGGTGCCTAGATGATATCTCAGTATGGCTTGAAACCAGTTATTTTTCAGTCCGATTTGAAAACATGCTCAGCAAAGCTTAAATATTTCTTAAATATGTGAACACTGAATACATTTTCAGCAGTTTTCCACTGTTCAGTTTGCTTTTTCTCCTAATTACCAAAGCTCAAGCCAACTGCAATGTCATTTGTATCTCCAGCAAGCAATGCACGTACCAGCTAATGAACCTGGGAGCCCCTGGGAGCCCTGGGAGCCCTGGGAGCCCTGGGAGCCCTGGGAGCCCTGGGATCCTCAGAGCGTACATGTGTGAACTATGCGCTGTGTCATTCTGTATGGAGCGCTCAGATGTTCCAGTCAAAACGACTGACAAGGGACCATTAAAAATTAAATGGTCTGATGCTGCTGGTCCTCAGAGCCGGAAAAACCTTCAGCTGTCTCCTGGCCCTTGGCTCACTGCAGAGAATGCCTGAGCCATTCAATGGTCCTTCAACACTCCGAATTTACACTGCAGCACTGCTGAACACCACTGGAACCAGCTATAGCTGAGTCTGTTGTAAAGTTTTAAGGCTTTCATTTGGTTTGAACAGGTTCTGTACGATTTGTCTAACGCACTCTGGATTTCGGTATTTTGACTATTAAATTCTTGTTTTGTTTGAAAGATTTACTGAAACATATAGATTTTGTTTTCCTTTTGGACCTACATTTACGGCATTTAGCAGATGCTCTTATCCAGCTTATCCAGCTTATCCAGCTTTGTCATTTGCTCATAGAATACACCCTAGTACGGTACAGTAGATTAGAGTCCAACATACCAATGAACTAGAATATTGTAGAAATACAGGGATCAATGCTGATACCTAGAAATACATGAAGATGTGCATTGCTTTTAGCACAGTCGGTGAATTGCTGCAGCCATGGATCTAGCTGTATATAAGACTGGAATGTTTCGTCATGTGTTAAATAGCTAAAGCAATAGTCTTCAGCCACAACGAGTAACTACGCTTTGAAAACTACATTTTTGAAAACCTTTTGAAAACTGAAAGCACATGGTAATGCTATGATTTAAAACTAAGACCTGGGCGATGGCCAACATGTTCAGACACACTTAAGAACTTCAAGTGAAACGTTCTATTGAATTCTCAGTATGACTGTGAATGCGGTTTTGCCACCGTCCGCCAACTGTCTGAGAACTCCGGATCCTCAAAACAGGTTGCTTTGGTCCCATGTGCTTTCAATGGGGATTAAAAAGGTTGCCAACTTAACAGCAGCACTCCCCATTGACTCAGATCAGCAAACATGGCATGAGGCAGACATAACACCCTGCTTCCTCTGGACCCGCACTTCACCAAAGGGTTATAAAACCCCCACTGTGTGTCATGCCCGCCGGCGTGAAGACAACCCAATGTTTCCCCTAGCCTGATGAAAGTAGCTTTTGTTCACTCAGCGTTTTGTTTGGGAAAGGCATTCCAAGGAGGTAATAGGGTTTTCACTGTCAGCACGCACGTTTACCTTGGAGGGCATTCTTGTCACCCATAAGTCTGTCCAAAACTTCTCTGTCCAGGTTCGAAAAGGCATCGTTGGTAGGGGCAAAGAGCGTGAAGTGGCCCGGCTCTCCAAGCTTGTCTGTGAGGCCAGAGGTGGTAGCTATATTCTGGAATGAGACAGATGTCAGATGACAGATGGAAGTGGAGGTACAACAGAGGAAGCACCAAGATAAGGAGAAAGAATTAGTACTAGACCACAAGGAGAGTGCTATGAAGTTGTTTGGAAGTGTCCTGACACCAGTGATATTTTAAAGTGCTAGGGTTCTGATGGTGTGAAAAGGAAATTCTTAGGACGAAATGGACAAAAGAATGTTAGTTTGAGTGATGTAACTTTTCTTAGCCTTTCAGGAACTCACTGATCCTGAAGGAGAAACAGAAATAGAGAAAGAAGCAGATGAACTTCCAACTTACGCTCAGTGTGGTCAGGTCAATGTCGACGTCAATCACGTCCTGGATAGTGTTGCTCACCGCGGTGATGACGCGGTCGATAACATGCACCACGCCATTGGTGGCCACCTGGTTCCCGTAAATGATCCTAGCACAGTTCACTGTGACGATCTGCAGTATAGATGAAGTATGCCACACTTGAGCTCCCATATCAAGCAGTGCCAATAGATTTAGTGTCCAAATTTATAGTACATTTATAGTTTACTTGTTCATTTCAGACAACGTTGAGCAAGTATCCTTCAAAGGACACTCAAACACACTTACACCGTTGGGGTAGTGGTTAATGTGCAGACTCAGGTCATTGTACATGGAGTTGATGGACATTCCGTTCTTCAAGTCTTTAGTTAGGAAGCGTTTGTTGGCCATGTGGTAATGCAGAGCATTGTATAGCTCAATGTTAACATTGCTCACCAAAGCGCTTCTCACTTCCTGTTAGGCACAGAGGAAATCAATAAAACAAATTCACATTTGGCTCAAATTCAGGCCAGCCAACAAAATTAAATAAAAGAAGTGAAACCAATAACTTTTAAAACACTTTGTGACCTAGCCAACAGGATCTCACATTTGCAAATGTGTAGCTACCTCAACCAACTGTGCAAAGTTTCTACCTGCTAGGATGTTTAGTTTTTCTTAAAGCTTAATTCATATGAAATCAAAATCACCTACACATCCTATAATTCCTACAAGTTTCTTTGTGATATTAGACCAAGCAGTAGCTGTGAACAAAACCTTTGTCCAAGATATGTCGACCTAATGTTTGTTCATTCATCCACTCCTTTCTCACCTTGCTGAAGGCCATCAAATTGTACAGATGTTGCTTATACACCACATTCATTCATGAACATCACCTCAAAGTAACTCAGCATACCTTAATAGCAAGATAAGTTTTTGCATACAGTATATCGTTACAAACAATCAGATGTTTTAGGGCTTTCTCGGTTTCTCTGACTACCATGTTGTTCTTTTGCCGGTACTTTTCGGGAAGGGTTAGGGAAGATGGGGACTCGTAATACCGGATCGATTAGATCCCAGGCATCGTTACTGGGGGCGAAGAAAGTGTACGACCCTGGTCCCTCGATCTCCTGCCTCAGCTTAGACATGTTCGAGAACTGCTGCGTTGTGACGGCGTTCACCAGGCCGAGGGTACCATACACGTTGTCAATTGGAGCAACTGAAGAAAAGCAACAGGCAACATGCTGGGTTTAGCTCATGAGGTTCCACTCTAACTTTGCACATGCTTGTGCTACCATCTCCATAAGTCTATTGTTATTGGCAGGTACTGGGACTAGGTTGTTAATAATGTAGTTTTGTAAAACATCCCAGTAATATTATTCTATGCTGCAATACTATACTTATAATTCGTGAAGCTGTGAAACATAATTCAGTATTCACAATGGGAAGGAGGTTATTGAGAGACTAAGCTACGTACCAGCAGGACAGCCATGCATTCCCTCTAGTTTCATGTATCCTGGGCAGCACTCATACAGCACAGAGCTGCACAGAAAAAAAACAAAATACACACAACAGAGATTCAAACATATAAACGATGTAATTTTCCTGGAGCCTTTTACTTTCTCTCAGTATTACAAGCCAAGCAAGCTTTACAGACACCGTGCCCCAATTTATTTTTCCAAACATACCATGTTCATACGGTAGCCATCAATGGTCGAGTTATATAAACATGGTTTGTGACCCCAAGGTTTGAGCAAGCATTACGTAACCTAGAACATGACTAGCAAATAAAATGTCTGTGAATTCAAACTGTTCGCCCACCCCAGCAATGTGGTTAATTTCAAGGACATTATTTAGCTTAATCATAGTATATCGAAACCAAAATTTCCAACAAGAAGACCCAAAGAAAACTTTGGCTTGAATGCTAGCTACAATGCCTGAAAATTCACACATATGCTAATATTCAGTATACCATACACATACCATATAAAAGAAGAAAAAAAAAGCTCTTAAAATCTTTATGCTTGTATTGGGTACAAAGCTCATTTGGCTTAATTACACTGGCATAATTCCTCAAAAACCAAGCCTTGTTTCATTAGAAAACCCATGATTAGCACATATTAAGGGCTGTAGTATTATACAGAATATGGCTACAGTAAAGAAAGTTAGCCTAAACATTAATCCTGGGGAGATACAAAGATACATACATCGTCAGTGGTGATGATAAAGAGGTTTATGTTCATATACAGACTTTATAGCATGCATGCGCACTTTGTGTGTGTGTGTGTGTGTGTGTGTGTGTGTGTGTGTGTGTGTGTGTGTGTGTGTGTGTGTGTGTGTGTGTGTGTGCGCGTGCATAAGGGGTTACAGGTCAAAGGTTAGTGATCTGCAGTCCTGGGGAAGCCTCCACATCAACAAATGGTTCCATATGTTTCCGCAACATGACTAGACAAAATGACACAAATAAACTTCAGGGAGCTCCAGGAACAAGCGGTGCGACACAGACACGCTCGGAGCTGAAACTGTGGGGACACTTCTGTGAACAGGGGCCACAAGGAGCCCAGAAGGAAACAATGGAAGAGATCAAAGTTTCTTTCACCCCACTGGCATAGCGGAGGAGCCCCGAGAACCGACAGGAACCAGGAAAGGTGCTCCATCTGGAAGAAGGAACGAGGTCATGGCCCATTACTTCTCCTCACTGTGGCAGGAGCTTTGAAGCTCAGTGAGGCAGGAGGAGGAGAGGGGGGCTGGCGTGAGATCATTGCCGCACGCTTACAGACATTCAGCCAGAAGAGGACATGAGTGTCTTAAACCTCGCTCCCACGCCAGGAGCGAAGCCCGACTCCCACTGGCTGAGGGCTGCTGGAACTCTGCCATCACAGTAGTTAGGAGACAGAGTTAAGAGTTTCCTACTGTATTTTACTGGCACTTTTTTCCCCAGTAACTGAGTAAGTCATTTTGTCTTAATTACTGAATGTCCCGAGGTGAAACATGGGAAATATGCTAAAGTGTGAAGCACATGTATGTATTTGGCACGGAAAGAAAATCAGATTTTGCGCTTGTTGTTGATTTACTAGGAGAAAGCAGAGAAGTTACCTGCCATTATATAAGCCTGAGTTTAGTTTCAAAATTAATTTGCATATGTGATACAGCTCATCGGTAGCTGGGAAAGACCCCACTGAATTACAGAGGAGGGATCTCTGGGATGAGGGGACCACTGGGTGACCATATGTTTTCAAGTTGCTCAAAGATACATTTTCCTGAGCTATGCTTATATTCATGCAGTTTTAAGGGTGAGCTAAACCCTGAAAATCCAAACATGATTATCACTTTTCTTGTCCTGAATCAGCTTAGTCTGAGGCTGGACATTTGCAATCATCTCACAGGTGTATCAGTTGCCACTGTGCCATTCAAAAAGGGTTGCTGAGTTCGCAGGAACGAGCCAGACGCTGAGAAGCTTGTTCTTCTCCCCACGGTAAAGAAAAAGTGCAAGAACAGCAGAAAAGCCCGAGCGGATCCGGAGCTGAGGGGACCTTCTGGTCTGGCCAAGCTCCATGTTTGAGGAGAGACGCTGGGGAAAGACCAAGAGCCCTGGAAGAGTCGTCATGGCGCTTTAGACCACCACCCGCCTCCCCTGGCTCTTTTTTCCAACCATGGAAAAAGAAATGGAAACCAGAAGGCTCGCAGATGCAACATGAATCAACATTTGGGGCAGACCGTAATCACCCCAAACCCCAGGCCTCTTCAGTATTGCAACTCAGCTGCCCTGCAAAGGGCTTTGCCATGCATTCATGTTCTTTATTTCCATGCAGTCCGTGGTTTTTTTTTGAGGAGGGGGGTAGTCAGACACAACCCAGCTTGCCCTGATACGTCTCCCCAAAGCTTAGCAGCGCGTGATTTCTCAGTGTGTTTCATGGGTTTCCTTTTGCTACTGTCAATGTTTTTGTGAAGCTGTCTGCTGCTGAATTTGATCTGCTGTGTCAGAGAACTTTCCGACACCTACTCGGTAGCGGAAAACTGACTCCAGCTATGCTTTTATCTAGTAGACAGATCTTTGCCTGTGGGTGGGAATTTCACAATGAGCTGTTTCAACATGGCCCAGTGCTCCAAGCCAGCTCTGCAGTTTGCTCTAGTCATTAGTAACAAGCTTTATCTGTAGCCCTTTCCACTTTATCTCAGTAAAGACGCCATGACTCTGACTCCCTCTGGCTGTGACACAATCCTCCATGTAGAGCAAATCCTGTGAAATATGAAATACAAGCAGCATGCAAGTCATAATAGATGCTGTGATTAACCATATGTACATTAAGAAAGTTTAAGCGATGCCATTCACAGAGGTGTATTCAGAAGCCTAAGAACAAGCCCCGTATTGCAGTGGAAATCGGTGGTCTGCTGGAAAGATGCAGGCACGCCCACCAAAGGGGGAGCTAACCCCTCAACCCTGACCTCCCAAAGTCTGTCCCAGCAGAGCTGGCACTACGGCATGCCCCACTTACGCTTTCCTTCCGCAGATGGATCCTTTGTACCAGTTACGGCACGTGCTGAAGTACTTCTTCTGGGTCCCGACCACTTGCTGAAGAGCGCACATGTTTGGTCTGACAGAAGCAGAGTGGGAAGGGTGAGAGCCGGCAGGAATTCAGCACTGCGGGAAAATCTGAAGACTGTGGTCATGACATAAGAACTAGGGTTGTAGATTTTTCCATGGTATCGTATACTTTAATTTAGTGTTAAAGGTAAATCAGTACATTTAAAAATAATCCTATTATAACAACCAAAACCTGCTGGAGAGATTTAAAATTTCAAATAGTGCAATTCAGTTTTATTCAAATATAAAGTTATCATTGTGATTCAGCACCCTATCAAATTATGTTCTGAGAAAAATACCATTCAGGAGCAAAAAAAGAAACAAACAATTCAGGCTAGTAAGTAAAATCATGCCCAATCTCCCTGACTTCTACCGAGCGCTTACGACAGAATTCATCACATAACTGGAATGGTCTTACCCCTGCTTCTTCGCCCTGATGCGGCTGTGGGCCACTATTTTATCGTAAGCCGAAGAGTCCACATGGTCCAGGGCAGAGAGCGCGAAGAGTGTGAGGGTGGCAGCGAAGAAGAGCTTCATCCTCGCTTCTGTTTCGGTGGCAGCTCAGGAAGAGATGTGAGCTCGGGCAGGGGGAGAGGGCGCTTTTATAGGCGAGCTCCCAGCAGCACGCGACCGAGTGACTCCTCCAGCCTCTCCTGTTCTCCAGAGAGCCTGCAGGAAGTCTGCTTCACCTATGCACCAAATAAGCTTTGCAGCTGGGGAGGGGGGGCGGTAGTGGAGCTCAGGTTTGGAGGTGGTCATAGTTCTGATGAGATTTGACACTTTTATAAAGGCCAGTTTTGTGCTTTTAAAATATTTTTCAAATCAAAACTTGGCAGCAAACCCATCCACAAATATTGATAATTCATTGTAAATACAGAAATTAAGATACATGATAGAGTAAATAATTAAATATGGAATAAGTAATGTAAATACAGTAAGCATTATTTATAAGAATAAGGTGTAATGTAAATACAGTAAGCATTATTTATATTACTATAAAATAAAAACCGCAACTTTTTGTAGCATAGAAAGATCTAAATTTAAGATTGACAGCCTCTTCTGAGGCTGATGTCATTTGGGTCAAAGCAACGTGCTCCTTCAGTCCATGGAATAAACGAAAAAGGATTTTTCTAATAACATATTTCAAACCATTACTGTTCTCCAATCATTTTGTGGTTATCTCAGAAATGTTGCTGTTCAGCCACAAGTCTGGTAATCTGTCATTAGCACCAGGAGTGTTTGCCAGGAAAACAGACAATCCTTTTCCCCCTGAGAAAATCCCCACCATTGGCAGTTGGTTGACATACAAGGCAGGAGGAGCCAACCTTCACCGTGCGGGAGCCCCACAACTCCACAGCCCCCCAGGTGTCAACACTAACACAAATCACTGCGCCCCAAGTCTTCTCATTAGGGCTGGGAGGTCTGTCTGTCTGTCTGTCTGTCTGTTTGTCTGTCTGTCTCTCTCTCTCTCTCTCTCTCTCTCTCTCTCTCTCTCTCTCTCTCTCTCTCTCTCTCTCTCTCACACACACACTCTGTCTCACTCTATACTTTGAGGGTGGCGTATACGCGTGAGACGCACTAAAAACGGGGCTCCCTCTTGTGACAAAACCACGGTACCATTTTTCACTGCAGCGTGCATGAGAAATGTCCCGGCTCGGGCTGGCAAACGTGCGCGAGGGGTAGACGCACATTTAAAACGTGTCGTTCGGTTTTAAAGGCTTTGCAAAGATTTCCAGATGGGATTAGGCAGGACCATGGATGTGAGCAATATATGGACGTGTCTAGGCTCCGTGAGAAAGAATGTATCTGAAAAAAACCAAAAACGGCCAGCTACATGAAGACCTAAGATTTATTGAACAATAAAAAGAATACTGTGTTGTGTATATATATATATATATATATATATATATATATATATATATATATATATATTGGAACATAAATCTACAGTACTTTTTTGTTGCACAATTGCATTTGTAGGTCTGGAACTTTATCTCCGTTTCTGTTTCTCTCGCTCTCTTCCTCCATCTTTCTGATTTTACGATTGTTCTGTTCATTATATGGAGAGACGGAGAAAAGTAAACAGCAGTAAATACCCACCTAATACACGCACGCTGGGAAAGAAACAGGCTGTTTGCTGCTAGTCTGAAAAGTTAGATGAGTATTTGACATACACAGCGAAAGAATGAAAGAGCTATCCTTACAATGAATGAATGATTATTCTGTAGTCTTCCGTCTTAACTTTAACTGTAAACTCTAAACTGTAGAATCCCAAATAATAAGCGTTATTATTATTACCTTGAGCAAAGTGTGAACGAGTTTTAGTGTAGTTCTTTAAAAATGCTGCCAACACCTGAGTGGCACGGAGGGATTTCGTATTGAGCCTTACGGCGCCTGGAACAAGAAAGCTTTTACGCATCTGCACTAACCGAGCCGCAAGGAGCCCGAATCCAAAATCTCTTCACCATCAGCGCTCTTCCTCAGATTAGCTCTTCCCTGTCACTCTGCCACGGAACAATCGCAAAAGCGTGTAAACGTTGCGTGGATTAAGGAGCGATTACGCACATCTGGCGTTTCCATGCTGTCATTTCTGCTGCAGTTCTTGCCGCTTCCACAAGGTGGTAGCAAGCCCCTGGAACCAGACGTTAACTCACACCCTAATCGCGTTAGTTCACAAATGACACACCTGTTGTACTTTTCTGCGTTTTGTTGGAAAAAGAAGAACGCTATTGCAAGAAAAACGATGAGAAAAATATCGTTACACGGCCTGAAAAATAACTATAGCAAATATACGTTAAAAATATATACAAATCTTAAACGTTTCACACATTAACATTACAACGTGTTTATTTTCCATTAACCATACTTCAATGTACATGTGACACATTTGTCATGCACAATATGTTAAACAAAGGTATAATTATAATTATGCACACATTACCATCCGAAAGTTTAGGTATAAACCATTCACAATGTTACAAGTTTAGTGCTTAGTGCTTAGGGAACACATGACTGCTGTTTAGTAGCATAACCATACCACTTTTGCAAGGGTTTCAAACTACAACAGCAGGTAAAGCTGATATACTCGCTGCCGATCAACTGCATAGATTATATAAATAAATGTGCATCCGGTTTGCTTAGTGACTGTGTAAATGCTCATTGCTCTACAGTCAGATAGGAGAGGGAACTGTGCAAAAACCAGGCAGTGCAGACTGTTTTATTTCAAATGGGCTATTGCTTTAAAATAAGCCAAAGCATGCCAAGTTACAACCCTAAGGTAGCAGCAATCGGTCCTCTGTGTAAGTGGTGATTACCGGGCTACGGTTGGCAGAAGAGAGGTGACTGCCTCTGAAAACGTTTACGCCTGGAAGTCGGCACTACCTGACTGGAAATACCGAAGTCACTAGAAGATGGAAAACTGTGGGTGGGTAGAGACTCTCCTAGAAACCAGGGTCGGGTTTCCCAAAAGCACAGCAAGACAGAGATCATCTCTGAGAGGTGGAGCGAACATTACAACAAACGCTCCCTCTCCTAGTTTAAATGAATTTAACGCTGTGATTCTTTTGGGAAACCGGGCCAGAAAGATTCTGCTGGACAATGAAGCCTGAAGAAAAGGTACAGATTAAAAACAGAAGCAGGCCAATGTTTAGTGGATCCATTGTTCTGCACAGACATGTACTGGTAAACGCAGTCGGTCGTGAAGCTAAATGTGATGAATACTATTGGAATCCTCATCCATCATGGTAGAGCTGGCGAATGCTACAGGCTCCGGCTGTTCCCTGAGACTTTGGAAGGGTGTCCGTCGTCAGACAAGTGCCAGCTGACACGCGCCGCTCAGCCATCAACCTGCAACAGTGCACGGATGTGGGGACCGGTCCATTTCTGACCTCAAAAAGGCAATCTTGCTCATCACAACTTGCCCACGTTAGGTGTTTGGTGGCGAGAGCGAGCGGGTCTGGTCCGCGGCCAGAGATGTGGCCGATCTTCCTTCCGGATCATCCGTTCCTTCCTCTCCTTCTTTGGACAAGCACGTCGGCACGTTCCCCACCTCCGTGTACGCCTCAGCCAAAGGCTGCTTGCACTCCTCCTCCATGCTGCAATCAGACAGTTCCACGTCGGATTCTCCCGGGACCGCGCAGACGTCGCTTGGGTTGGAGTCGTGGTTGGATCTCTCGGGCTCCTGGAACAAGCCAAAGTCAGATAGGTTCTTAGGAAAGCCCTTCCTGGCTTTCTCCTTGGTGGGTGTGATGGGCAGGGGCATGGCGATGCCATTGGGCAGGCCGCCAGGAGGCTCCTCCCCCGAGATGACCTCACACCTCCCCGGGAAGCACATCTGCTGCAGCGCTGCAGACCGCGGTACCAAATGCACCGGCTGCGAGGCGTTCGAGGAAGCTGAAGCCGGTTTAGGCCCGGGAACACCTGACTTGTTCACCTTCATCATCCGCAGCACCTCGTAGCGGAAGCTAGAGATATCCTGCTTCAGTTCCTGTGGAGCGAAAGGCAACTGTTGACCAAGCTGCGAGATGGGAATTCTGCCTGAGAACGTGTTTACACCCGAATGGGATCCATGTCAGTTTTCCCTTTTGTGCTCAACTAAAATCTCAACGCTCTTACAGTGGAATTTTGAGTTTACGAGGCAAACAGCTTTCTTAATGACTTACAAAAGTTTCTTTTTAGGGGAACGTCTCTCATTACCTTGAAGTTCTCCTCTGTGAGCCCCTCCTCCGTCTTGGCGTCTCGGATCATAGCTGCCACGTACCTTTTCACCAGGTTCCTCAACACCTCCTGCATGCAGAAGGTGACAGTGAAGGTAAACGCGGCAGCACAGCGACCGGGTCTACACTTGTGCCTTAGCTGCGGCCACGCGGGAGAAAGCTGCAGACCGGCCTGTGAGCGACGGGAGTGGCTTCCACTGACCTGATATTGGTGGCTGAGTCTGACTTTTTCAGCTGCTCTTCTCTGGAGTGAAAGAAATATATAAAAGGAAATGTCAGGAAAACTCCAGTAGGGCGTGGAACGGGGCATGTTAGTTGCATGTTCTTTCCATGGGGATGTCTGACAGTAGAACAGGGGGGTGCAGTAGCATTTAACCAGAAAGATTTCAGTGAAACTGAGATGGTCTGCTTTACAGCGTGCAGCCTGCATGGCCGTTATGTGGCCGGAGGCCGGTGGGGCTACGTTTTGGAGTTTGTTTGCCTCGCAGTTCTTCTTATTTTTGAGGAAAAAGCAAGAGAAAATCCAGCATGCAATTCACATTTACATGGTCTGGACGTTCATAAAGGTTTCTAAGGCTCCAGTGTTTGGTAATGTCATTAAAAACTTTAATTGTTTGCGGTTACATAAGAGTGCAGAGAACAAGGTTTATCTGTTCCCAGTGCTGACCCATATTGAATTACTCCAGCAGGTAACTCTCCTCACATACATCTCATCACTAATTAACCAGAAGGGCACCGCACAGAGAATTACATTCAGCCAGAGAATCCAAACCAGTCGCTCTCTGGAGTCAGTTCTACAGCTCACGGTAGCCGTGCGTGTAAAGTTCATTGCGAAAGTATTCGGTTTTAGGAAAGACAATATTTGTGGAAGACATGGAAACATCCTGAGCGAACTCACCCCTAGCACACAAAAAGACTCTGTCCTCTTCGACTTCCCCTTGAACATGTTTATCTTCATCCACGTGACGAGGTACCATATGGACTTGGGGCTGGGGACAATATTGAAAGGCGGTGGCAATGTGCCTCCTTCTTCGAAATAGCTCATCCACAATTTAGTCCTGGCGAATTTCCACTCAATGTCAGCGTGGTCCTATGGGAAACACCAGGCACGGAGGATGAATCAGGCTGCGATATGAACTCTCTCTCAAAACCACAAATAAATCCCGTGAATTACTGACTGAGGCCATCTGAAGCAGCACTTACGGCGATGTGCTGATAGGAGTTGTTCATCATGGCGATGAGCATGTTGAGGAGCACCACCAGGGAGATGACGTTGTACGTGCCGAACATGGTGGCTCCCACAAATTCGGTGAACTTATGATCCGGTTCCACATTGGTCACGTGCAGATTGATCAGCCCGAACACGGACCAGAACAAGGACTGCAAGGTCTCGAACAACCTGAAGGGCAGAGAAGGGGAAAAACAAACAAACCAAGACTTCGGAAACGTACGCGACTTTGCACTGCGGCAGACGGAGACGGACGGACCGATGTGGAGAAAGCGTCGATCCCCCGGTTGTGAGGGACGCTGCCGATACTGCCATCCATCTCGGAGCTGGTCGGGTCGTTAGCGATGACCGGTAGTAACAGACAGTGATGATTATTCTGTGTAAAATGTCATCAATGCTCACACTGTTTGGAGTAATACTGTAATGGGAAGTGAGTTTATCTGACCAAAGCGGTTCTGCAAACAAAGCTCTTCCATGTTTTCATAAGGACGGAAATGTGTGTGAACTGCCAAGATTAGGAAAAATGTGTGTGTGTGTGTGTGTGTGTCTAGATGTGTAAGTAGGTGACAAAGCAGGAATAGCAAAAGAGAGAAGAGAGTATGGGAGGAAAGAGGAGGTCAGAAACAGAAAACAAAGGCTGACTTCACTGCCTTTCACACACACACACACACACACACACACACACGCTCACACTCACACTCACACACACACTCACACACACACTCACACACACACACACTCTCACACACACACACACACTCACACACTCACACACACACACACTCTCACACACACACTCACACACACTCACACACACACACACACGCGTGCGTGTGCTCACGTGGAAAAGGCGTTGTTCTGCTTCTCGCAGCGGATGCCCTTGCAGCAGTTATGGTTCTCCGCTGGCGTCTCGTAGTAAAAGTAGAGCTGGTTGAGGCCGTTGGCAAAGGCCAACAGGACCAGGCAGTAGATAAAGAGGAACTTGAGGATGTCCAAGAGCATGCGGCCTAGCGAGATCTGGAGCGGGCCCAAATGCGAGTTGGCCGTGAACAGCGAGATGAGCCGCAGCGAGCTGAAGATGTTGGCGATGGCGAACACGGCCTCGGCCACCAGCGTCGGGTGCCACATCTCCCAGCTCTCCCTGGGTTTACTTCCACTGTACTGCACAAAAAAGGGAGAAGGTGAGGTTAATGATTACTCTGCTTCTTAGTAGTGGAACACGTCGTACGTAGCTGAAGTATAATTAACCATCAATTAGTATACAGTCTTGTAGTGACTAGGGAGGTACTTCTACCTGAGTGTAGCTTTTCAGTATACGTTTCCAGGACACCAGCCTTTCAGTATGTATGTTTTTGTACTCGGCACCTTGCAGTGGTGTTCTAAGGTGGCTGCTGTGATGAAGGTTACCTTGAAGTACGCGACCATCTTGAGGGAAATGGTCGCCAGGTACAGAGAGTTCATGACAAAGTCCATCAGATTCCACCAGTCGTGGATGTAGTCCTGAAACCCGCCGTCCCACATCTGCTTGATCTCTGTCCATATGAAACCTGTCGGAGCAGGCAACTGGGTCAGCACGCGCACAAGAGCTCTGCGTGTCGCCGGGGTTACGGTCGGAGCCCCGTCGCGGTCCGCCAGGTGTCTGCGTCTACGTCTACCTCGGCGCCATTTCCGAAAGAACAAAAGACGAGACGAAGCCGTTTGTACGCTGCTGAAAGCTCCAGGGCCGCCTAAGGAGCGAGCTCGAAGAAGAGCTCAGCAGAGCTGCGCTTCACACACGTAGAATTACAAAGCCATACATTTATTTTTACCCACGCAACAGCCTCTGTTTGAATCCCTGCGAACCACCCGCGTAATTCAGAGTTGTCTCAAATCTCAATTTAGCCTCTTAGCTGCCGAATCGGCGCGAGCAGAACACGAGAGGGCTCCGGTCCCCAGCCACGTGCCGAGAGCGAAGGCCGTACCTAGGACCCAGGGCAGGATCATCCACTCCACGACCGTGGGCGCAGGGCCCTGGCGCCGCGGGTCCGTGGAGACAACAAGCTGCGAGGCGAGCAGCAGGAGGAAGAGGAAGGTCAGGTAGGAGGCCGTGTGGCAGATGAACTTGATGAAGGGCTTGCGGATGAAGAGGCCGTAGCGGCTCTTGGGCGCCGCCAGGTAGCAGAGCGACAGGACGGGGAAGAGGAGGCCGATGAAGACGCACGTGACCAGCTTGCCGGCCCAGTGGCGGCGGCGCCAGCCGGGGAACTCGTCGTACCAGCGTGACGCCAGCAGCTGCTGGCAGTTGGGCTGAGCGACAAACTGAGCACCAAAGGACAACGCAGTGAGCATCGAACACAGCGGGAGGACTAGGACATGCCCTGGAACACAAGATCATCTACACGCCTGATATTCAAGCGTCTTTACCCTTTCACTGTTCATCGTCGAGCTATATAGTTCACAATCATCACATGCGGCAGTTTCAGTTGGTCTGCAAAAATAATCAAAATGAATTTTTATACTTATTTTGAGACACAGCCGACATAAAAAAAACCCTTACATGTGAATGTTTTCTCCTTCCTGTCTGTCTAAACTGACCACTCATGCACGGATACTATAGACCACTGATGTTACGGCCTGTGGATATGCTGAAATATACCGTATTCAGTTCTAATAAACGAGGCAGGCTGCATGCTTTGATTCGACGGCAGCTATGAACGCAGTCAGTGATCTCTGTGGGCCAGACATACTGGAGCGTGGCGTGGAGAGTGGCAGAGAAGCCCGCTGTCCGCTCGGCCCGTGTAATAGTGTTTATTAAGGCTGGCAATGCAGTGGTAATGGACTGGAGGCAGGAGGTCTGTCTGTCTACTCCGATTCCCTTCTGATTCATTTCACCCTTCTCAACCCTGCTGAGCCACCAGGATTACTGCTGACATTCTGTCTGAGTGCCCCCCCGCCCCCCCGGCTCCTTTTCCACATCAAATAGCAATTTCCAAGCGGCGAGCCCTAAACATGAACTGTAAAAATATATACGTCGCTCTTTTAACACCGTTATTTAGAACTTGTGTTTTTGAAGAGGAAATTGCAAGCACTCATCACATTTGTTCTCTATAGTCTCTTTTTTTCTCACTTTCTTCTCCCCCCTTGAGATTCGTTTTCTGGTCATTATGCGGGTGTCTGTGCTCCCAGCGGAAACGGCCGGGCTCCTAAACGAGTTACGCCCTGATGAATCCTCGTTAAGAGTCGGGCCGATCCTGCTCCGGTTGACGGGGTCAGCGCTGAGCTTTTAAGTGCGCACCGCCAGGCCTGTTTAAGTGGAGACGATTGTACAAAAGAATAAAAAAAAATGTAGCAGTGTCGCTCAGAACGGTCGGTTACGTCACTGGTTTGCAGAGTGAACAGGAGAAGAGTCCAGCGCTCCAGCCGTGACCACGACACCGATCTCCAGCTCCACTAACGGCGGGGTCTGTGCACCATTTAGCTTTTAAACACTGTTGTGAAATTAGAGCTGGCCAGTCAACGGCTGCTACAGCTGGCCCCCCCCCCCCACCCCCCCCACCCCGCAGGCTCCTCACTTCTTACGCTGACATCACGTCATCTGTTGTCCTTGCTTCACACAGGTCAGAGGTCAGGCAGATAGCACAAAAACCGACTGGTCACTTGCGTTCTTTAGAAATGACAGATGCATGACCCAACATGCTAAAACCACAATCCAGCAAGGAAAAGAACAAAATATTGCAGCGGGAATGACGAACACACTACACCGTATCACGCATGCTGATTAATTCTTAATGTTTTAATCCAATATCAGCAGCTGTCGTGAAAAGGTCACTTATGCTCAGCTCCTAAAACTGCAGGGATTATATGAGTAATCTGCTGTCTCATTCACTGGAAACAAACATCATTAGAGCCTCCAATCTCAAAATCGAATTATCATGCCGTGGGAGAGATTCGTCATAACGAGCAGTCTGCAGAGTAAATGAAACCTACCCTGTGGCTTTTATCATTTGCAAGAATGTTCTCAGTTTAGATGGCGTCATCCAATTAACAAATTCAATAATAAGATCAGTGTTGGAGCTAAAAAGGATTCTTACACGGCATGATCAAGACTGTCACCTGAACTGTATATTGCAATAAAAATTCAAGGACTTTTTCAGATACAAGATGAATCATACTGAAGAGAGCAAAAAAATAAATAAATAAAAATCTCTCTCTCACGCCCTCAAATATTTCTGCTACTTTTCATCTAAGATGGTAGCTATCTCTATCCCAAAGCCTCCATCCACATCTCTTTGCTAATCCTGGCATGTGGACGTACGCCCCCTTGGACAAAGGTCATACGGGGACAGTTCCAGGCACCACTCTTAGAAAACTGCATTACAAAAATAATGTGTGCAAAGTGTCTCCCCGAGACGTACGGGATCAACAGGAATGTGAAGGATGAATCCTTACAGTCCTACTGGATACCTCTCAGGATTAAAAGGACATTCTGCTTTTGTGGGACACAGCAAACAATGCAAGCAGACTGTTGTACAATTCGATCTTCCGCCTACTTTATGAATAGGGAAGACTGAAGACGTCATGGTCTACAACTAGAAGGGCTTACAAAAGAAATCTATAAAAGGAAACAAACAGAAAAACAGACGTTAAAACATACTCCATGAAAAGGAATGAGGCAATAAACCCGAGAAGCCCTGAAGCACGGCCACAGCGGTTTTCGGCACACACTACGGGAGAGGGCACATCTCACGGGACCCTGCACGTGTACAGGAATAAGTCAGAAAGCGCTGGCTGAAGGTGCCGTTGATCAAATGAAGAAAGCGCAGGGCAACTCGCTCTGGCTTCTCTGGCCTTCGGAGTACACGTAAACAAACTGTAGCCAGAGACTCCGGCCCTACGGGAGCACTCGGGAAAATGCCGTGTACAAATAACGCCCGCCCTGCGCAGCTACAGCCAACAGTCACTGGTGACACGAGGTTGCTCTTGAGAATCAAAAAGGAATGTTCTGACCGCACGCAAACATTTGAATGGCTCCTTTCACAAAGAAGCAAAACGCTGATCGATACGGGAGCTAGTATTTGACTAAAGGGACCGAGGTTATGCTGTTTTCCCCACCCTCTGTCTGCGCCCCCCCCTTCTCCCCACAGCGTCGGCCTCACCTCCTTCTGCCGGTACTTGATGGCGAGTTTGAGGCGCGCCAGGTCCTTGCCGGACTCGTCCTGCAGCAGGCTGAGGTCGTCGCGGAAGTTGAGGATGAGCTGCAGCTCGCGCGACGAGCGCGTCTGGTCCAGCAGGTCCTTGGCGAAGCGCTTGCACTGCTGCGACAGCTCCTCGTACTCCGCCTTGAACTCATTCTCCACCTTGCTGAGCTCCTGCAGCTCCCAGCTCAGCTGGAAGGCGGTGAGGAAGGGGTCCTCGCTGGACAGTGCGATGAGCGAGGGGCTGGACAACGCCCGGTAGATGTTGAGGCGCGAGCGCGAGTGCCGCAGGCTGTCCACGTCGGAGCTGGACGCGCACTCCCCGCAGTTGCAGCGCACCTCGTGCGGCCGGGGCACTGACACGCCCTTCTGCACGAGGAGCTTTATGATCTCGTAGTTGTTGGTGTGGGCCGCAAGGATGATGGGTGTGATGTCGGGGGTGAAGTCAGAGAACTGCTTGTCCAGCAGGAGAGGGGGCACCTGGGAAACAACAAAACGGACAAACATCCGATAAATGTCCCACTGAGAAATTTGCAATGCTCTTTGCAAAACTATTACACATATGTAAAGATATTCAAGATTAATTGTACTTTTCAGCTTAATGGGAGATCTAGAATCCACTGCTGTGTAAGTCTTTACAAAAATAACTGAACCAAGTGTATCAGTGACCACATGTTATAGGTCAAACACTAAAAAGACAGTTACGGTAACATATGTCATGCGAACTCGGGGGCCACCAGGAAAACATAATCTCAGTGTATATATTGATTAAAAGGGCAAGTGGTAAATATTTCCTCATTTATCTAAACAATTTATGAAGGATTGTTAAAAACAGCCAAAGAACTCCGGTGCTGTCAGGAGAGGTCCTTCTATATACAAACTCTTAGCATAGGTTTCAGGAACGCCGGTAGTGTTCGGACACACGTTATTTCAAATGTCATTCGCGTGTGTCTAAAGTGCCATGCCCGTGAGTTTAAAATGTCTCGGCACCCTGTGGTTTCAGCAGTCAGAGCTCCAGCTCGGGTCTAAAAGATGTTCAGGAAGGTGAAAAGCTTGCCACAAAGTTATGTCGAGGTATTCCCACTCAGGATCTTTGGGTATTCCCACTTCGTTTTGCGGTGAAGGACATTTTAAATGTACTGTTAACTTTCTCAGTGGAGGAAGCCCACGAGATTTCTGCTTTCCCTGGAATATGATCAGCTCCAATAACAAAACCATATCCTTTATACCATTATAAAAGAAACCGAAAAACTGACCGTAGATAAAAACTGACCACAAAAAAAGGTCCATCAACACTGTTTGAGTAACTGGCTCTGATGTACTGAAGAGATTTTCATGTATGAGGACGCATCGTACACTGCAATGACAGTCCAATCGGGGCTCAAAAGCCAGCACATGTACTACCAATTTATCAAATTCAGCATCAGAAATTGGACAAGGATTGATGTGATATATATGCAGTAAGCCTAGAACATTCTGAATTTCTGTCAGAAGGTGTTCTGTTAAAGAAAACAGTTGGCAAAAAGATTCCTGTCCTCATAAGGGTTCAAAATTCACATAAGCTGATGGGATCCTTTATTTTGATAACAGCCTTCAAAGTTGGTGGAACGCCTAAAAGATAATGGTGATGTGTATGCAAAGTTCTGTGAATATAAATATGAAGAGAAAGAAGGGAGAGAATGAGAGGAACACCAGAAAGTGACAATGAATGAGAAAGAAGAAATGAGAAAATGAAAGCAAGCAAGCGTGTGTGTGCGCACGTTACAGAGCCCTAAGAAGGGTTTGCCAGAGTGGCAGTCATCAACACTGTGACATCCATGCTTCTCAGCTAAGCCTGTGGAACTCACTAGCGAGGGGAAGAGGGGGTGTGATCAGGAACAGTCACTGGGGAGTATGCCAGGCGGTGCACCATGCCCAAGATGCCAGGCTGATCTTGGGTACGATTAGCTAGCATGTCGGTGTGACGCAACAGCATAGCTTAAAAGAGAATGAAGCCACGTTGTAACATGGAGATGGCTGTAAACTGGATGATATGAGTGTTGTCAGTTTTAAATGGCCTAAAGAGAGAAGGGAGTATAATGCCATTAGAAGTACGCACACTGGCTAGAACCTCCCCGTTTATTCTCTCTGGGTGTGCAGGCATGGGGGCCTATTTTAGGACCACCATCCCAGATCACACCACAACTTCAACGCGAGAAATCCCATCGGATGTGTGACGGACGGCACCAGTGAGAATCGCGGTGCTTGGCACTGCAGAACCATCAAAGCAAACAATGCGCACCCAACGACGGACCCGTTCTCTCATAATCTATACACATGTTAATTTGGTCATTTGCATTTCAAAAGGGCAGCGAGAACAGGTACGCGAGGCAGAAAAGTGGGAGAGAGCTGAGGATGACCACGCTGTGGATTACGGCAGGGAGGCATCACATCTGCCATCCTTCCGAACAGCCAGTGGTTACGTCTTCTCATCCTCCCTGCCCCCCTTCCCAAGACTCACCCTCTCTACCGTATCACAGCCCGTTCCAGTGGAAGTTAGATGGCATCAGTTCAATAGCTGCTAATGGGAAGTGTGTGTGTGTGTGTGTGTGTTTAGGAGTGGGATGTGAATTCATCAAAATGAGGGTGGTCTTTAAGCCACTGTAGAGTTGAATTTGGAGAAACAACAGTCTGACAGCTGTGATTTGCACTGCCATTACTGAGTGTGGTTGTGTGTGGTTACTCAGGAAAGAAATGAACACACTTGGTAGTTTAGCTGATGTGTAACTGATAGGTGGTAGGCAGGCAGGGTTGTGGGTCAGGATCCAATGGGATTTATAATGGATGATCCAAAGCACTCTCTCAAATATAAATCACATGACAACATCCAGGAAACAATGCCAGGGTAACTGAGATCATGCGCAAAAAAATACCCTTTTTTAAAATTAAAAGGTGATAAAAGCACTTCAGTAATATTTTAAATCCATTTAAATACAATCACTAACAATATTTTATTTGTAAATCTGCATTTAAAAGAGGTTTTGTTACCTATAATAAACAATATTATGATGAGACATGACTAATAAAAAAAAGCAGAACATAAGGTTTTTAGCGTTTATATACTACTATCTATGAGAAAAGCTCATTAGTGCTTTAATAATCTGTGCTCGAGTGAAACAATTGCGTAAGGAGTCGTAAACGTAAGAGCCTCTACATGGCAGTCCGTGTGTGACCACGGTGCGTATCCGAAAGCTCTGACCTGTTTCTCCCCGCTGGGTTTCTTGTGGTTCAGGAGCAACTCCACGGCGCCCACCACCTCCTTGCGGATCGCATGCAGCAGCGCGTCTCCCACGTACGCGTTACAGCTGAGTAGCAGCTCGATGATGTCCAAGTTCTCATTCTCGATGGCGATCAGCAGCGCCGTGCGCCCCAGCGGGTCGACGCAGTTGATGTTGATCTTGAAGTAAATCTCAGCCTCCTCCAAGGCTTGCTTCACGCTGGCGTAGTCGCCCTTTTCCACGGCGCTCAGGTACGACTTCTCCTGGGCCGAGAGCTCCGACTCGGCGCGCACAATGCGCAACGGGATGCGGTCCCGGTAAGAGGAGTTGTTGGTTCGGCGGTAGTACAGCTGCGACATTGTGGCTAGCTCACCTCAAACATCTGGAGGGTGGAGGAGAGGAGGGGTACAGCCGAGATAAACACCCGTTAACTTCAGCTCACAATACGACAAACAGAACGGAGCACTAGGCACGGAAATGATATCCACCCATTCTGATGACTTTGTAATATAATTAGGTAGAGTGGCGACACCGGGGCTTGGCGCATCGCGTCTCTTCTGCTCGGAGAATGATGATAAAGTCCAGACGAAACTTTTAACATTTCATAGCCCTGGCTTACCACTGGTATATCGGCTACGCCTGTGAAATAATAAAAGGGTTACCAACACTTAGTCAAAAGATTAAGTTACTTTCGAAACAAATTCAGCGCGATAGACAGACAAACAGTTCGTCTCGGCCGAAACACGAAAAGACTGTCAGAATTACGCATGTATTGCGCATGGTTACTACACTGTAAAAGCTGGACGGATAAGATGAAACAAGCGCATCTTAACTTTCTGAGTTCGTAAAATGAAGCCCAACCTCGTCTCTAACGCAGAGAAGTTCACACGAAGTTCAGAGTGAGGAACATACCAGAGTAGACAGTAGTGGTTCATCCCGACACTAACCTACATCTCAAAGCGCCGTGGAGGCTCTAAATTTAGATCATCAGCACGCGGTAGGGTGCCTTAAACGACGCTAAACTCACCTAAACGATTTTGAATTTCACGGTCGCTTTTATTTCTATTACTTCTACGATGTAATGGATGTCGAAGAATTACGTATCAATATAATCCGACGCGCCATAATCATTTTGGAAAGGGTCTTAATTGTCTAACCGATGTCCCCAGTCGTCTCCCACAGCGTCGTCCGAGAGCTTAACATTTTCGACCAGCATGTCGATGTGAGATCAGTTGTTACATTTTATTGATGTAATTTGTCCTTCAGAGAATTTAACTGAAGTTTGAAGTAAATGTCTAGAAATAAAAGATGTTGTACTGTAGCAAACATTTCAGTTGTTTAGCTTTTAGAGTCAGACATTTTTAACCATTCGAATACACCCGAAGACAGCAGAAAACATCTATCATACACAGACTACATTCACCACCAGTTTTATGTTGCTGTCTGTTTATTGTTGGTATTTTTGTGTGGCTACTCGCTCTCAGACGAACAATATCATTGAAGAAACTAGTCACACTGCTGTGTCTGATATACTGTGCCAGTACCATGTCAGATAACTGTGAGAAGAGTTCACCAGTTGAATGGTCAGCAGTAACCCTGTGATCAGAAACAGACCGGTCAGCTAGAGCGTGACAAACGCTGCAGCGTAATAGATGGACTGCAATCTCTTTTTGTACACCTATAAAATGCACCTAGAAGACAGTGTATCAAAAGTGGTCAGCAGTTGTAGTAGGAAGGTCAGCACTTCTAATAAAGTGTGCAGCGTGTTACTGTACACAGAATATATGATTAGATCATCGAGATCAGGTCTAAATGGAGTGAGAGCTGAACACTTGTTGCACATGTAGGGCATATGTAAGATGTTGTCACAGCCACAAGCTAATAGCTTGTTGTTGTCGTTGTTGTTTTTTAAGTGCACTTTTACAGATTTAAAAAAAGAGGCCCAGTGGAGAGACCTTTAGAGTTCTGATTCAGAAACAACAACAGCTGTGCATGGTGGCAAATGTCAGTGAGTGATTCACCAGTCACTGACATACTAGTCCGTTAGACCTCTTAGTGCTCATTCTCCATGCAAACCCTGTGCCTTCATCTTAAACATGAACTCCAAGCTCTTTAGACAGAGCTGCGTCAGAGGATGACATGGAGTTAGACAGGTGACATTTTGCATCGAAAATGCCAAGCAAATTAAAACATCTTGAAGTGGGGATTTGATTTGATGAAGCTGCCAAAGCTACTGTTCCTGCAAAAACCGTACCAGCATTCTTCTTGGTATAGTGAACAATATGTCTGTAAATCAACAGGTTAGAGAAGACAGCTGGTGTTCCAACATTACAACTGACAAAATAATTTTTTGGTCTTTCCTGATCAAAGACAAAAGAAAAGCATTAACTTGTATGTTCTAAGATCATTTCAAGAATGCTTGCAAACGTTTTTTTTTTTTAAACTAAGAAACATTTTCCCAGTACCACAAACACTGCTTAGAACTCTTTGTACACTAAATTGAACATATTCATGCTCTTTTAATTAAAAAATCCTAATCTCATTATACCTATTGAAGTGTCCCTTGATTTGAAATCTAATCACAACATTTTTCATGATGTGATCCTGCAACATCTGTGGCGCATCTTATCGGGATCATGTAAGCCCTTGCCGCAGGAGGAGAGGAGATTCCACCGTGTCCTGTGTGCAGACCCCTTCTGGGAAAGTGCGTGCATGTCACTCCCTGACAAGCCAGCGAGGTGGGCTTCAGTTTGGACAGCTGAGTGCATTCTGTGGGAAAATCCGGAGTACGAGGCAGCACGTGTCCACTGCGTGCCTCAGCCGGACCACACAGGAACTCACAGGAATACAGAATAAAACATCAAATAAATCAAAGTTTTAAGGGTGTGATGTGCAGGCCTCACTAGTCTCCTTTCACTTCATGTGCTCACAAAAAATATATAGAAACTGCATATAGAAACACAGGATCCTGAGGGCAAATATTAAAAAAAAAAATTTCCATCTTTCCTGTCACGGTTATTCAATCTGTTCTTTCAAGGGGTGCGATATATGTTTGTAATATCCGAACTAGGGCTGTCAGCATTTGACAATAAGAAAAAAAAGGAAGGCTACCGGTTCTGTTGTAGGAGTGAAGTATTACAGCGTTGTAGGAGCAAGACTGAGACGTGCATGAGTAACTGAGCACTGAGGTCACTGCCAGAGTTAAAAAAGAACATTGTTAAGTGGTCCTGAATAAGGTGTGCTGGAGTCAAGCACCATATTAAAGATGTGGTCATTCATGGTTAATCCACTATTTTGTGATTATGTGGGATTATGAAATGTAATTGCTGGACTACCCTAATCTGGATATTTATCAGAGAATGCTATTAAAGCTATTATAAAAAGATTACAAAATGACACTGCATATGCGTGGCTGATTATTTTTAATGAGATATTTTTCTTGTAAATAATACAACAGTACAATATTTTCTTATAGATGTGTATGTGAGATTTTAGACATTAGTGAATTATGCATGTGCTGTATACGTAATTCATAGGAGGGAGGAATAGGGGATATGTTTATTATTTCAAGTCCACATTATTCATTAGTTCAGAAAACGGAAATTAGGGGTCATCTTGTCTCATGGGAGAATGTTGAGAGTGTTGCAAGAGATGGACTGTGCTATCACTGACCACTAAGGCTGTACTGTGTATAAAGTATAAAGTCACATATTTGTAAAGATGAACATGTAAAAATAGTATTATTGTAGACTGATTAGCAGTAAATGCACACTTTTAATAAAAAGAATAGAGGTGCTCTCTTAGTAAAATCTTGACAATCTGTGTATTTTCCTTGTCATGTGACAGAAAGTTGAATCACAATGTCTTAACCTGGAATCGATTTAGTTATATTTTATACTTGTTTTATTTCTTTTTCAAAGCACAGTTTGGAAAGGGTTGAGTGGAAAATTGCTTCATTCTCTCTGATTTAAGGGCTTCCCTGGAGTGCTGGTGTGTCAAGTCTCTATATCTCGGCAGCTCTCAGGGTGACACTCACCCTACCGCATTCTACGGTAAACCCTCCACTACAGAGTCACTGAAGACATAACAGCGCTAGCTGGGTCTGTACACAACCATGACTCCACCCTTGTAACATCAGCCCATGAGGAAGTAGGTGAAATCACAAATCGAGTCCATACAACGCCAAGAGCAGGACATTAACTAGTACACTCTCATTATCCAGGGGACCCTGGAGCCCATAACACAGACCCCAACCATGCAGGGTGAAGCAGATGAACAGGTGGGGGTGTAACCCATTTTTGGGAAATGTTTGAAAACATTTTTCTGCTTCCTACTGACATAATCCTATGATAGTAGATATAGTATGATATATATGATATAGTATAGATGATATAAGTTAATAGATGGATGCGATGTGTAGATCTGTCGGGGTCGTGAGTCTTCAGTAGATAAGGTAAGTGAAGTGTGAAGAGTGAAGTCAGGAACTATATGAGTCCCCACAGAGCACTGCAGCAGTTCATCTGAACAACTGTTTAGGTTTCCTTTTTCCCGTGTAATGCTGCAAATTGCACAGCTGTCAGAAGGTATGCCCGTGACTGGAGACAGAACTAGGCTTGTGTTGTGTAAGCAAAATGACTGTGCAATGCTTTATATAAACCGTGCACTGGATCGTGTTTACACAGCAGCCATAATCAGACAACCACGGGTTCGGCAAACTGACCAACATGAGAATTCTCTGTGCTCTCATTTCAAGACATTTGAAGTCTGTCTGCCTCATGAATTTAAATCAGGGAATTTTTTTTAAATGAGCAAATTTATAATGACTAAGCTAGTTTCTGACACCGAATTATTTTATATACACAATGGGGGAAAACATCATAAAACAAAACACTGATTGAGCTGGCTAGAGCCAGTGTCTACCACTATGAAAAAACAACTGTTGCATTACGTCTGTTGCTGTGCCAATGTGCAAAATGCGGATTAAGTGAAACTGTTTACTAGAGCTCATTTACATTTTGATGTGGGGAGGATTACGGCCTGTGTACTCGCTCGTAGTGAGTGAGTCGGTAAGAGAATAGTTAAAGACCATTGGTGCGGCTAAGACTGCTGAATGTCCGCAGGAACGTTTTGACTGTTCCTCCTGGGACTTGTTTCTTGAACCCAACTATTCACTGGAATACCAAAGTGATCTTGTTTCGTCTTATATTACTTTTCATGTTGACAGATAAAACCCCACAAGAACAATTACTAGTTTCCAAACAAATACCATGGATAACCAAAGATCTAAAGGCTGTTTTAAATTTTTTAAAGGTTTTGTTTTTCACAGGCTCCAAATCTGAAGAGTGACAGACATCGAGGACTGCCAAAGCTATGTCCAGAAATAAAGGTGAGTATAAATTTAAACATGGTGAGTTTCGCTCTGCTTGGTTATGGATCAATCCGTGAACTTGGTGAAAGACCAAAAGAGGATCAATATATCCAGAAGGAATGAAGAATCTCTCCAATGATCTTAACACCTTTTTTTTTTTGCGAGGTTTGAGAAGCAGAGTAAGGCCAGTCAGACATCTGACATAACCCGAGCATGTCACCTTCCAGTTATTATTCACCCTGTCTGGATTGCAAGTGGTCTCAAAAGAACAAAGGCCATCAAGACCCCAGGGCCCGATGGCGTGTGTGGTTTTGATGCGGTCCCACACAACTTACAGAGGTTCTGTTGTTTCTATGCCCTCTTGCTACAAGTAAAATCCCACAAGCCTAGAAGTCCTCTACATTATTTCTGTTCACAAAAACAGGCAAATAAATACAGTTAGTGGCTTAAGGCCCACTGCACTAATGTACCAGATAATGAGCAGCTCTGCGAGAAGTGTTAGTAATCAGAAGTTTGCCAGTTCAACCCCCACTGCTGCGGAGTGGCCACTGAGCAAGGCCCTTAACCCTCAATTGCTCAAACAGTCCAAGGTCATAATTGTAAGTCGCTTTGGATAGTGTCAGCTAAAGCCTGTAACTCTTAAGATGTTTCCTCAAGGCATTTTTGCTGATTTCTCTTCAGTATTTTAACATGATGTAGCCACATCTTTTGGCCAGTAAGTTGCTCTGTAATCTCCAAATAGACCATCACCTAGTTAAATGGGTAATGGACTTTTTAATTCCCAGGCCACAGAGAATTCTTGTAAACATTAAAATTTCAAGTACTGTTTACACACATTTAGTGTCTCCACAGAGATACATTTTATTTCCGTTACTGTTCATTTTCTATACTGATGACTGCTTGAGCTTTTATAGTAAAATGTGCTGATGATACTGGGCTTTGGTCCTTGAGTGGTAGTCCTGTCCTTTCAGACCTATGGCCCAGTTCTTGACCATGGTCCAGTCCTTTCATAATTTGTTAATTCCAACTGCAGGGGTGGAATTACATTTCACAAAAGATAGCTGTGGACTTTTCCAAACACCAGTCCATGTACAGTGAAACATATATTTATAGAAATCCATTGGAAAGAGTCCGTCATTATTTGAAAATATACTGAGCTTTGGGAATATTAGGTCTCAACAGATCCAGTATTTATACATTGTATTAAATTCATTTGGAGTGGAAAGGGATATATTTTGTACATTTTACTATGCATTCATTGAGAGTGTAATATAATTTTCATGTGTCAGTTTTACTCCTTGAAAGTCATAGACTGGAATTGCCTTCAGCAGATTGTGAGTATATGTTCTAAAAAAGTTGGGACATCGCATCAATCCCTGACCTCTTACAGCAACCAGCATGTTTTCCACAAAGCAGAGTCCACCCTGGATGACTCATTTCATGTCCTTTATGGAGCTTTTCAGTTGCTTCCACCAGGATTTTGGTGCCAGAGATGTAAGACTGTTCGTAGGAGGGACACTTTTACACCTCAGGCAATTCACCTCTCAGCTCTTACAAACTATCTCTTCATACAAACTTGGAAGCGTAATCATCTAGAATCCTGAGTTTTTTCAATTTTGGACGATGCGGAGGAGAAGGTGCAGGGCACTTCTACTACTGTCTTTTATGTTTTTAGTGTGCATTTTGTGTCTTGGGTGTTTTCACATTCCGCTCAGAATTGCCCTGTGGGGATAATCAGAGGTTTATTGATCGACTTCTCGATTGATTGACATTATTAAAATAAGAATAATTCTAATAGCAGTGAAAGCCCAGAATTATGGTGGATTGAAAATGGTAAAAACTACAGGGGCATGTCAGTGTTCCTGTGGTATGTGTCAAATAAAGTCTGACATATTGTCCATGTTTTGCTTAATAATTAAGTTTCTAACAATTACTTGAAATATACTGCACTGTTGTAAAGGGTGAGTTTACTGAAAATTCTTTTTGTTGGGTTTGTGTTCCACCAAAATTGGATTTCAGCATGAAATTACCTCAGATCCTTCATAACAGGAATCTTGTGGCTAAGTGCAAGTGTGTGTGTGTTTGTGTGTGTGTGTGTGTGTGTGTGTGTGTGTGTGTGTGTGTTATTAATTACATGGACTATTAAACACTAGCAATCTTATCACTCTGTAATATTCCTGGAAATGCTGCCATACCTGAAAGTCCATATTCATTAAAAACATTACATACTTCAATAAACCTACTGTTTTTAGTTTAAAATTACAGAACAACATGGTATGAAAAGCTTAATATCTGGTTTTGGCACAATCAGAAATCAATATCCTCTTTATAATATTTATGGGTATAAACCCATCAAAACAGTATAAAAAACATTAAAAATATTTAAAAATGTGTTGAAATTTAAAATAGTATCTTTGATACTCTCCAGGGTTTCTTCTGAGCATCTGAATTCTTATCATAACATTGTTTTTTAACATATCTAAAAGCAATTTGACCCCAGAATCAAAAATCATATTGATACTACAGATGTGTATATCACTAGCACCCCTCGTATACCCCTACCCCCATATACCCCCATATACCCCTACACCCATATACCCCCATATACCCCCCATACCCCTACACCCATATAACCCCCATATACCCCTACCTCCCACCCCCACCCCCCATATACCCCCGTATACCCCTACCCCATATACCCCCCATATACCCCTACCACCATATACCCCCCATATACCCCTACCTCCCACTCCCACCCCCCATATATCAAAAATTAATATTGATGCAAATGCCCTTCCTGTGACTCGATCCATGAAAGAATCCGACTATTCCAGGTCTTCCTGAGACTTCCCCTGACCTCTAATATTTGATATGACCTGGGGGTAAATCGGGAGGCAGAACTATGACTGGCTGCCTGGCATCAGTCTGTATATTGGTGCATCATTTACAGAGGGAGGCTGAACTCCACCTGCCCGGCCCTCTGTGGGCGAGATGGACTTCGCAGGTTGCTGCTGTGGGTGGTGCTCAATGGCTGAACTCAGACCTGATGATCAGGCTAGCAGAACTACAGCTGTGGTGGTCACCAGTCAGAAAAAAAGACCTCACCAGGGTGAAGAATCCAGTGCCAGTGTTAGAGGTCGTTTGCTTGGAGTGCAGGCATCTGGCGGTGATCCCACTTTCCAAAATAAGATGGACGCTCAAAGGACACTGTACTTCACTGATATGGTACTGGACGAAACTTAACTGTTGAATTATATAGTATGTATTTTTTTCTGGGTTTTAGTAGTAGTGAGGCTGTGAAGGTATATAGCATAGTGAAGTGGGAACGGATTACTGTGGTGTCCCTGTTAAGGTTTAGCTACATACAAATATTAGGAGGAAATGACTGTGGAAATTAAAATAAATTAAAAAAAAGACAATAAGCTTCAGCTGCTAAAGCTGCAATGCTCGGAAAATCTTTAGAAATGTGATGTCTTTGAGTACTCCTTGGAAAAGCAAACCGCTGGAATATTGGTTTCGATTTTAATCTCCCTGGATACAGCTATCCTAGCCACTAAATGCTTTCTGTAACCACTAAACCTCCACACTAGTGAAGCAGTGCAGTGTTGATGTGGGGGGGGGGGTGTTTGAGGAGGGACAGGGGGGATTGACTTAAGACTGCAATCCAGGAACACGTTCCTTTCTACATCCAATCAAGAGGATGCTCAAACTATATGTAAATGCCTAAATCTGAACCCAGTCTCACGAGCAGCAGCATGCAATGGCTGGGGTGAGTGGGGACGGGTTGCTGGTGAGTTGATAAGCTATTTTCAGGTGCCTGAATTTGCTTATTTGCCAAATGCTGGCAACAGCCGCAATTACAAGCGGCCTCCAGCTGTGAGTGGCACCAGCACTCGTGCAGGACATAGACAATCGGAGTTTTCCTTGTCACTAACGAGTGGGGAAACACAGCCCTTTGCAAGACTGAGTGTTACAACATTTGCAGTCTGCATCCAGGAAATGGGTGCACCACGACTTCTGCAGTCGTGAGCAGACCCGT
This sequence comes from Electrophorus electricus, assembly GCF_041902795.1. NCBI lineage: Eukaryota > Metazoa > Chordata > Actinopteri > Gymnotiformes > Gymnotidae > Electrophorus > Electrophorus electricus. The sequence continues at coordinate 21,378,396 of NC_137513.1, read as the reverse complement.
GAGCAGATCCAGGAGAGATTCTCCTGCAGAACTGCATGTGGGACACATGAAGGACGGCTTTGGCATCTAACACATTACCAAAAATGAAATAACTAAAAATAAAGCATGCTTTTAAAATAAGAGGTCTGATCCCTCGTGGCATATTTCAGGAATGCGCCCGTCATAATTGGTGTAATCCAGTTGCGTCATGAGGTATGGGAGTTTCGGGAGCTCTGAGGGATGAGAAGTAAAGCAGCCAGAGAACTTGTCAGTTCTTACAACTTGGGTTCTGTTTTGACTGCCCACCCGCCTGCCGTGTGAACTGTGAGTGAGATTTTGTTCCCTGCCACATTGGCCAAATGGGTGCTGATATCACAAGACTAGCTGCTGACTACCCAGAACAGGGCTTTTCTTGGGTTCATGTATGTACATGTATGAATATATGCAGTTTTACATGATGTACAGTTCTAGAGAAATTAGATGACAGCAAAATAGATAAATAAATAAATAAATAAATAAATAAATAAATAAATATTTTAGACCAGTATTTCTTAAATATGCATATATGGCAGTCATTCCATTGAGGTATTTATTGAATTCCAACACTGGCATCGCTTATTCCACGTACTGACTAGACGATCATCTGAAGCATTTAGTTCTATTAAATTCGCAGAAAAGCGGCTCAGTTTTATGGACCACAGTTCCCCAGAAAGCACAAATTTATATTATATTCGGCAGTTATTAGTGCATAAATATCACATATCACACGGTGGCAGCATATATAGTCAATAATCTACATTTTCTCATCTGCAAATTTGGTAGGACTCAGCCTATATACAAACGTACTTGAAGAAGACTATTTAACACAGGTCAGACTGGTAGAATGTTCTTGTCTATGACTGGCACGTGTCATTAGTATACCATAAATATGGGAGTTAATTCCATCAATCTTTAACTTTTCTTTAGATTTACACTCTGAACTGAATTTATTTTCGGCAGTTGTGTGCTTAGTCAGATTAGCATTACTAAATGTTGATTAAAGGAGGTGTATAACTGTTGGTGGAAACATCTGACTCAATACACTTCAGCAATCATGACTGTTGTCACGAATCACAAAGACAGGGAAAGGATCCAAATGCAACAGGCGGTTTTAGCTCATCGCTGAGGCACAGAAAAAACACGCAGGCCACAAAAATGGAGACAGAGAAGAGGCAAAAGTAAAAAAAAAAAAGGAGATCATAACAGGCAGAGGTACAAAAGCGAAAGGCACAAGCAGCTAATCACACAAACAAGAAACAGTGTCAGAGACTCAAAGGCAGAAGCTATATGCTCTATAAGGGTAAGCAATACTTCGCAAAGGGAGAGAGAGAGAAGTACTAGTTGGGAAGCAGGTATGACTAGCTAATGCTCAGGTGATGGTGTTCCAGGTGGGCGTGGTCGGCTTGTCAGAGAGGCGGGTTGGAGCTGTATGCGGACCTGACAGCTGTCATGCAGACAGATAAATGCTGGGGGGTGATTGTACTGCGCAGAGTCGTGATTTTTTTCATACGCACCATTGCCTGTACTACAGAACAGCCGTTTCTTCCGTTAATGTCTTGCTGTCGAGTCGCAAGTAACTCAAACTAACAAACAAACAAAAATTTGTGAGGAATAAAGCACTAGACTCAGCAGATCACTGATGTGGTGTATGTAGATGCACAGTACATGCTCAGCAGAACTGACACATTATGTGTTTGTTATGAACAAAGATAAAGAAGTCTTCTGGTGCAAACGCAAAGGCAGTTACAAAGTTTCTACAAATACAGAAATGTTTGTATTGTGTTTTTATCTCCTATTTAATTTCCGATAAGATACTGATTCTCACATTTTCATCCATAAAGTCCTTATCAGTCCCTGATTGCTGGCACAGCGTGCATAGCCATAAAAAGTTATGCTATGTGTTTGCTTATCGCAAAGGCAACAGGAAACTCATTCAGTGGGTCTGGTCTTGTTGAGGAGCACATTCCAGAACTCATGCTGTTACAGCACCACGGACCTTCAGGTCCATAATGCTTTTAAGGAAGCTTTTTTCCGCGGCCCTGGGCTGGGAGCTGAGGTATGCCTGCACTGCCAATTTTAGCATTTCCCTGGTCTGACAAACCTATTTGTGAATGGCTTGAGGAATGAAGGAAAATGTGTAGGACAACAGCATCACGCCAGCCAACATTTTCAGACGAATGTCGGGGTGACACTGGACATATTGCCTGCAATGAATGTGGCTTTCCAGAAAATGCAGGGTGTTGATTGGTTGGATTAAACAAATGCACAAGGCAGAAAAAGACATTGGTGTTGTGGAAAACTCCACACAAACTGCTCACCACCTGTGGATGATGTGAGCAGTAACAGATGAGGGACTGTGGTGAACCCTGGCTCAGGAAGGGGAGAAGAGGCAGGCTGTTGTGCTCAAACATAAAGCACACAGAATGCTCTCTCTCTCTCTCTCTCTCTCTCTCTCTCTCTCTCTCTCTCTCTCTCTCTCTCTCTCAGATGAGGCTCAGCCACGCCCCTACTATCACTGGGACCAGATTTAAACGAAAACACTAGCAACAAACGCACTTACTGTAATGTCTTAGTAGACAAGATCGAATTACTGAAAATGTGTTTAATGTACTTTGTGAAATAGTTGCTGGTCATTTGCCGTGCAGTTTGGCTCTGGGAGGGGAAGCAGACAAGATGCAGAACAACACCCTCCAAGGGCTTTTAGTGCTTTTTAATCCTTTAATGTCATTCAATCAGCACTAACATTGGAGTGTGTGCCAGAGCACATGCCAGATAGTGCCAATAGAGTGTTTTGACCATATCATCATTTTTATGAATATTTTGCAACTCCAAGCTGTAGAAACTTGAATGCTAATTGGATTTAAGCATATCAGGTAATGTGTATTTGTGTAATGAGGGAGGGTGTGGCCTATGCAGATCAACAGCCTATATCAAGGTTTGTATCATTATTAGGAAGCTTCTTTTCCTCAGGCAAAATGGGCCAAAAAAAAAAGAGATTTAAGATTTTAGGAGGGATGCAGTAGGGATGGAGGGATTCAGTAGTCTTAAAATTGCTAAGATATTGGGGCGTGATCACAGAACCGTCAAACGTTTTATTGCAAATAGTCAACAGGGTCGCAAGAAACATGTTGAGAAAATAAAGGCGCAAATTAACTGCCAAAGATTTGAGAATCAAACGTGAAGTGACCAGGAATCTGTCATCCTCCAGTACTGTCATATTGCAGTATTGCAACCTACTTGGAGTGCCCAGAAGTACAAGCTGTTCAGTACTCAGAGACATGGCCAAGGTAAGGAAGACTGAAACCTGACCATCACTAACAAGATGCATAAGGTGTGAAACATTAAGACTGAGCCAAGAAATATCTGAAGACAGATTTTTCAAAGGTTTTATGGACCGATGAGACAAGAGTGACTGTTGACAGACCAGATGGATGGATGGGCCTGTGGCTGGATCAGTAATGGGCACAGAGCTCCACTTCAACTCAGATACCAGCAGGGTAGAGGTGGGGTACTGCTGTGGGCTGGTATTACTAAAGATGAGCTAGTTGGACCTTTTCGGGTTGAAGATGGACTCAAAATCAACTCCCAGTTTTTAGAAGACAGTGGTACAGGAAAAAGTCTGCATCTGTCATGACCTTGATTTTTATGCAGGGCAATGCTCCTTTGCATGTATCGAAGTTCTCCACTGTGAGGCTAGCCAGTAAAGGCCTTAAAGATGAAAGAATAATGAAATGGCCCCCTTCCTCACCTGACTTAAACCCTACTGAGAACTTGTGGGCCCTTCTTAAATGGGAGATTTATGGTGAAGGAAAACAGTCCAGCTCTCTGAACAGTGTCTGGGAGGCTGTGGTTGCTGATTGATTGTTGATTGTCAACAATCAACAGATTAAGAAACTGAAAGACTCCATGAATGGAAGGCTTGACTGTTATTGAAAAGAAGGGTGACTATACTGGTCACTGAATTTTTTTTAAATGTCATGAAATGTTTATTTGTAAATTAAGTTGTTTATTATTCTCACTTTAACAAATGAAAATAAACAAATTTTCATTTAGTTACATAATTCTGTACACTAATAGTTGCCCAATAATTATGCACACACAGATATTCTCCTAAGAAAACCAAAACCTCACTTTTACTTTCTTAAATATTCAGTTCTGAGGTTTATTAACATTTTGGATTGACTGAGAGCATTGTAGTTGTACAATAATGAAATGAAATGTTCAGTAATGAAATGACTGAGAGCACTGTAGCTGTTCAATAATAAAATGACACTTGCCAAATAATTGTGCACACTGTAGACATTTGGCATGTTTTAAAGCAAAACAGTACATTTAAGAAGAAACGGTTAATGCTTAAAAGAATTTACTCCAGTATGTTTTCACCATAATGTAAGCTCAATTATTCTCATATTAACCCCACAAATACATTTTTAATGGGACCATAATGCAATATCACTTGTGCCATTACATCGCCATCTAGTGCCAATTTGTAAAACATATGAGCTGTAACTCAACCAGATTTCTTTGAGGACTCAGCACAAATATTCTGCTGAAAAGATCAGAAAAGAGCCGATTTACTGTTATTCCTCCAGTGCTTGATTTAGCACATTTAGCACGCTTCCCTGAAACACTGACCCATAAAGTGCTTAATACAATCATCCAATAAACCTCTTTATTCAGACTGCTCCACCCAGTAAATCCATTTAAAAAATGCCATCGACCAGTTTAGCTCGGTCTGAAGGTTGTAACTGCGTTAGAGTACTGGCCGGTCCCATGTCCTGTCCCTCCACCCAACATTACGCCCGTCATCAACTGTCACCATCAGCCCCCACCTGCTGCTCATGCCGTGTTACTGCAGAGCCCCGACGTTTCGAAGTTGCTGCTCGTGTTCACTGACTGTACTGTGATTCCATTACCGCTCCCTCATTTCACTTGGGATTTTCGCCTTAAGCACACACGTTCGACTACACCTACAACGTGCTTTCTGTGCCTCCACCTCTCTGCCGTTTGCTTCTGCTCCACTTTAGACCCATACTGCCACTAACGTCGTGCTGTTGCACCGTTTGTCCGGGTGATCCGTCCTGATCTTGACGATGATCACATTTTTCCTCGGGGACTGAATCTTTTTCAGAGTAGACATCTGAAATCTTGTTTGCTAACACTGTAGATGTAGATCACCCACCAGTGAAGAGTCGTCATCTTTCGAAAGGAGTGACACAGACCCCAAAGCCATTAAAGAAAGCATGAGCTGTTTTAACCATAAAGGTTAAAACAGATCTGCTTGTGTAATTCTTTTAGGGACGGTCCTGCAAAACTAGTGTTCTCAAGCATGTCTTGCCACTGCTAAGTGCGTACAGTCGGAGGTCAATAAACGTTAGGTGATGCTATCGGTTAAAGGTGAGCCAGGAAGCATCGAAAGCACCTCTCTGTCTCACTAATCCCAGCAGTTCGTCTCCACAGCCCTGCTTTGTAACTCGGGCTCCTGTTGCGCATGGTCGGCTGGCTGCTCGTTTTGCAGCATCACAAGCGAAGCGTTACGATGGCTCCGTCTGTTTTGTCTTTCACATAATAACTGCGATAAATTTGCCTAGTAACCAAGAGCTGAAAAAGGAAATTATGCGTACCAAATGTGTCAGTGCTCTAGGTTCTCCGAGATGTCACCTGTCAGGTCCTTTATATATGTATCGTTTGTCTGTATATTTAGAATGTTTCACACTTCCAGCAGGATTTTGCATACAACACAATGTGCTATACACTTAGTTACCATAGTAACTCCACAAAAAAAGGGCAGAGTGAAGGGGGATGTTGAAAACATGAAAATGTCAAATCCATTTTCCAGAAGGAAAAAATTACAGATACTTACAAGCACAGGGTTAAGTATCAAGACCAGTGTCGGGCCAGTCTTTCCCTGGTTTCTCTAGTTGTGTCAGTTCAGAGTCAGTTAAGAGTCGTGAACTGAGCATGTAGAATATGTGAGACATAAATGGTTCCTCAAAATGGATCGTGGCATACAAGCATATAACGGTGACATCAATCTCAGTTTGCATTCTTAAAAAATAATTTGTATTGCTATAGTAGTGTCCTTGCTGACTGCCAATTTACTGTACATCTTTACTCCTGAAAGCTAACACAAAATGAAACTTTTTTTTTTTTTTTTTTTTTTTGGAGAGGAATGTCTGAATGAGTCAACCTCAGCATGCAAAAAGGTGAAATGAGTATTAAGTGTGCATAGTTAGACCAAAAGATGAATGCCGCACTGATTTGCCTTCAGTCATTTCCTTTGTGTTAACCAGATCAGTTTTGCTTCTGCAATCCAGTACCAAGTTAGGAAGTATGAAGGTATTCAAGATTTATGTGAAACATAAGCCAGTTTATGTTTTTTTGTATGCAAACTTGACAAAGTGTTTTGTGCTGGGCTCTGGGTACTAATTCACTTCCACTGCAGCTTGTGACAGTGTTAGAGACTCTATGTAGCAGGGACAAAGCGTAGTGTAAGGGACATACCGTGCTGTTAGAGACTCTATTTAGCAGGGACGTAGCGTAGTGTTAGAGACACTATGTAGCAGGGCCGTAGCGTTTTGCTCAGCTGAGCTGTGAGCTGTTTCCAATAACTCAGCTTTCAAGCGTTCATTTCTGGCATGCAGAGACTTGGCCTCCGATAGCTAAACCCACCTACGGCAGAAATTGTTTTGACAAGTTTTCAACAAACAGGCTTCCACAAGGCCCAGAGTGGGAGAGCATGCTCCTTCAGAGGCCGTCCATGGCCGGTGAAGTAATTAACTAAAATAGCAGTAATGAGATCAGCGAGGCCCGTGGCCTCTGTTGTGGCCTCTATTGTCACCACAGAAAGCTTCTGGGAGTGAAAAATAGAGCTGATAAGCTCAGCAATTGTTCCAGTGGAAAGACCAGCTCACAACTACAAAAAAGGGAAACTGTCACCTTAGATCATCCTTCAGAAAGAGACAGAACAAACCGCGGTGACCCGTGGGCAGTGACCCGACCAGTGACCCGACCAGTGACCCGACCAGTGACCCGACCAGTGACCCAGGCAGTTTAACTAAACTGCTGTATTTGTAATCATGGTATTTCTACTTTTTTACCCAGAGTCGTTTCTTGGTGGTCCCTATCTTCCTTCTTGCATATTACATGACTGGTTATTTTCTCTATATTGGTGCAATCCATTGGACTCTGTGAGAATTATAAGTGTTCTCAATAAATCTGGACCTGATAAGATATAACTGATGCACTGGGTTGTGTATCTGAGTTTTTACTTCAAGGAACTGTTAAAATATATAATTGCCAACCTGCTAAAGAAACCCTGTAAAAATTGCTGGTAAAACAGACCTTCAGCTTGTACTAAAATGCCACGGACGAGTATGATTTAATGCAGAAAATAGACGCTTGTCCTTGTTTTGCGTAAAAGACAAGGTAGCAAAAATCTAAATGGAGGAATGTACTGACAAGTTCCATTTGACAGTCAGTGAAGTCAGATATAGAGTACAGGTACTGCAGGGTCTGGAATCACACAGGTAAGTCTGAGGGACAGTCTGATTCACTGTTTAACTGATGAATGGTAGCAGTATACTTGAGTTGATGCTGGTAATAACAGGGGCCAAAGTGTTAGATATCAACAGGATTCTTTTCATTCAAGCAGCGTTAAAGTTTGATTAATTTCTGTCAAATTCCACTGCCCTTGGAAATGTTTGTGCCAACAGATTTTCTGGCTTTTTGAGCATTCCACCGCCACGCAATAGGAAGTTGTGAAACTGTTGGTGGCCTGGTCGCTCTTTCTGTGGTTTATCCGCATGGTGAACATAAATGCAGACCATGGCTTTGTAGACCTCAGAGAACAACTGCATGACCATTTGAACCATCTGCTAGGTTCCAAAACGAGGAGAATTGAGAGCAATTCCAACTTCCAGTTTTGGTTTCCCTTGCCCCTTTGTCTGGAAATACAGGTGTTTTCCTTTTCCCATCGTAACACCGTTACTCTCTCATCGGGTGTGGTTGAAGGCTGTGCAAGGATGTCTCCGTAATCTACAATGAAACATCTGTATACACCAAAGAGGAGTTTTGGACAGCACTGTGTGCTGTTTTAGCAATCACCATGACAGAGAAGCTGGAAGTGAACGAGAAGACCTCAGACGTCTCGCAGTAACTCAAAGGCTAGGTACGTCTTGTTGTGGAGATTAGTCTGAGACGTTCTGAGGTCCATGGCTGGGAGGGAAATGAAGATATGGCTGTAAATCAGAAGGCTGCACAGCGGTCCCGTAAATCAGAGGGCATCGCTAATCCACTCAGCCGGTGCCAGAACCGACAGCGCTAACAGCACAGAATTCCACACGGATTAATGAGAAATTCCACTTTTATAAGAAATCTACATTGTAATACTCCATAGTACATTTTTTTTCATACACACTAGTAGAAAGACTGTGAAAATATATATAACAATATATTCCCTGTTTATTTATGCATTTTCAAATTGTACTTATTGCTTTCTTTCCTGAACACAAGTAATGATGGGAAGAGTCATGAAAGTGCAATGGGAAAGAATCAACGTTTTGTTATTGTTGTTGTTTTTGTTTGTATTAGTGTGGGTCTAATTACCACCACAACAACAATAAAAAAGAACATTTTCTCTTCTGCCAGTATATGAAACCTTTGCCTCCCAACCCTGTTAGACTTGGTGTGTCTTTTCTCTAGCTCACCAATTCTGAACGTGTTAGGGCAATTTTGCATTTGTATATACAGCACAGGGAAGGAATAAAGAAGACTGACAGATCATATCAATTATATCTGCAAGACCTTTAATGTATAATAATCACAAAGGACCCAGAAAATACAGGAAAATCTGTCCATGAGAAATTGGGAAAAAATCTCACATTCAGTAGCAGTAACTCTAATCTAAATTGGCATGGCTAATACTGCATTTTCCTGACATTAAAAGAATATGTATATCACCGTTGCCAATGAGCACTGTGCACTTTTTAAACAAAAATTCACCGCTTGTACATCTAAAATATATATATTTTATTTAACTTCATTCTGCATATGCATAATTTATATTTGAAATTTTATGAGTTTATCTTTCACATAGCTCTCATTCGTAGGGCTGTAGAGCCTAATACGTGCACTCTAGGACAGCAGGTGTTGGGTGTCACCTGGCCGAGGTGTTGCGCATCAGTCAATCCACCACATCACACGCTCAGAACCCAGAAACATTTGACCTAAATAACCAGAATGACTTGATCAACACAGTGCAAACGGCGACACATAAAGAAAGCCAACCAGTTTTGGATGGTCTCGGCTCAACTGAAGTCACATACACCAAGTCATTGGTTACAGTCTATTAACATTGGAGGCAAAGATAGTTAAGTTAGTTAGACAAACACGTCGACCAGCACCACAATATAAACGTCTGCTTATCAGCACAAACGCTTAAAGGTTTTCAGAACCTCCTACCACCTTTCTACCACCAGAGGGAACTGAAGCAATGAGCAATGAGACGCCTATGGAGAACCCCCCCCCCCCCCCCCCACCACCACCACCACCACCCACCCACCCCATTAAGTATTCCTCCGCCTAATGCCCCTTCAGGCTTTTTCTGCAAGAGCGCTTTCAAGTTTTAAAAAATACACCAAAAGCAAATGTTTTTGTTACAAAATTTCAAACGTTATCAATGTATGTAAAAAAACAACAACCCATCTTAATTCACTTTAAAGAATAGCAACATGCAAAAAAAAGCCGCTTTGATGAAAAAGTGCTTTGAGGCAGTGTAGGTAACAGACTCTTCACGGATGCGTCCTGCAAGAAAGAATCTCTCCGAACTAACGCTGCGCGTGGCGCCCGTGCCGGGGACTGACATTGCTCGCGCCCATTTACAAGTTGGCGAACGCGCTCCGCCGTGAACATCGCCCAATTGTGTGAAAGGAGGGCGTGATTCACCCCCACTCTGCTCCGCGAGGCATGAAGTTTATGCTGGAGGCTGCTGCTCGAGGAGAATGGTGCACCTTAGGGCTCTCCAGGACCGCGCTGTTTTTATCTGAACTTTTGTCGTTCGTGCATCTTTGCTCGCGTACAGTCCGAAACATTTTACAGTCACTGTGACTCGCGCTACAAATGGCTAAGAATCCCCCCGCGCAACGACGCAAGACTGCCATGTCTGTCTTTATTCCACTGTTTTTCACTGGAATGACTTTGGCAGATCAAACACGGCTTTCGGACAGCTTTGGACTAACCTATGGCTTAAGGTCAGAGCTTTCTGAGGATGCTATACTGGTCGCCAACAACGGAATAAGGGTCCCTTTCGGCAGGTCTGTTTTTGTTGATCCGGTCAACGATTTGGTTATCCAGGTTCAACCCGGAGACAAGTGCACCTTGACTGTTCTGGATAACGACCCTTTATCACAGAGACCGGGTCAGCTGTCACCTAAAAAGTTCCCGTGTGAATTTGGTCCCAACGACGTGAAGTACTCGCACTTCGGATCACGGAGCCCGTCCAAAGACAGGGTGAGACTCCAACTTCGATATGACACACAGACCGACACGGTGATCGTTCCGTTCATGATGGAGGTAGAGGTGGTGTTTACTCAGCTGGAGATTTTGACTAAAAACATGCCCGTTACAGTGGAAAAACTGCTTGGGATAAGTCATCCAATCGATAAGAAAATTCTTGAGTTTACTTTCGATAGAAACGCTTATCAGTGCAAAGTAACGTCTCTTGCTAGTGCCAGTGCTCTGCCCAGGTATGGAAAGCTCATCGATGAAGGTAAATTAAGCAAAATGATTGACTGTGATGAATTTATCATGCTGAACATTCGCTATCAGCACACCTTTGCCCATCATTCTCCGAACCGAGATTATGCCCCAATGTACGTAGAACTACAAGACAAGGAAAGTAACGTTGTGAAGCAGGAGTTTTTCCAAATTATGATGCGCATTAAAGAGGGTGAGGAGAACATGGCTCCTAAACCCAGCTTTGTGGCCATGATGATGATGGAAGTCAACCAGTTTGTGATGACCGCTATAACCCCTGACATGCTAGCCGCCGAGGATGTTGAATCGGCTCCCGATGACCTAATCTTCAACATTACCTCTCCCTTATCATTTGAGGAAGGCTACATTGTTAGCACAGACGATAGGAATTTGCCGATCACATCCTTTTATCAGGGGGATCTGAAGGATCTTAAAATAGCATACAAGCCTCCATCCGTGGATTCAGACGTTGAGAGGATTTTCCAAATTGAGTTTGTGGTTGTAGACACAGAGGGAGCTGTCTCAGATCCCTTTGCATTCATGATTGCGGTTAAGCCCATGAACACTCTGGCTCCTGTTGTGACCCATAACACGGGGCAGCTGTTGTACGAAGGCCAGTCCAGGCCGCTGTCCAGCTCACAGAGCCTGCAGATCAGCGATGAGGACAATTTGAATGATGTGAGGGTGACGGTGATTGATGGGCTGAAGCATGGAGAGCTGACGGTCCTGGGGTCCAGGAGGAAGTTCTTTACGCCAGCGGACCTTGACCTTGGCGCTGTCATCTACCAGCATGACGGCAGCGACACCTACAGCGACAACATCATTTTCCGCATGACGGACGGCAAGCACGAGGTGGAATTCCTCTTCCCCATAACTGTGGTCCCAACTGACGATGAGCCCCCCATCATCAACGCCAACACAGGCCTGGTGGTGTACAAAAAACAGATGGTGCTTATCTCCCCTTTAATGCTCAGTGCTGCTGACATCGACTCAGAGGACTCAACGATTACATTTCTTATGCAGCCTCCTTTCTCTAGCGTAGGGGAGGTGCTGCTCCGCCAGGCGGATGCGCCAGAGGACCCCTCCACATGGAGGTTTAATTCTGAAGATGAGATGTACGAAAAGCCAGTGACACAGTGGCTCCAGCAGGACATTACCGATGGGAAGCTGTTCTACAGGCACGTGGGGCCTCACAACACCCAGGCCATTATGGATCAGGTAGTTTTCCGAGTCCAAGATGATAATGATCCACCGAATCAGTCAGGGGAGAACTCTTTTGTCATCAAAATTCTGCCAGTTGATGACATTCCCCCGGAGCTGTACCCTGGCGTCACCCTGCATCTGACTGTACATGAATTTCAGCTCACCTACTTCCGTAAGAAATTCTTGCGTTATACTGATTTGGACTCAGACGACAGGGACTTAAAGTACACCATCACTCAACCACCGACAGACACCGATGAAAACAGCCCTGGTCTTCTGGGAAGCATCGTTTTGACAGAGACTCCAAATACAGAGGTCATAGAGTTCACCCAAGCGCAGATAAATCACCATAAGATTGCATACAAGCCTCCTGATCTGGAGTTGGGAATAACTCCACATGTAATCCAGTTCCAGTACACTGTGGAAGACACAGCAGGGAACAGCGTCAGCGGAGTGTTCACTATTTTCTTGCAGCCTGTTGACAACAAGCCACCCCAGATAACCAACACAGGGTTCAGCGTCCTGGAGCGGAGCACGCATGGCATCACGCGCACGGAGCTTCACACCGCAGACCCGGACACGGACCACGCAAAGATTTCTTTCACACTCACCCAGCCTCCTCTGCACGGCCAGGTCATGTACACATCGATCCGCCTGACCAAGGGGGGTTCTTTCAATCTGGATGATATTTCTAACGGCAGGATCTCCTATGTTCACAGCGGAGACGAGTCCACCAATGATTTCTTTCAGCTCGATGTGAGTGACGGGGTCCATGTTGTCCCGATTACCATCAAGATAAATGTGAAGCCCGTCGACGATGAGGCTCCAATAATAAACCTTCCAGAAGGTACCATTGGCTCCTACATTGACGTGCTGGAGAATGGAGCTACAGAGATCACCACCAATGTAATTCAGGGGCGAGACGAGGACACCGATGACCTCAGGCTGACCTTCATAGTAGAAAATCCGCCAGTGTTTGGTGACATACTGGTCAATGGGGTGCGGTCCAATACATTTACTCAAGCTGACATCATTAGTGGCCTGGTAGCGTATACGCACACAAGTGAAGAGATTGGCCTCGCTGTAAAACAGGACTTCTTTAATCTGACGCTCACCGATATGTCTGATGAGTGGACCGTGGGAGGAAATAAAATCAAGGGTGTTCGAGTGCAAGTGATTATACTGCCAGTAGACAACCAAGCTCCTGAGGTGTTTGTAGGGCCCCAATTCACTGTCGTTGAGGGTGAGAAAAACGTCATTCAAACGTTGCACATAAGTGCTGACGATATAGACACTCCCAACGATGACCTTTTGTGTACAGTCATTGTTCAGCCCACATCAGGCTACTTGGAAAACATCTCTCCAGCTCCGGGATCGGAGAAGTCCCGGTCTGGAACTGCCATTAGTGCGTTCACCATCAAAGACATAACCCAGCACCATATCTACTATGTCCAAAGCATTCACAAAGAGGTGGAGCCAGTTGAAGACAGGTTCACGTTCAGATGCTCAGATGGCATCAACTTCTCGGAGAGGCACTTTTTCCCCATTGCAATAATCCCGTCCAATGACGAGAAGCCGGAGATCCACATGAGAGAGTTTGTAGTGATGGAGGGCATGAACGTCGTCATCGACACGCCTATACTGAACGGCGTCGATGCGGATATTCCCACAGATGAGCTGACATTTATCATCACTAAACCCCCCAAACACGGAATCGTTGTGAATCAGTTAACCTCGGGTGTTGTCCCCGTGACAAACTTTACTCTAGAGCAGATAAGAGAGGCCTCCAGCATTGTTTATGAGCATGATGATTCAGAGACCACAGAGGACAGTTTTAACATTCTTCTCACCGATGGCAAATTCACAGTGGAAAAAACAGCCGTTATCATGATCATCCCAGTGGACGATGAAACTCCAAGGATGGCAATTAATGATGGCCTTGAAATAGAGATAGGAGAAGTGAAAGAAATCAACAACAAAGTTTTAAAAGCCACAGACCTTGACTCAGAGGACAGCACCCTTACCTACATTATCCGATATGGTCCCAACCAGGGATTTTTACAAAGGAAAACCCCATTTGGAACACTAGAGAACATAACCGTTGGAACGAACTTCACGCAAAGTGAGGTGGATCAAAGTTTGATGGTGTACGTGCACAACGGCCAAGAGGGAATACGTGACCTCATCAAGTTTGATGTCACTGATGGCATCAACCCGCTAATTGACAGGTACTTTTATGTGACAGTAGGCGGAATAGACATGGTGTTCCCTGATGTTGTTAGCAAAGGCGTGTCTCTGAAAGAAGGTGGCAGGGTGATCCTGACCACGGACTTACTCAGCACCAGCGATCTCAACAGTCCCGACGAACATTTGGTTTTCACCATCACGCGAGCCCCCACGCGTGGCCACCTAGAGTGCACCGACACCCCAGGCATGCCCGTCGCGTCTTTCACTCAGCTTCAGCTGGCCGGCAGCAAAATCTACTACGTCCACACCGCAGACGACGAGGTCAAGATGGACAGCTTCGAGTTTGAGGTGACTGACGGTTACAACCCTGTGTTCCGCACCTTCCGCATCTCCATAAGCGGCGTGGACAACAAAAAGCCCGTGGTCACCGTTCATGGGCTGGTGGTCAACGAGGGCAAGAGCAAGCTGATCACACCCTTCGAGCTGACGGTGGAGGACCGTGACACTGTGGACAGACTCCTAAAGTTCACCGTCACCCAGTTGCCCATCCACGGTAAGATCCTGTTCAACAACACCCGGCCTGTCACCACCTTCACCAAGCAGGACCTGAACGAGAACATGATCAGCTATAAGCACGACGGGACAGAGTCGGCTTCCGACAGCTTCTCCTTCACCGTCACAGACGGGACCCATGCGGACTTCTACGTCTTCCCCGACACGGTTTTCGAAACGCGCAAGCCGCAGGTGATAAGGATCACAATCCTCTCCGTCGACAATGGCATCCCGCAGATTGTGGTCAACAAGGGTGGTACAATGCTAAGAACCTTGCCCACAGGACACCTGGGGTTCCTGATTACCAGTAAAGCGCTCAAGGCCGAGGACAGAGACAGCGCTCGTGGAGCTGTGACTTTTAGAGTCGCGGTGGGCGCTAAGCACGGCTACCTCATCAACCTGAGCAAAGGAAATGCCAGCATCACCACATTTACGCAAGGTAACCTTGTTCACAACACTCACTAGTCACTATGTGTGAATAGCATAGTGTTTAAAGTTGAATTATTCTACTCCTGTGACCTGGCTGCTGAAATATCTTGAAGCTTCCTCAAAAGGTAAATTGTCTGTAAAGTACATAAAGACCTTTATTTTCACAGACACCTTACAGCTCAGTGGAGTGTGAAAGATGTTGAACTGTATTGGATGTGGGAGGCAGCACTTTGAAAAGAGTGTCGTGTAGCTATTACATTTGCATGACAAAGGTTTGGTTCTTAACTAATAATTATCCTAAAAAATACTCCAGGCTGATTTCACTTTTATTCCTTTTAGAAAAACTGTTATTCTAAATTTCAGAGTGATTATACAGCTCTGCCTTGGAACAGATTCACCTCTAAAAGGATTATGTCATGTAGAATTTTTTTTTTTTGGCAAAAGAACAGGGCTAACCCTGGATTATTCACTGCTAGAACAACACCCGAACAACACACCAGATGCCAGCAATACTTTTGGAAGAGATGATATACTCAATGCCATATTCCTTTTTTCAGATTCTTCTTGCCTCTCGGGGTTCTGTTTTAATATTTCAAGGGCATCATAGCCGAGTGGGAGCTAACAGTAAATAAAATTGCTGCTCCCTTGTGGGTCTTTGAAAATGATGGGTTTACAGTTTATGAGTCAGCTTCTTTGACGAGAACTGTTTTCACATCAAATATTGAATACAGCCTCCACTGAAAAAGCTCGTGTCCGGGAGGGAGTGAGACAGGCAGGTGAGGTCTGGCGGTACATAGAGTTCTCATGGTCTTCCGCTCAGGGTCAGCTGGCGTTCTGCAGCTGTAGCGCCTCCTGTTTAATACAAAACTCAGCCTGCGTGATATGATTTAATGACATACGAAATCCATAAATGAACATTTTTACACAGGCGAACATTTTCCACTACAGCCCTCTGTCTGTCTGACTTTTTAGCGGATTACCAAAAAGAAATGCATTACTTGTCAAATGATTCATATTTTTGTGATTACATTGTGATTACAGAGCAAATATTTCAGTGGTGATTTGCAAACGGTTAAAATATTATCAAACATTTAAAAACATGGATTCTCCATTTTTAAACCTGAATCTTTTTTTTTTTTTTAGTGGGTGAAAATTACGTGTAATCTGAAAAATCTTGAAATAAGTATTTTAAGACAGCTTTGGAAGTGGAATAAGTGCTTGATTATAAAACCCTCTCAGCCGTTACACTGATGTGTTTTTAGCACCTCTTTCTGCCTCTTTCTCAGCCGACATTGACGACATGCATGTCTGCTACGTACTTCGAGATGGAGACAGTGCCACAAGTGATATTTTCTATTTCTCCATCGAAGACAATGGTAAGATTTTTCCACCAATATTTTTGGATTTTTAGTGTGCCTCAGGAGGTTGAATATATAATTTGTGATGCCTATCTCTCTCCTTCTCTCTACTTCCCACACTCTGTATGTAAGTGTTGTGTGCCATCCCTTAAAACAAAGTTGAATATTAATGCAGTGAGTGTTCTCAGGTTTTTTGGACCTCTCATAGGTTTATTAATATCTGACAGCACTGCAGATGTATATGCGTGTGTGTGTGTGCGTGTGTGCATGTGTGTGTGTGTGTGTGTGTATGTGTGTGTCATTTGATTGGCACATGCGTATGGCAGCTGACTGCTTTCCTGGTGTGTTTTTAATCATCTTCTACCTCTCAGGCTATTAGCAACTTTATGAATGAAATGAATGTCCAATTGCAACCCTGCCAAATCCACTTTGCTACTTTTGGTCTCGGAGGCTTATATCATCCTGCAGTTATTACATTCGTTAACGGTGAATCTGATTGGCTGCCTGAAGACTGCGATTCTTTTTAAACCGCCGAATTTCTGTCAGACCCAAGGAATTAATTTAGGAGAAAATGGACGGCTGGTCAAAGTATTTAATAACCCAAATTTACAAGCAGTATTATATTGAAAGAAGGAAAGAGAACACATCACGCACGTGAGGTGCCCAGATTCGTCCGCATGCCTTTCAGTACTCATCCCTTCATCCCTTTATCTCCGGGTAGAGCCGCTCTTAGCCAGAAAAGGTGTGAATGGCCTTTCAATGGCACTGGTGACGCTGTTTGGGTTTAAGAGGACGCTCCGTTCCGCCTTCTCGGAAACACAAGGCTCTTCTCAGATACGGTCCATTTTCCCCTCGAGCGGCACAGTAAGAGCCCACGAGCGTGTTCTCACCTCCCGCCACTGCTGACATAGCGCCCCTCCCCACTCCTGTGGCGTCCAGCGAGGATCAACGGCCTTTTGTTCGAACCCCGATGAAAAGCTAACGGGTTTGTGTTTGAGTTTGGTCGTGAGCTTTGATGTGAAAGTTGAGGTGTGCTTTACCCCAGTTTGGTGTAATTTGTTTATTTAGTAGATGCCGTCCATCTGAATTAGTTACAGTTCCTTCGCCTCACTCACTCACTCACTATTCCACTCTTACACCTTTAGCAGTCTTGTCCGTGTGTGTGTGTGTGTGCGTGTGTCTGTGTGCGTGTGTCTGTGTGCGTGTGTCTGTGTGCGTGTGTCTGTGTGCGTGTGTCTGTGTGCGTGTGTCTGTGTGCGTGTGTCTGTGTGCGTGTGTCTGTGTGCGTGTGTCTGTGTGCGTGTGTCTGTGTGCGTGTGTCTGTGTGCGTGTGTGTGTCTGTGTGTGTGTGTGTCTGTGTGCGTGTGTGTGTCTGTGTGTGTGTGTGTCTGTGTGTGTGTGTGTGTCTGTGTGTGTGTGTGTGTCTGTGTGTGTGTCTGTGTGTGTGTGTGTGTGTGTCTGTGTGTGTGTGTGTCTGTGTGTGTGTGTGTCTGTGTGCGTGTGTCTGTGTGCGTGTGTCTGTGTGCGTGTGTCTGTGTGCGTGTGTCTGTGTGCGTGTGTCTGTGTGCGTGTGTCTGTGTGCGTGTGTCTGTGTGCGTGTGTCTGCGTGCGTGTCTGTGTCTGTGTGCGTGCGTGTGTGTGTGCGTGTGTGTGTGCGTGTGTCTGTGCGTGTGTCTGTGTGTGTGTGCATGTGTCTGTGTGCGTGTGTGGGGGGGGGGTGGCTCTGTCGTTGCCTTTTTGTTGTTTTTCAGTCCTGCAACATTCGAGCGTGCTATTACCGCTCGCAAAGTATGTTACTATGCTTGGCATTTATGCCCTCTGTGTCCTTGTCTGATTAATTCATGCACCAATATGGAGGTGAAGGTATTGTAAGGCTTCCTGTAAGGTGCATGCT
>NC_137513.1:21345000-21350000 GCF_041902795.1 Electrophorus electricus | reverse complement strand
AAATCAAAGACATGTCTTCTGAGGGACAACAGCCTTTATGCAGCAGTGGACAGCCATTGGCAGAATCTCTGTCCGCAGGGGGGGTTGGGGGGGTTACAGATGTTCTTGCTCGGTGCCGCACCCGACACCAGACTTCGGCACAGCCGTAGACTCTGAAGAGCAGATGATGAAGAGCAAGTTCTAGCCTGTCTCGGTATCCGTTGTCATCTTTAGATGCTTCGTCAGCCATGAGACGCCCGGCATTTATAGGGGTATCTTTTCCTCGGTGTGATTCACCGACAATGTCCCTGCAGTTAACCAGACTGTGACCTCTTGGGTTTGAAAGAATAGAGTTAAACACTTTACCAGCATTTCACGGCGTTGACCCTCAGGTCATGCGGAATGGAAGGAGCCTCCCAGTACGATTTAAGCTGTAGCAAAACGTTCTTCACATTACCAGACAGTTGGTCGTCTGCCGCCTAGGCCGTTATTATTAGTCTCACAGTTCCTTGGTTATAAGTAGACAATTATTTCAAAGGGTTAAGATGTGCTTCTCTGAATCACGCTGTTCTGACCTATATTCTCGGCCAGTTTAGCCTGCTAGCCTTCAACCCAGCGGTGCTGCCGGGGCTCTGGAGCACAGCGCTCTCCCTTTGGAAATGGCACCCTGCGTAGCCGACCGCTTTTCCGCGGAAAGGTCATGCGCCGCCGAGCAGTGGTTTAACGCTCCAGAACGGCTCTGTCGAGGTACACTTTGAGCACACCTGGCCTTTAACGTTTGCACATGAGAAAAAAAAATCATAAGGATTTGACAACTGCATAGCCGTCCATTTTTGATTTTCTATTTGGGGCGCACCGAGGCCGCCTGGCCGTTTCCTGATGGCGTGGAGGGGGCCAGGTTCAAACCCACAAGCCTTTGGTGCTGCGATCACATGCTTTGGTGCGTCTTATGAGCGTTTATCTGTGTTGAAACAAAAGTGTAGGCTGAACCGGAGACTTCACACAAACTCCTCCACCATGGCAACCAAGCCATCTGTTGTGAGGTCAGAGGAAACCTGGAGGTGGGTGGGATAAAGGTTTTACAAGGTGGGTGGGGTTAAAGGTCTCAGGGGGTGAACTGTGACCATCACTTTTGTCTTATTCTGCTTTTGTCATAACAGGATGAGTGACTTGCGTGCGGTCCAATCAGAGCCTTAAAAAATCTCTCCAGGTCTGGTCTAAACTCCGACGGAGGTAGCCGGAGGGTGCTAGCAGAGGGTGCGTCTCTGTGTGACCATTTTATTGAAGCTCTGTCGAAGCAGGGATGACGTTCAGGCTGAAGCCTGTTCCTTTTCTGGAACGGAGACATTTACCGAGTCAACACAAAGCCCAACAAGTGCCTGGTGTCACTCAGACATGCCATGCTGGGTCAGGCAACCCGTTGGCTGCGGTCCCACGGGAGAAGGAGGCCTCATGAATGCAGCCCCGGCTCCGTTACCACGGGCGCCGCTAGTCAGTGGGGCCCGGCTTTCTCGTCAAGCGTCCTCACGCTGCCAGCACATCAGTCTGCCTGTGAATTCAGGGTCAAGGAAAGCAACCCCCCAACCCTCTCCTAAGACTTGTCACAGCCTCTTTGTTATGCCCTGCCTCCTTATACGGTCGCATGGGGGGTTTTTTTCCCCCCTCCCAATCTTCCTCGTATTTTTCACACCGGCTCCTTAGCGGCCTGCTCTTCAGATGCCTTCAGCCCGGCGACAACAGGCAGCACTGTATCTTTTCCCTTATGGTGGGTTCTGTTACGATTCCCACTTTAGCTGCGACTGCCGACTGTGTCAACAACACAGCCTCCAAAATTCCGGGCATAAAAGCGGACCCCACCGGTCCATGGAAGATGGCGTCTGCTGCATATACCAGCGTTTGCCCTCCTTCACGGTGTCTCTTATGCCTCGCAGACGTTGACGAATGTTGCGGCGAAGCGTTTGTTATCTGCAGGCAAGGGCCCTGAGACTTTGCCGACGGGTTGAGTGAACGGTTACATCAGCGTGAATGGCCTTCGCACAGCCTCCCCGGTCATGCGTAACTGACTGTTAATGAGCACAGGACTTTTCAATATTTAATCTTCAGTGACCTTTGTGAGCGAGCGTCCGAGAGTGAGCTCTGCAGGTGAGAAAAGAGCCAGGTTGTTGTGGTAGTTTCCAGTGCTGTGGAGAATTGAGGCTGCCTCTGCAACCAAGCAAAGGCCTGGCTGGTAATTAAGGAACTCTGAGGGAGGACTTTCTAAACATGCTAAATGGCTCACAAGGGCAGACAGAGAGGTTTCGTGTGACCGGACTTCCTGTGAAATCTCCACTGTGGAGTAAGCATGTAAATGAGTGAATGTGAATGCTAATAATTTGAGAATTCTTTAAATGTTCACCAACAAATGTTCACAAACATTTGTGCACAGTTATACAGTTATACAATTAAAGTTACAGTTATATAATTAAAGTTCACCAGGCTATCACTTTCCTCCTGATAATTGGCTAAAACTGTTATATCTTCTTATATACTATTTAGAAACATAAAAAATATGTTTAGAAACAAAAAATATGTCAGATAGTTATTTAAACCAGATATAAAAACATTATTATTTACATTCTTATTGTTATACAATTCATATTATAGAGTTGGTTCAACTTGCTGATAAAAGATACCAACCGGGATTGTGATCCAGTGTTATTTAATACAGGGAAAGAATTTTCCAATGTCTGAATGAGTGGGATATCTGAGCCACTGAAGCAGTGTGCTCGCTTTCTCTCATTTTGTGCTTAAACAATGCCTGGCCCCCCCAAGCAGAGATTTCCATATAAAACATTAGCTACGAACGAACAGAGACAGAAAGCCAGAGAAAGAACACATTGTTGAATAGCTTGTGCCTAGTCAAGTCTGATCTTCTTCCTCTAATGAGCAGCAGTCACGGACAAGCGGCGACCTCGGGGGGGGGGTTGGAAACCGCGCTCTTGTGTCTCTGCCTAACTGATCGGCAGGCTGTACTACTTGTGGGACTTCTGTGTATTTGGTGGCTGTATCAGATGTCGTGATTGCATAGTGAATATGAGTGCAAGCTTTTGATATGTATCTCAAAAGAACCCCCCCCCCCCCAAAAAAAAAGTATTGAAGACTGGTTGAGCAAGGATTAGTTTGAGCTCTCGTGCGCTCTCTCTCTCTCTCTCTTTGTAATACAGTACAGTGAAAGACCTGTGCTATATGGTGTTTTGATGTCTCAGGTATTCTGCAGTGCACATTTAATTCAGCATTAGAGAGAATGTTCTTCTTTAGTGGAACTGTTTGCAGTTTTTTTCTTTCATAGAAATGCATTTTGAAACACCTGGAGAAGGAGACTCACTAATCCTGCCTTGTTATCTAAGTGCAAACACTGAGATCATATGCCCAAGATAATGCTAATAGGATTAAGATCCAAATTGCAGGACTTTGTTCTTTCGTGCCAGTGTGAAATCGCACTTGCCATGAAATCTCACTCCTTTGTGGTTGAGGGTAGTACAACCGAGATCTGGACAAGAAAACAGAATATGAGCGTATAATACCCTGGGCCCCCACTCTGAATTAAGGGTTCATTTAGATCAGTAATGCATATTTATATCACTGAAACTGCACAGAGATGCTGTCACCGACACCACCGTTCAATGTCTTTTGCATAATGAATGATCTGACAAACGTAGGCTATTTTGGACGAGCTAACTCATAAACTGGCGTGTGTGGTTTTTTTAAGGATTAAGCAATTCTGAAAACCTGCAAACCAAGACAGTTTTGCCAGAAACAAAAACAAAGGTTGTAAGGTAATCTGCGATCGTTACAGGATTCACTAATGTTTCTGGCAGTGCTTAGAAACTACTAACTGTGCTTCCTTCATCCCTCGTTATAAAGCGGCCGTCAGGCGTAGCTCGCGAACGGTTCAGCAGATTTGCTGTTACCATAGGAAACGGTGAATGAGCTGGGTCTTCAGGTCTGGACAAGCAGAACACTGTAATTGCGAGTGTCGTGCGAGTGTCGTGCGAGTGTCATGCGAGTGTCGTGTGCACCACAGAAGGATCCACATCAGAACTTCAGCTGTCAGAGGGGAAGTACGCAGTCAGCGGGCTTTGGAAGGGCACTCTCTGGAGAATATCCCGACAGTATCCCGGGACCAGGAACAGGAACAACCTCCTGTCCCAACCCCTTGTCGGTTTTACTCTGCCCCGTTTTCCTCAGTCGGTCCCGTGCAGCAGAGCTGCGCTGGGGTTAAAAAAAAAAAAAAAAACAGGAATTTTTTGCCCCCCCGCGGGCGGGTTCAAGCCCTCGCTGTCCCGTGTCTGTGGAGTCCAACCACTTGGTCCAGGTTCATTTGGTATAAACTGAGTAAAGTGGTTCGCCACAGGGCTAGCTGGGAATGGAGAGTTGTGCTGAACGGGTATTAGAAAAACGCTCAAATTCAGGCACTTATCAACAACGTTTTTACCACATTACTCCCACATCAGTGGCAGCTGTCTCAGGAGCTGGAGCGAACGCCAGTCTGTGAAGCCCCTGCATAAGACTGCAGAGAAGTGTTAAAATTGCCCTTCCTGCTCTGTAGCTCGACTGCCACTGATGACATTTTGGAAAAGACACCTAGGTTTTTTTTCTCCCCAGTTGTCACTGACGTCAATTCTTCATTCTGCATCTCGGTTTGGAGAACTTGGGCGACCTTGCGCCTTATAAATGCCAAATACTGTGACTTATCTGCGTCTGTTTTGTCTGCCTCCATGCCTGGCCGTGGGGGTTTGGCCGAGCCCACCCGCGCGTCGGTCGGCCTGAGCGAAGGGAGCTCAGCGGGCCCCCGGGGGCCCCCTGCTCGCCGCAGTGCCCATAAATGGCCAGCGCAGACACTGTGACTGGAGACAAGGGTACAGACCTGGCGCTGCGCCAACTGAGCGCCAGCCTCGGCTCCCGTCCGTCACCGGCCCGTGAGGTCATTACCGGCGGTCAAGCAACCGAGAGGACTACAATGACACCAAGTGGCGGGGAAA
>NC_137513.1:21320000-21340000 GCF_041902795.1 Electrophorus electricus | reverse complement strand
CGGAGTGCCGGCACTGCAGCTGCTGGGTGAATTTCACCTCCACGTCATCTTTTGTTCTGTATGGATTCGAGAGAAGCCGTCTAATTCGGGGTTGGTAACGCAGAACATTTGGAAACCAATTTGATCAAAACAGTACTTGGATGGTGATTTCAGCATCTCCAGTGTAGGAAGGAGAGGGGAAAAAAGCTTCCCTCCTCAGATCTGAGTGAGACGTGGTACTGGTGTGAAAGTTTATTTTTCAGAAGTCAGAGTTGCAGTTCGAAGGTCTTAACCTCTGAAGTAAAAGGCAGGAAAAGGAAAATAAGGAAAGAGAGTGCAAGTTCCCATTTACACTTCCGTCTGGGACCTCATGGAGAGGTTTTTTTTTTCCCTGGTATGCAGCCGGGAGAGATGGGAGAAAAAGGAGCAAGTTCCTCCATCCACGCCTAGAATCTTCCGCACCTCCACTAGTAGCTCTCAGCTACACCCGCTGGGGCTGGGTATGGCTCACCTCCTCCGCCCCGATCGGAACGCGCCACGGGCAGAACCTGCTACTTGACCCTCGGAAGCTCTCCTCGTCCTCTCCCGTTGTGAAGAAGGCACAGCTTGAAAAGAGCGGTTCCCACCTCCTCGACACCTTCCCTTTGAAGGAGGACATTTTCAGGGGCTGTTGAGCTAATTTGATTTTATTCGGGCATGTGTGTGGGCAGGCTGAGGGAGGACCCATCCTCTCTCCTGCGTTTCTTCCTCCATATCAAAGCACTCCTTTCTTCCTTTGCTTCAAAGTATAAAATTGAAAGGTTTTTTTTGTTTGTTTTTTTTGGAGGGCAATTTCTCCATGTGTGCAACAACACATCAGTACGCCTCCCAAGTTCAGTTTCTGAAGTAACCCCCCCCCCGCCCTCAATTAATTTCAAACAAAATATTTCAGCAAGCACGTGTTATGAATTAGCATGAATGCATCTATTTATGTTATGCTCCGCCTGCTACTATTTTTTAAAATGTCCGCTGCGCCGTGCCTCCCCGGCTGCCAGTGAAGCCGTCTGACGGCCCTGCCGAGATGCAGCTGGCATCATGAAGCTCCTAACCCTCGGGGCACGGCGGTTCATCTCCTCTGGTCCAAGAACCTGTTTAAGAACCCAGTGCTCTCTCCCCAACATATCTCGATCATCTCCCTCTCCGGTGGAGCCCATGCTACTTTCTTTCTTCATTACTGGAGAGTTTCATCACATACATCTCCACTGGCTCCTGTCCAGTTCTCTGAGCGTTGCCACAAAAAATATGTATATTAGCAAAAGTAATGTTTAAGTTTAGGGTTTATGCCAGACAAGCAAGGCCGTTGCAGTAGAGAATGATGCTATGATAATACTCAGGACAATTTGTTATTCTTTGATATATACAATTTATTTGCTTTGTTTGGAACAGATATTGTGGTGGGGTTGAAGTCAAGAGTGAGTGCAGCTAAGACAAACCAAAACAGAGAAAAACATTACTAGTTTTTCAAGCTGATCCTCATTCCAGATTTTGGGTCAAACCCCAAGTGTTTTTAAATGGTAGGTACAGGCATATTATAAGCTGGGACAGTTGCAAAAAAAGTGGACTGTCTAACGTGTCTGGAGGACTGGGTCCTGAACCACTGATGTAGAACTGCAAGAAGCATTATTTAAGTGTAAAGTATCTCGTAACATCAGCCTGCCTCGTACCTTACTCTTTACCGCTCAAACAAGGTCAATTCTATGTGACAAGCATAGACTGACAATCGTTCCTGCTATATTCAATATTTTTTTGCCCTAAAGGTATTGGTACCAGCGATGGGACAGCAGAGAAAGACAAAGACTTCCGAGGCAAAGCCCAGAAGCAAGTACAGTTCAATCCAGGTCAGACCACGGCCACCTGGAGGGTACGGATCCTTGCTGACAACCTCTACGAGCAGTCGGAGACCTTCATGATTGTCCTGTCCGAGCCTGTGATGGGAGCGCTGGAGTTTCCACAGGCAGCCACTGTGGAGATCGTGGATCCCGGGGACGGTGAGTGAGTTGGGCGGTCCACGTCCATTCCAAGACCAGCAGCAGGTTTATCAGCAGAGATCATGGGAGGCCGATCCGTCCAAGGTTCTGTGGTGGAGGCCTTGCTCCTTTTCCGCAGATATCCGAGTACCTGCGTTATTTTACATTTGCAGTAAGAGTGCAGCATCGTTCCGCTGAAGCGCTTTGCGTGTGCGCGGATGAACCGCACCATTGCACGTGTAAATCGTTGCGGATCGTTTGATGCGTTTTAGAATATGCTGCTGCTGACTGTGGGATAGAAGCAAATGTGGTTTAATGTAGTTTAACAGCAAATGTGTCATTGGTTTGCAGTTCCTTTGAATCTGATCTTCAGTGCCACCAGCTTGATGGAGGTCGAGCAACCATGTCCTCATGGATCACACAAAAGCGCCACTATTTGTCTCAGAGCTTTTTTGTGAGGTTTTTTTTTGAGATGATGGAGATGTACCTCTTCCTTTCCTCATGTATTCGGTGGTGGAGTGTAAAGAGTTATCTGTTTACTTGAATGTGGCTTATTCCACTCGTAGTGAAAGTGATGAAAAGCACACAGACATGTAGGAAACACAGTGCCCGGACCATGTTGCAGGAGTGAAGTAGGCATTTACCACACCTATTTGCTTGCTCAAACAAATGCTTGCCCCCGGCGTCACAAGGCCAAACGGTTGCTTGCCTGTTTGAAAAGCCAAAAAAAGAAAAAACCTTTATTTTTGGCTCCAAATGAAAAATCCTCTTTAGTTTGATTACGTGCCTTATATCTTCAGCATAACCCTGGAAACTCCACTCAAAACTCTTCTCAGTCTTTGCTGAAAGCCGTAGTCATTAACGGCCTGGATGTTTCATCTCAGGGTAATTGTGTAGCAGAGAGTGGACTCTACTTCAGCATTCGAACCCCCAGTCGTTATACGCAGCCTCGAAAGCCACTGAAACTTCTGCATGTCCTTCGGTTCCTTTGTTGTTTTTCGCTTCTGCAGAAAGGGGAAAAAAAGGCTTAAAATGTTTTTTTCTTGAGGTCTCGAGGCCCATTGTAGCTGCTTCCAAAGCCTTGCACCACCAGGAGGAAAACTGGAGCAAAAGTATCCATTCATCTCCCCGTATCCATCGAAGGATGGAGCATGTTTACAAGATTTTAAGTTTAAAACCTGCAGAAAATCAGAACCAAATCCCAGGGCTCAATTCTGAACAATAGCTAACAGTCTTCTGCGAGCGTTTTAAAAGTGGCCTTTGTGCTCGCTATGGACTGTAATGTTGTGTTTTTTGTTGGTTTTGTTTTTGTCTGTTCTAGAGTCCACAGTATTCATCCCTTTGGCTACGTACTCCATTGAGGAAGACATTGGAGAGCTGCTGATTCCTGTCCGGAGGTCCGGGGATGTCAGCGAAGAGTTAATGGTCATTTGCTTCACACAACAAGGTACATGGAAAAGCTCCACCAGCTCAGGAATTCAGCTGTCCTGTCACAGATCAGTCTTCCCTGTCCTATACCTTTGTCTTAGATACAGGTGCCTGCTATACAGTATAGGCCCCACACTAATACTCCTACCTGTAATATTCCTACCTGTAATACCCCTACCTCTAATAGAACTAACACTAATACTCCTACCTCTAAAATGCCTACCTCTCAAACTCTTACCTCTAATACCCCTACCTTTAATAATCCTACTTCTAATACCCCTACACTAATACCCCTACCTCTAATACCCCTACACTAATACTCCTACCTGTAATACCCCTACTTCTAATACCACTACACTAATATCACTAATATTCCTACCTGTAATACCCCTACCTGTAATACCCCTACCTCTAATAGAACTAACACTAATACTCTTACCTCTAATACACCTACCTCTAATACCCCTACCTGTAATACCCCTATACTAATACTCCTACCTGTAATACCCCTACCTCTAATAGAACTAACACTAATACTCCTACCTCTAATACTTCTACCTCTAATACCACTACACTAATACTCCTACCTGTAATATTCCTACCTGTAATACCCCTACCTCTAATAGAACTAACACTAATACTCCTACCTCTAATACTTCTACCTCTAATACCACTACACTAATACTCCTACCTGTAATATTCCTACCTGTAATACCCCTACCTCTAATAGAACTAACAGTAATACTCTTACTTCTAATACCCCTACCCTAATACTCCTACCTGTAATACTCCTACCTCTAATAGAACTAACACTAATACTCCTACCTCTAAAACGCCTACCTCTCAAACTCTTACCTCCAATACCCCTACCTGTAATGATCCCTACCTCTAATACTCCTACCTCTAATACTCACATGCTCTAGAACTTCTTTTCGAGCTGTATCAGGGGAGTTAGATTAAACTGGAACTAACCTCCGGAGGCTGGTCGATGCCCCGGAGCAGGCCAGGCTGTCTCCGTTCGTCTCATGCCCGTCTCTTTCGTCGCACAGGCACGGCCACTGGCACCGTTCCCACCACTGTGCTGTCCTACTCGGACTACATCTCGCGGCCTGAGGAGCACGGCAGCGTGCTGCGCTTCGACAGGGGCGAGGCGGAGAAGGCGTGCCGCGTGGTGGTGATTGACGACTCCCTGTACGAGCCCGAGGAGAGCTTCAACGTCACCCTCAGTATACCCATGGGCGGCCGGCTGGGCCAGGAGTACCCCACCGCCAGGATAACCATCCTGCCCGACTCTGACGACGGTAAGAAGGATTGAAGGCTCGGCCGTATTGGCGTTGCGGCGCTTGTTTAGGCTAAGGTGCCGGTTCTGTCTTGGTCAGGCTTCCGAGCTGGTACACACTGCCAAGCCTGATGTTTTCTTGCGGGTTTAATTTGCATGTTCTCACATCGCTGCCATTTCAGACGGCAACTAGAACTGTTTTTTCTGAACATTTTTACTGTAATGAAAAATGGTAATGGTAAACAACAAGTGCTTGCACACTGCTTTCTAAACGAAACCATGGAAGGCGGAAATGAAAATACGTTTTTTTGACTGTGACCTCTGCATAATTAATCCTAAAGCTTTGCAGAAACAGAGATCAGAGGTCACACTTGCCTCTGCCATGCTGAATTCAGTTCACCATCACTGCAGCCGCTCTCTGGACTTAGAAAAGTACCCTCGGCACATTTGAAAGGAACTGGCGCTGTTTAAAACGGTTGCAGTCGTTTTTGCGTTTGCTGACTGCATTTGAAAATAAGCTCTGGCATTTGGCTCGGCAGAAAAATGAAGGGAAACGATGATGACTTGCCATCGATGATGACTCGTCAAGGAGAAACCGAAATCAGGTAGATGGGACTGTGTGTTCAATAAACATCTGGTTTACTGGTTTACACTACGGCCCCTTTCACATGTTCTGCCGGGTAATTTGCACACTGCTGGAGCTGGTATGACCCAGAGCATAGGTCCCTGTTACTTGAAAGCCAACCAGACATTCCAATAATTCTAGACAATCCACACTTGATTTGTTCCACAGTATGATGCATAAGAACTTCAGTCCGTTGCGCATCTAGACACCAGACTCTCAGGACGGTTCCCTTATTTAGTTGTTACGTTCGGAGCTCAGAACAACTCTTTCTGTCATTCCTTGCATGATGGTTGACAACTATTTGGGAAGCTATTGAAGAAATTGTTTGAGCTCAGCCTGGGAATAGGAAGGTGAGATTACAATGTTTAATTCAAACTCACGGAATTTACCGAACACCACTGCAAACCTTGAACCAATTTTCTTTCTACCCATAATTCATGAAG
This sequence comes from Electrophorus electricus, assembly GCF_041902795.1. Classification (NCBI taxonomy): domain Eukaryota; kingdom Metazoa; phylum Chordata; class Actinopteri; order Gymnotiformes; family Gymnotidae; genus Electrophorus; species Electrophorus electricus. The sequence goes on along the minus strand of NC_137513.1, from coordinate 21,334,240 downwards.
CGTGGAGGCAAAGAATAGAAAAGACACACCGGAGGCCAGGGTGAATATATTATTTTGTCAATAGAATAGTGGTTGCTATTCCAAAATGGTGTTTTCAACATTTTGATATTTTAGCGAGTGGCACATGTGACCCCTTGGAGACTGCACATGTTTTGCATCTGTTTTCTTTGCTTTTCCTTTTGTTAAAAAGTTACTGTTACAAGTAAAAATGTATAGGTTTATGAAATCATACTGTTGGGCAGAACTGAAGGACAATCACCCATTTAAATGAAACTGTTTAAAAGGGAATCAAAGTGGCATAAGGAAATAATTGTTGAACTAAACAGGTGGGTGTGTGTGCGTGGGTGAGTGTGCATGCGTATGTGTGAGTGTGCGTGTGAGTGCGTGCGTCTCTGTGTGCGCGTGTGTGTGTGTGTTTCTGCCTTTAAGGCCTCCCTTATCGCTCATCTGCAGGCGTAGTTCCAGGGGCTGTTCTCCATTTTATCTCCCACACGGTGCCTCTTTTGTTCAGTAACTCCTCCGGGCCTCCCGCTCACCACCCTTCGCTCACCTCCTCCCGGGTCCGCCTGACGTTCCCAGGAGACCAATCCAGTGCAGATCCGCTGCAAAGTCCTGAATCGCTTCTTTTACTTTCTGAAGAGAGATAACTGGGATGGCTGCAACTCCACCTTAAGCTCCTCCATCTAACTGCATCGATGTCCTACGTGGCTCTGGAGTGGAGTGCTCATGCCGTTTTGGACCAACTCCCGCATTACAACTGCTTTTGCAAATATCTGGCAACCTCACATGCACACTGGGCTTGCCGAAGCCGTTCCTATATGTCGGATAGCGAAGGCTCACGGCTTGCTGCGCCAAGACAGGCTTCGCCTCCTGTGTAGGAAATGAAAGTTTGTTCGGGTTAAACGGAGCCTCTCTCTGTCTGTCAGTGTCTGGAACACCCCTTCGTTTTTTTAACTGATACAGTTGTCACCCCTGGGCGGAGTTCCGTGGCAGGCCAATCACGAGGGTGGGCTTTATGGAACTCTTGGGAATGTCGCCATCAGCTCGGAATGGTACACAAATGAAAGCTTGATAAGATGCATTTGAGCAGTTAAGGGATCAAGTGACTTCAGTTAAGAGATGAAGTCATTAGGTTCATAATGCTAACAAGAATATTAGCGTGGATCATTGAGTTTAGTGTTACTTGTGTGTGTGAGTGTGGGACTGACAAAAACGTGGAAGAGGCTCTCACTAGCTCACTCCCCGGAGTATAACAGCATACACCCCAGCTACTGCACCTGCTGGCTAGATAAAAACAACGAACCAAGATAAATGCTTTACAAAATATGACTATAAAACATATATTTATACATTTAAAAATTGGTTGAATTCACTTTGGTTCAGCTCTCAAACATGGCAGTCATTGTTTTGTCTCTTTTGGTAAGTAGCTTTTACATAAATAAGTAAATACATTCAGTAAAACCATGTTTTGATCTAGACGTGACACTGAGTTAAAACTTTTGGACATGGATGTACACGAAGACGGTGTTGTGATCTAAGTTTAATTCCTTTGTAGCAAATCTCTCTGGACCAAACATGAATAAATAATATATTGGCTCACGTTTATTTAGATATTCGTCTAAATAAGATGTTCCATCCTTTTCACATGTACTCCTGTCTAAATCAGTCTCTACTGGGAGATTAAAATTAATTTTTGTTTGTTTGTAGACCTGGCACAGAAAACCTTATGTACTGAAGCTATTAAAAAGCTATCAATCACATTTACACTGGGCCTTATTGTAACAGAGAAATAGAATGGATCATTTTGTTATGCTTTGTCGAAGTGTCCTCTTTTTTAATTTTGTTGTCGTGCGTTTCTGTTTCTGAGAAAGTCGGGGTATATTTTCAGCTTTAAGAATCCCTGAAGGTTTTTAGTGCCAGATGAAGCAGCAGAATTGAGCAGAAGGTGTTCGGCTTTCATCTGCCGCAGCAGTGTCCTCGCGCAGGCGGAAGGCGCGTGTTTGCTATCCGCTGGCGTCTCGCTCGGATGACTTTGTCTGGAATGAATGCGCGGGGCCGGGAAGAGACCCGCTTGTGCGGGGACGCTCTTTGTCTGCGCTTTCGTTGTCGTCTTCTTTTTTCAGTCGTGACTCTTGACTGGCCCGATGCCGAGCCGGGGACAAAGACCGAGAGAGGGAGGGAGAGAACGAAAGCCGTGCGCGTGAAGCTCAACCGAAACCTGATCGCCTGTTTTTCTGACTTAACCAAACGCACGTGGGCTTGTTAGGCCATCATCTCCCGGAAGCATGGATGGAGTCCAGTCCTTAGGGTTCGGCTACAGCATGCACTGCTGACAGTGCGATGTGTCGGTCTCAGACGAAAGAAAATCATGTTAAAATTATAATAATAATCATATTGTTATTTTTTATTATTCTAACCGTTGCATTGGCTCAGACCTCAGTTATCCATACTTTGCACACACGCACACATACGCGAACTTGGACACATACACGCGTGCACGCGTATGCACACACACACGCACATACATACGACTGCTGTGTCATCATTACATTCTGTTATTTCGCACACAGGAATAGTCAGAAGAGCAGAAATAGTCCTGTACTGACAGACAATCTGTGATCCAGCATGGGGGAGTATGGAGGAAACATGCCCCCTCACGCTGGCATAATTACCCACGCCGACGCTGGGACCCGTACTTGTACCTGGCAAAAAGCAGCGCGCAGGGTACGGAAGCTGTAGAACACAGCTCGCAGCCGAGGACGGGACATGCTAGCAGGACGTCCCATGTCAGTCAGCAGTCAGCGGTAACGTGGCGAGATTACAGGGCGGCTCGGGGCCCCAAGCGCACGTCCGTGGTGATGGGAAAGGAGCCGGAACAGGAGGAGAAGTCTCCAGCCTGTCATTAGCGCTTCCACCCTCCGAGACGTTCCCACGGAGCCCGGGAGGGAGGAAGCAGGTGTTCGCTAGCTGCACTTCTAACCTCTTCTCAAAGAACCGGCACACTTGCACCATGGCATTGAAATTGTTAGAACTTACCGATGTGGGGTCATATCAGTGCAAAGGCGCGCGCCTCGGTAAAGGTACGGCTCAGCTACGTGATGGATGAGCCGTCTGGCGGGTCAGTTTTTGAGTCATCCAGCACGGGTGGGTCACACTGCACACCGCTCACTGATGGGCTGCCCTTCTTTAATGAGGCCATCGAGGTTGTGGCCTCCTGGTATTTGTCGACATGGAACTTCACGGATAAAGTTCGTGTCAGTTTGTAGTAAGTACGGTTCTTTAACTTGTGCTATATTAATAACAAATGTGAAAATGTAACGTCACACAAAGTTACACTGTTATCCCTGAGACAGCGTCGTGGATCACTAAGTAAACAGCCCCTCGTTGCCGGGTCCCTTTCATCGCACAGGGACCTTTCCACCTTTCGTCATCAGCGTGCGTCTCACCTCCGCCGCACGCTGCGGCCACTTCCGACCTAAAGCGATCGGCTCGGTGGTGCAAACGCACGCTCGTGCATACCATGTTTTTTTCCTGCTTCGTTACAGCCCCTGAGACGAAGCCGTCGCTCGGCGGGAACGTGTACGGAAAGTTAGCAAGTGTGAATGCACAGCACCGTGCAATCCTGCACTCTCTGCCAAATCCTGCCCCTGCACCACACACACACACCCTCCCCCCCCCCCCCCCCCACACACACACACACACCCCCACCCACCCACCCCACACCACCCCACACCACCATCACAACACCATCACACCTCCCCTGCCTCCCCTTCGTCTCGGAAATGAATGAAGAAGCTGAAATCTCCCTGGCATGTTTCTCTTGTTTCTCAAGTTGGTTTTTTTTGTTTTGTTTTTTTGTTTTTTTTTAATCAGACTTCATTCCAAAGTGGTGAAGCATGGTGAGGGGGTTGGAAATGTTGGAGGGGGGTCTGGCTCTCATCTCTGGCACTCTCTGAGAAACAGATCAACTGTAGGCAAGCGTTGCTTGTGAGAGCGTGGGGGCGGGACCCCGTCGCCAGTCCAACATGCAGCGCGCAGCGCACGGCAAGACCCAAAACTGAACACCGAGGAGCCGAGGGGTTTTACACGCTCCTAAATCATTCCTGATGTGGTCACGGCTACCTTCAGACTCAACAAGGCCCCTCTGTTGTGAAGAAGCGTCCAGAGTTTGCGATGCCAGAATAACACTCAGAGACGTCGGGAAATCTTGGCGCGTCGGTCGGGATGCAAGTGGCGCAGTGGGGCACATCGGTTAAACCTGCGTTTACAGGTGTGAAGCGCTTCGAGGTGTACAAACCGCGAGGCACAAACCGCCAGGCTGGGATGCCGAGCTGACGTGATTATTCATGCTGTCAGTTTAAACTTTTTCAGTGCCTAGTAAAAGAATTACACACTTCGTGGGTCTTACTGTAAGTAACTCTATTGAAGCAAAAATGGGTTCAGTAATGAGCTGGTATCCTTGAACTGGCTCCATGGCCACCACACACACACACTTTATCATCTCACTAGGGATTAAACTACAGAAAAGGATACAAATCAGGCACATTTTTCAGTTTTCATAGTAAAGCTCGTTTTGCTGTTTAAACACAGCCCTCATTGTATCATGATTAGGGTTTAATATTAAACGTGGTATTACTCATACGCCAATACCACAAAAGCCTCAACAGATCCCTGTAAGGAGACCCAATCTCCCGAAGATCTCATACGGCTTATAATGAGTGAGGGTGAATTCGTTGGGCTTCATTCAGATGTGTTCTTTGAAGAAGCGGCCACTGCGCCGTGGCCGCGTGCCAGGCGGGTAAGCCAATACGAGGGAGGGCAAGATTGAGCGCCAGGCCCGAGAGAGGAGGGCCGACCGGGCGCGCAGGTCAACTCTCTCTCGGCGGGCCGTATCGCTTTGAAACAAATGCTGTTTGCCTCCTATGTGAATTAACCTCATCTGATTAGGGGAATTGTAGGACACACACACACACGCACACATGCTTGTCCATGGAACTTTTTGCTACCAAGACAATCAGTAGTGATTAGCCGCCAAACCTAAGCTCTCCCCCGGGCCACAGGGTTGGATCGTGCAAATGCGATAGAAGTTGTTTGCCCCTCGCGCAAGTCTGTCACCTGAACAGAGGGAGAATGGGGTTTGAGATCAACACCCTACCCTACAGCGTTCTCACTGTAACATAATTGTCACCACAAGGACAATTTTGTACTAGTTTGCACCAACAGCTACAAGCCTCAAGGCCTTGCCTGAGGATATATTTGCCATGGGTGTCAGATTTTACGCACCTTGCAAAAATGAAAGCTAATTCTCACCTCAAGGTAATTTCTGAACTTTTTTGCTGTCGTTTAGAAGCCGATCATTGAAAGTGGTGAGAAGGCTAGAGCAGCGTACGAGGTACTTTTAAGAAATCACGTCTGCCGCTGTACAAGCGCCGGTATGTTTAGACGCACGAACCTAAAAAGAAACGCTCTCGCATTGGAGATGTGATTTGCAGATGTAATTCGGGCTTCTGAAGCAGGGTTGGTTGAGTTCACCTGTGACGAGTTTATCGTATGCACTAAAAAAAATCTGGGTCCGGAATAGGGGCTGATGGGCTCGGACCGTGTCAGAACATGCCGACCTGTTCCCCGCCTCGAGCCTCGGCGCCCAAGCACAGGAACTCACAACTTGGCAGTGGGGAAAATAGAATTGGACCCTCGAGCTTTTCCAGTGTCAGAGCACCGAGCAGAACTGGGTCTTTTAAGGGCGTACATCAGAAGAGAGTTAGGGATGTAGCTTCCACTGTACATCCTCTGGCTGCAAAATCATTGTACATTATATTTACATTTACATATTTATATTTACAGAAAGGCACGTCCAAAGCACCGTACACATGTATTAACATGCCACTGCAGGAGCGGTATATCATGCATCTTCTGGGGTTGCCCTCTAGCTCCACCTTTTCCACTTTGTGTCATCTAGTTCAGAGCTTTTCAGGAAAAAGAGTTTTTTCTTTTGTGTGTTCGACGATCCTAATTCAAACTTTGTAACCCCGACATCAGACGGCCTTTGAAGTTTTTTTGTCATTCCCGATCGTGTGTTGTTCATATGCTAACCCTTTGTAGACTATGCGGTATGCGGTGTGTCTTTCACTCATTTCCGCTGCGACTGGAATGTCGGGGTCACTGATTCCGGTGGGGGTTACCGGTGACGTGGCTGACCCGTCTCTGCCTGGCTGCTTTCCCAAACAGCGCCCGTGTTCTATTTCGGAGAGTCGGAGTACCACGTAGACGAGAGCGACGGGTACGTTGAGATTCGGGTTTGGAGGATGGGCACAGACCTCTACAAGACGGGCACGGTTACGGTGCGCTCCCGAAAGGCCGACCCCGTCTCCGCTGAAGGTACGTGACCAACGCATCCGTCGAGGCCTCTCACTGGTAACCTTAAGTTTAGAAGTCATGCGTGGATCTGGTTCAATGTTTTCTGTGTAGATAAACAGAAATGGGGAGTACTACTCGCGTCTTTCTCTCCGAGCCTGGAGGTAAAAGTGCTTTTACGCAGATAAGACGGAGATGCACGCAGAGAACACCGGCGTGTGCCGAGACCGTAACACATACAAACACTAAAAAGGTGCTCTTTGGGCGAGGAGGGGGGTTTGTGCCGCTATAGCGCATTAGCCCCCCATTTGAGTGAAGCCAGGATTATGAATACAAATCAGGACTCTCACACGAAGAGCTTTTGAAGTATTTAAATTCAAACTGCCTGGGCAGGTCCCTCCCTCCTCCCTCTCGCCTTCGCTGGGCGTCTTTCACCGCGCGTGTCCGGTGTCGGGCTTCTCTCCCTCGGTCCGCATGCGCTGCATTGTCAGACGCAGTCAGCAGGTCCGGTGGGGCGTACGAGGACCAGAGGCAGTAGAACGTGCACCACCGACAATATGAGCCTCAAACGCTGGACAAATGACTAACCCCACCACGTCAGTGCATCGGTGTCACATATCGGGAGCAAAACGCATAACCTCCTGCTTGTGCAGAAGACCAAAATAGGAGTCTTTTTAAAAAAAAAAATTTTGCGAGGCATTAATTTCCTTTTTATGCAATTTATGAATTGATGACTGCATTCTGTAATTTACCGCTGCATAGTTTAAAAGGCCAGACAGGCTATCAGTGCAAATGGCTTCTAAAAACTGCAGATGACAACATTAGAGGAGCTGACATCTGGGATTAACACAGGCGAGCGTCGGTATGCAACATCTGAGATCAACAGTGCACTGAGTTTTAGTCTCTGAAGCAGCAACCTGTCAGCCCAGAATGAAACCTGTGTACCATTTTGGTTTAATTATCACTCTGTTAACTTCCAGAGCTGTGCAATGCTGCGAGGATAGCGGACAATGTATATGTAAAGACAACTGTGTTTTTAAAAAAAAAGTAAAAAGTAAATCACGTAAATCTTGTTTCTGTCTGTTTTTTTAGAGGTGCAGTGTTAATTTTTTAGTCATGAACAAAACAATGCTGAGTAATCGTAGTCTGAAGGCCTGATGTTAGGGTGTGAACTTTTGCCCCAGCTGGAGTGGACTATGTGGGGATCAGCAAGAGCCTCGCCTTCGCCCCGGGGGTCACCATGCAGACGTTCCGAGTGGCCATCCTGGACGACCTGGGCCAGCCTGTGCTGGAGGGCCTGGAGAGGTTCGAGCTGGTCCTTCGCATGCCCATGAACGGAAGCGTGGGTGAGCCGGGCAGAGCCATCGTCTTCATCAACGACTCGGTCTCGGACTGTGAGTTAACAGGAAGTAATCGCCAGTCAACAGGAAGCAACCCGAAACATCAGTGAAGAGGGATTAATTGTGTTTAGTGCAGTACCATGAAGGGCCATTTCTCTGTGTGTGTGTGTGTCTGTGTGTGAGCCAGCGCAAGCTCACCTGTGCGAATAATTCCCGTCATCTCCGTTACCCCCCAGTGCCGAAGGTGCAGTTCCGCGATGCAGCGTACGTGGGCAACGAGGGCGACGGGACGATTACGGCGGTGGTGTATCGCAGTGGGGACCTTCGCTACCGCTCCAGCGTACGCTGTTACAGCCGTCAGGGGTCAGCCCAGGTCATGATGGACTTCCACGAGCGGCCCAACACAGACGGCTCTCTCATCACCTTCCTGCCTGGTCAGCCTACGCAGCCTTCACCTCCCCTCACCTCCCTTTACCTCCCTTCACCTCCCCTCACCTCCCTCACCTCCCACCTCAGTGGTCTGGGACAAACCCCGTAGCAAACGGACCTGGATTGGTTTTGCCGTGATTTGTTTGTTTGTTTGTTTTCTCCTGTGACAAACATCTGCAGTCAGATCCTATCAGATGCTGACTCAGGATATGTGAAGATTTCAAACGTTTAAAGCTTTTGTTTTGATTTAAAAATGGCAACTAATTGGTAAATGAATGTGTGCATGCATGTGCATATGTGTGTCTGTTTGTGCGTGTACAGGCGACGTGGAGAAACCCTGCACTCTCGTGCTCGTGGATGACACGGAGCACGAGGAGGTGGAGGAGCTAAGGCTGGTACTGGGGAGCCACAGGAGCGACTCCCCATTCGGGGCGTCCGTAGGAGCACAGAACGAGACGCTCGTCAGGATACAGGACGCCGCCGACAGTAAGCCCTGTGTGACCTGTGTGTACACAACTGCTCACATCCAGCGCATGTTCACACTGGATTCACTTCACAGCTCCCTGCTGCACTTATCTCAGGAAGATCAGACAGATCAGGCATCCATCCATCCATTAAGACGCTCAGGCGCTGGTTAAAAACGTCAATTCTGTTCTTACACCGAGGATTGTTGAAGATATGTCTGAAGATACAGACAGCTTCCCAATCACATCCTTCGCGCTGCCCGGAGTCTCTGAGTCCTGTCAGGCGTATGCCATGTATAGCCTGTAACAGGGGAGTAGTGTTCTGACAGTTTTCATGATCATTGTGATGGCTTCAGTTTTTCTGCAGTTAAGCGAACGCCCTCAGAGGCAGAGTTACATAAAGACCCGCTACCTGTTCAGAAATTCGTAATTCCTGATGCAGCTGGAAGAGCCCGTGGCTGTAAATTCTCTTGTTTGCCAGAGATATTGGAGTGCAGGTTGTGGGCGGGAATGACACAAGATAGTGCGTGAATGTAAACAGAGGTTTATCACAGTTTTTAGGCCCTATCCGGCTGCTGGGTTCTCCCACTGTCTAGTCCCACCTCCTGTACATGTGCAGGTGGAATACATTATGGGGAGAGATGTAGGGAGATGTCAAAATGTATAACACAGACATGGCACTATAGCGTCCCTCAAACACCAGACTACATTCAGCAAAACAAATGTAAACAGGCAGTACAAATGTAAACAGAGGTAGAGATGAATAAACCAGTCAGTCGTGCTGTGCCCTGCAAGGTGAGACTAGAATTAAGCAGTATGGTTTAGACGGAGGATTGTTTCAGCAAGGACGGGTCTGGAGAGGGGAGACGCGAGCGTGTGGGTGACGAACACCCGTGTTTTCTCAAACGTACACCCTCATCTGTCCCTCAGAGCCAGTCATCAGGTTCGGGGCGACTAAGTTCAGTGTGAGAGAGCCCACCGAGTCTGGCCAGGTCTCTGTGGTCACAGTGCCCGTGCAGAGGGTGGGTGACATCTCCAAGGTGTCGGTGGTGCGTGTGCACACCAAAGATGGCTCGGCGGCCTCCGGAGAGGACTACCACCCCGTGTCGGAAGGTGAGTGTTCTCGTACTTTTTCTCAAGTCTTGGCTCATTAGCAGGCGGTTCGCGGCCCAGTGGTGAACGCTGTCGCCTCTCGCCAAGCCCCGCACTGAATTTTTTAAAAGGTTAAACTGACAGCCGGGCATAATTGTGACGGATTGCACGTGGCTCGGCGGACGGACAGCGTTATCGCGGAATTAAAATGCACTGGCGATGGGAGTTGGCGTTGTGACCCTACCTTCTGACTCCGCAGACGTCGTGTTCAGAGTGGGGGAGACGGAGCATGCGGTGGAGATCGAGATTCTGTACGACGGCGTGCGCGAGATGAGGGAGGCGTTCACCGTCCACCTGAAGCCCGACGAGAACATGGTGGCTGAGATCCAGGTGCTCGTGGTGCCCTCCGCAAATTTCAAATGCATTTTCGGCACGGTGTAGCAAAGAGGATCTCCGCCCGGTGTCGCCCCTCCGGTCCGGAGTCGCGCATGTGACAACGCTCCTTGCTCTCCCGCAGGTGACCAAAGCCATTGTCTACATCGAGGAGGGGAACAGCATGGCCGACGTGACCTTTCCCGCGGTGCCCGTGGTCGTGTCCCTCATGCAGTACGACGACACCGCGGACACCCGGACCGGTCGGCCGGCGGCCGGCTACCCGCTCATCTGCGTCACGGTACGTATCGGTCATGCTCTGGTGACGTGGACCTGAGCTTCCACGAGGTTTTTATTGTCGAGGACGTGCCACACCAGGAGATCTTGCGGTAATCTTTTGGAAAACTGCCCCTGGTCCCTTATTCCAGAAAGTTAGTTTTGGAGAATTCGTTTTCCTCCTCAAAGCTGGCATACGTTTTTGGCTACTAAAACGTTATTCGAACAGTCATATGTTGCCAACGGTATTTGAGCACTGTATGAGTTCTGTAGTGTCAGTGTGGAGAAACGGTACCAGACGATAGTTGTTCAGTCAACCCTTCCGTGAAGTCGAGTGTGTCACATAAACCTTCGTGGCCCCGACGTGCCACCTCCCCAACGTGCTCAGGACCATCCCTGCTTTCTTGTCTTCTCCTGTAGGCCTGCAGCTCCAAGTACCCGACCTTCGAGCGCACAGGCCCCATCTGCGCCAGCGAGCAGATCAACAACACGCTGACGCGTTACCGCTGGCTCGTGAGTGCCCCCGCGGGGCCGGACGGCGTCACCAGCCCCATGAGGGAGTTGGACTTCGACACTTTCTTCACCTCGTCCAAAAGCATCACCCTGGACTCCATATACTTCCAGGCGGGCTCGCGGGTGCAGTGTGCCGCCCGGGCCGTGAACGCCAACGGGGATGAGGGGCTGGAACTCAGCAGCCACGTCGTCTCCATCAGCCTGGAGGAGGGTGGGTGGACTAGACACACGTGCGCGCGCACACACAGACGCACACACAGATGGGCGCACGCACACGCACACACAGACACAGACGCGCGTAGAGACACACACACAGACACGCGTACAGGCACACGCCCACGGGCACACACACGTGGTCACACTCGCACGGGCACACACACAGACACAGACGCATGGGTGCCGGGGCACACACGGACGTGCGCATGCACACAAATCACACACACATTCACATGAACAAAGACAAACGCACATGCGCACAGAGTCACACACACACACTCACGGTCACACTCACCAGGCAGACACACAGACACATCCGTGCATGCACGCATAGTCAAACACATGTGAACACACATGCGCACACGTCACACATATGCACGCGTGTAGTGCTTATGGGATGTTGGGATTTGGGCACATACACATATTTTATATGTAATAAGACATTTCTAAGTCCATAACCAAAAGCAATATGATCCTCCCAGTTTTAAATTGGCACATTTGGCTTTTGAAAAAAAACTAAACTATTTATCATGTCAGGACCATTTTGCTGGTGCTATCACGAAGGTTTTACCCAGGGTTCCCTACAGGTCCAGAACATTTTGTCCTGAAAGTGTACAGAAAAGCAAAGCACATGCACTTTCCGATGGGAATAAGTTTCAGTAGAATCACTGTAAACAGCACGGCGAAGAGTGTTAAACTCCCACAAACACGTCAAGCCGGGTTTCCGGAGCCCAGTCAGAGTGCTTTATAGCGTCAGTGGGGGTGCGTCCGTCAGTCTGGGAACAGGGCCGAAACGGAGGCTTCCACTGGCACTCTGTTCACCCCAATACCCCAGCGCTATGACTGTAACGCAGGTCTTAGAACGCGCGCTGGCTATGAGGGACGCATAGAGCAGCTTTGATAACCGAACCGGCGGTGGTGCTCAGGCCAAGTTGAATCCTTGGCACCGCCTGCTCTCAGGACCCTCGGTTGAGCCTGTGTTGTGTTGTGTGCTTGCGTAGGTTTGTGCCAGCCCCGCGTCCTGGGCACAGTGGGCGCTGAGCCATTCTCTGCCAAGCTGCGCTACACTGGGCCAGACGACTCCCATCACCCCAACCTCATCAAACTGACCGTCACCATGCCCCACATAGACGGTAAGGAAATCCGCCCAGAGCTACAAGACTTCAAGTTTCAAGACAAGTGAAACTTATAGACAAATTACAACTTATACAAGTTTCCGATTCTGTGTTACAAATGAATGTTCAAGTGTTTTCTTGCATCCGAGGTGGTTTTCTATATATATCGTCGTTGCGGTGTGAGAATGGCCTTTGGTCTCTCCGGCATGCTGCTCTTGCAGGGATGCTGCCGGTGGTGTCCACACACCCTCTCTCCAACTTCGAGCTGACCCTGAGTCCGGACGGGTCACGCGTGGCCACCCACCGCTGCTCCAACTTGCTGGACGCGGCGGAGGTGCGCACCAGGCACGGCTTCGTCACCGGGGCGACGCACCACCCGGAGGCTGCTGGCGGCGCCGCGCCGTACCAGTACAGCGCCGCTCTGCGGGGGCGGAGCACGCTGCGCTTCTACCAGAACCTCCACCTGGAGGCATGCACATGGGTGTTCATCAGCTACTACGACATGTCTGAGCTGCTGAGCGACTGCGGAGGGACCATCGGCACAGACGGGCAGGTGGGCAAGAGCGTGGGGAGGAGGGGGTAGGGGGCGTCCAGTGTCCTTGGCGCGGTCAACACGTCCATCAAAGGCGTGGCCAGTCAGAGCAAAGCTGTGGAGTCGTTTGTAACCTTCTGAGCTAAAGAGATTTTTAAAAAAAAACAGTTTGCTTGTCTTCTGTTGACTCCACCCAAGCGTCCCAAGTGTCTCGTGCCGTAAGTCAAGAATGTCGGAGAATGTCAATAGCTTTAAACTTTTACTGTTCCCGTGCTGGTTAAAGCCGTCTCTCTTTGTCCTCGTGCATTCAGAGTGAGCGTCCACACAAAGCTTGAGACTTTGTAAGCAGCCTAACAGAGACTCTCCTCTCACAGGGGCCGCAACGTTGAGCCATAAAATCCTTTCTGAAAGTTATCGGCAGGCGGGTTATATGCCTCTCTCCGCTCTGTTTGCGTTTCCCTCCTTCCCCTTTAAAACACGTGGATCTTCGTGAACCTTTCCGAGGTCGGCACAGCCAGCACCTTCTCGGCAAACATTCTGTCGACCTGTTATTTGACCGGAGCAAAGGTCACTCTGCCCCCGCCTGTGCCGCCACTCGTGGTGGGTGAAAACTCAAGCCAGGACCGTAGTCGGGCCTTTGCCGTCTGACCCCTCATCTCTGCCGTCTTTAATTTCTTGGCTGTCCCCTGTCCGCGCCAGACTGTGCCCGCGCCAGGTCACCTTTGACCTCACCATGGAAACAGGTTCTAATCACTCTTTCTGACGCTAATTAACTGAAGGAGACAGGAATCATAAAAGGAGCGGATGAGGTCAAAGTGCAGGTTGTGCTAGCGTGAACCTCGTGATACGCCCAATAACGACACCCACACGTTTAAAGAAAAAAAGTCCCTCCCTCCTGCAGTGTGGCACGGGCTGGGATGTTTCCAGACAGGGCGGCACACTCAGTAAGGCTAAAATGTCGTGTTGCACTCTGCCACTGTTCCTAATTTTTCAGCTGCACTTTCAACTTCTTAGATTTTTGTTTTTGGGGATTAATATAAATAATAAGGAATGTGGGAATAAATTGGGCTATTGGGTAATATTTTACTAATTTGTTCTGGGCAACTGCAGTTATTCCCATAATTGCAGGTAACATATTTACCTTATAACTGAAAGGAAATTTTAAATGATGTGTTTCCTGGTTCTGCCAAAACCTTGATGATGCTGCCATCTAGTGGTGAATTCTTTTTTTTAATTATTATTTTTTTAAAGCGAACCTGTTTACTTGTAAAATTATGCCAACAAATATCCATTATGGAAAATGTATAGAATAAAGATTCATCTTCAAGTAGTTTTAGCTTGCAAATATCCAGTGATGAAATCTTGCTGTTTTGATACAAAGTTTAAACTCGTGAAACCCCATTTTTCAAAAGCTGCTCTACTCTATTCCCACGTTTTTTAGTGAGATTTGCATTTAAATTAGAAACATACAGCACAGAACTGTTTATCCTAAACGATGTTCAGAGCTCAGCCCAGTGCGGTAGCAAACACGGCCAGA
>NC_137513.1:21120000-21317500 GCF_041902795.1 Electrophorus electricus | reverse complement strand
CGTGTGTCTGTGTGCGTGTGTCTGTGTGCGTGTGTGTATCTGTGTGTGTGTGTGTGTGTGTGTGTGTGTGTGTATCTGTGTGTGTGTGTGTGTGTGTGTGTGTGTGTATCTGTGTGTGTATCTGTGTGTGTGTGTGTGTGTGTGTGTGTGTGTGTGTGTGTGTGTGTGTGTAAAAGCAGCGCTGGACAGAGCGACTGGCACTGAACGCAAAAGGAAAGGGATACAGTGTTCTGTAGTGCCCTGTGATGCCGTCTGTTCTAGCGCTAGATGGTCAGCGAGGATGCTGTTGAATACCTTGTGTTTATGTCGTGTTGATGCTGTGTTGGTGTGAACGCTGTTTTCAGGTGCCCTCTATCCTACCAGCATGCGCATCAGTGAACAGGGACGTCTGGTGGTGAACTTCCGCACAGAAGCCCACTTCAGAGGTCTGTTTGTGACGTCCCACCTTGGTGAGTGCATAGCGGTGATGCTGGGTTGACATTTAGTCATTTGGCAGAAGTTTGCAGGATCAAATAGAGTGACTGTGAGAAAAGGCACATTCCAAAGAGCTCGTACAACTAGTACAAAACCGATAACGAACTGCCTCACCAGCGAATCGGTCCGATACTAGACTGGCTCAGCGTTCGTTATCATTTGCTATGAGCACCACTGACACACCTGGCTGCACACGTTCTCCTCTGCCCCCTCCCCAGCTTCACCCTTGACCTCCATGATCTTGTGTGCGGAGCACCCTGGACTGACCTTCAACCTCAGCCTGGTGAGGAGCGAGCCAACCTACAACCAGCCGATGCAGCAGTGGACGTTTGTCTCCGACTTCGCCGTAAGTGGTGCTGAACCTGCCAGCTTTGAGCTGTCAGTCATCTGCACAGCTACCATGTATGAGTAACTTATTCAGATTTCTAAACTGAAACAAGAAGTGGGTCAATAATGCCCAGTAGCGCATTAATCAGCGCAGTGATTTTGAGTGGAATATTGGGTAATCAGCTTAAATGCAGGACAGTGGTTAAGGGACTTGAGCAGTAATCGGAAGGTTGCCAGTTCAAGCCCCACCACTCCCAGGCTGCCACTGTTTGCTCCCTGAGCAAGATCCTTAACCCTCAGTTGCTCAAGTCATGTTCAGTCAGAATTATAAGTTGAATTATAAAAGCATCAGTTAAATGCTGTAAATGAAATGTGTTGATGTGTCATGTGCTGTCTGGGCCTTGGTGATGACGTCAGCCTGTTGTAACGTCCTCGTGCAGGTGAGAGACTACTCAGGTACCTACACGGTGAAGCTGGTGCCCTGCACCACGCCCCCGAGTCTGCAGTACACTCTGCCTCCCGTGTGCAGTCCCCGAGAGCTTGTGACCTTTGACCTGGACATCCGCTTCCAGCAGGTCTTTATACACACACAAACAGGGGCAGAGTGGTCACCAGAATGCTTCTGTGTTTGTTTGGGGTTTTTTTTGTTGTTTATTTGCTTATACTTCTTGTAGTTCTCAGTTTTACCCTACATGATAAATGTTTAAGAGCCAATTCAGGCATAACCGAGGATTTTCAAACTGTAGCTAATAACTTTCAGACAGCCCAAGCGGTTCGTATAAAGTTGCCAGGCATATACCTGTTTGATAGGCTCTCTGTTAGTCGGTTCAGGTTGAGGTGATGAGATCAGGGCCTTGAGAGAGTCCATACTTCCCACTTTTCAAGCAAACAATGTCCATGCCTTGACCTCCAGGTGAGCGACCCGGTCGCGGCCGAGTTTAGCTTGAACACGCAGATGTTTCTGTTGTCCAAGAGGACCCTGTGGCTGTCAGATGGTTCCATGGGCTTTGAACAAGAGACTGACACCGCCTTCTCTGAAGGTGAACGACAACAGATCCACTTACATCTCACTAAACGACGAACGCATGATTTTTTGAGTGTTCCCGAAATGCCTGCGTTACATTAATGAGGCAGCCACTTTGTGGGCAGTCCTTAAAAAAAAAAAAAAAACGACGAGGAAACGTTTAACTGTTTACCTCGGCCTGTAAGTTTGGTTTCTGCTCCTCCCAGGTGACACCATCTATAGCCGCGTCATGGTGGACCCCGTGCAGAACCTCGGCGACTCCTTCGTCTGCAACATCGAGAAGGTGTTCCTGTGCACGGGCGCGGATGGATACGTGCCAAAGTACAACCCCGACACTTTTGAGTATGGCTGCTTGGCCGATGCACCATCCTTGCTCTACCGGTTCAAGATCATCGTAAGCAACCCTCCACCCTCCCACGCTGTGCCTGTAGGATGTGTTAGTTTTGCTGATAACATCAGACGCCCACCACATCCGCTTTTGTGTACAGGACAAAGCGCAGCCCGAGACTCAGGCCAGGACGTTTGGTAGCATTAGTTTCAACGCTGTCCTGGCTGTGGACGACCCACAGGCACTGGCTTTGGTCAGGCAGCCCGGGTCAGACGGCTTTAGGCTGGACTCCGCGTCCCTGTTTCAGGTACGTCCGTGTTTTGCCTGACGGGCGCCGCACTCATGAGACACTGGAGCTATACTTAAGTGCTGTGCCAACATCTTCTGACGTTTGGTATTGCGCTGATGTTCTAGGTATCCACCGGGAGGGAGTGGTACATCCATGCCATCTACACCGTCCGCTCCAAAGCCAACGCCAACCGGGGAATTGGGAAAAGGAGCCTGGAGTACCACCAAGTGGCCGGTTACACGCCTCGGTACAGCTTACCACGGCCCAGGAGGTCCGTCACGGGTGCTCCGGCCCCGGCGGAGGAGATCGGCGGCGAGAATGAGCGTGGAACCAACATCCTGCACATAGCACTGAAGCGCGACAGTCGGCGCCGCCCCCGCCCCGACGACGGCATCCAGGCTGCGGTCGCGCCCACCGAGAGGGAGCGCACGGACGCCGGAGAGGACCACATGGTGACGGTCGCCGGGATCCTGGCGGCCCTTCTCCTCACGGTTCTCCTCCTCGCGCTCGCCGTGCTGGCGGCCCGGAGCAGGCGTGAGAGGAAGTCGGAGGTGCTTCCGAAAGGGTCTGGCAGCACGGAGCCCATGATGACACACGCCCTCGACACCCACGACAGCTCTGAGGTGTGATCTTCTCACTGAGACGTTTACTCCACCCATCGCAACCATTTTTGTTTTGCAAGTGCCTCTTATGTACTTTGACAAGCAAGAGACTGAGAAGAACTGAGAAGAATTACGCTGAGTAATGGCTGGTTCATGTCATCGTAACTGACACTGAGACGCCTTCCTCAGCTGTCTTAAGATGACGAGCAGTGTATTGCTTTGGGAAGACCAGGCCCAGATCTCACAGGGACTTTCACTTGGTCATTCCTGAAGCAAAGATCTCTGAAGCACAAGTATTATTTTACGATTCTGAGGAAGTCCATAGAAAGTGTTTACCTAAAGGAGGCACTTATTGTCTACTACTACATTGACAATATGTTATCATCTACAACATGCATCAAGTTTATTTAAATCCAAAGGTGCTAGAAGCTGCCTACCCAGGTGGATAGGAGCGTATCTGTACAAATGTGGGGTATTTTTCTTTCATTTAATGTGGTTCAAGGATCATTTAAGTTCAACGGTCGCATTATATATTTCAAATCACGTTGTACTGAAGTGTTACTGGTGTTAGCGGTGACTTCAGATTGTTTTTAAAAGCTTCTTTTGTGTTACGGTGGGTAGTTTCCCATTACACAGAACTACAGTTGCTCAGTGCAGTACTCATTTTTTTTTAAGTTTTGTTTTCTTATATTTTTACAAACCAGCGTGACCCCATTTTGGTCAGTATTTTTTGCATGACTGCTTGTATAATGTAAATTCATATAAAGCCTTGGGGGGGCGAGGGGGGGGAGTGTTCAAATGGATTTTAACCGATTTGTGTTTTCATATGTTCACTTCATTTTATCGATTTGTGTGTTTGTTTTGACTTCGTCCCGAACATCGCACGTTGGGCGTCATGGTGACAAATCTAGTTCCGCGCGAGTGTAGTGAGTTCATCATTAAGAATTGCTAGGAGACTGTGGTGAGGTTATCACTAGGACACCAAACACCCTGCTGGGTCTCAGAATGCTTCCTGGGTGTTAAACCCAGTCAGTTCTGAGGACCACTGCTACTGCAGCGTTTGTGCGCTTTCGGGTTCTCCACGGTTGCGTGTTGTTGTGTGGCGGTGTATTTGATCAGATGCTAAGTGTACGCAAGTATAAATTACCGGGGCGACAAGCTACAGAAACGCAGCTGCAGTGATGCGTTTTATTCAAGATTGGCTTACCTGGACAACGTACGGATAACCCACACGCTTATTTGTATGAGTTTGCACTCATATGAGAATAGCTATGACTATTTATTTATTGCTTAATCATCCGTCTAGTGGGCACTGTGTACAGAAGGACCACGGTCAGCCACAGTTATTCAGATACATAAAGTAGGTGTAGTTGTGCACTTGTGTTCACCGGTTACATTAGTTAGGCCATGATTAAATGTGACGTGACCTTCTGACCTCGTCTGAAACAGGTTCAAGTGGTCACATGTTTAAAGACGTGCTATGCAATTCACAGTCGGATTCTGCTTGTGCATTGTAGGTTTTTTTATAGGGTTCGTGTTTTTCACCGTTTCACGTTCTTGTGAACATGGGATTTTTTTTTGGAATTCAGTTTACACGTGCGTAATCGAGTTACTCCTGCTTATGTACATACGTGATTGCATAGAAATATCGATGTTTTCTTGGGGAATGGTCAGCGTTGACTACTATATTCATAATCACAAACCATAGGTGTTTTCTGTTTTAAAGAAAGGTGTCTTTGTAACTTGACTGCTGTTTATGAAATGCAGATGAATTAACAAACATTACCTGGTGTGCATTGTGCTTTTCTAGTAAAGGGATTTTGAGCAGAACACACGCCTACTCCTGTTTGCCTTCATTTCTAACAGGGTTGGGGTTAGATACGCAGATACACAGATGTTCAGATTCCAGACGTATATGGTGCACTGGACTAAGGCCATGTCACTTTGGAATAACATATGAGGGTGACACATATGCAGCAGCTCCTGGAACAGGCCAGTAGATCATTCCTCACAGGATCCCGGAGATGTCCAGGGAAAACTGCTGAAGGGATGTGGGGTGTGAGGGAAATGGAGAGACTAGGCCCGAGTGGCCGTCTCCGTGGTGATCCGCTGCGTGTGACCCACATTGCCTGGGCTGTGGAGGCATGCGCTCCAGCGGGTCCACCGCGGGCCCGAACACACGAGCCTGACGCAGAGAGAAAGGCCAGATAAACTCTGTATCGGTCAAGAAAAGGCAGGGCTAGTAGTTGCCTGCACCATTTGCCCTTATAACTGCTTTTGTTAGTGGAAAACCAGTCCGTGCTAAGCAGTGAAGGGGTTCTGTTCCACATTGCATGCTTGTTGAATGCCTGCAGCTAATACCACCCTCCAGAGTCCGGCCCAAAACAAAGGCAGGTTCTGGGAAGTCATGTGACTTCTCCTGCATAAACACTTTGCCAATCTTTTGCGCAATTTTGTAAAATTCGTGTGCCTCAAAGGTGAAAGTCCACTGGAGCAGTGGAGAGACTTCACTGAAGACCTTTCTCTCAGTAATGATGGAGTAAAAAAAAAGAAGAAAAAAGCTAGAACAGCCTGAACAGGAATCAAAAGGACAAAATGATCTCTCTCCTGTTTGTTGGAGCTTTTCTCTGGTTTGCAGTAGCAGCACAGAAACCAGTGTGAGTACTCATACATATGAGCTTGTCACTAAATCCTTCTCTGTATTATAGAGAATGGGATATGATGTGTGCATTTTCATTAATCAGTGCACGTGTGTGTGTGTGTGTGTTTTCGTGTGCGTGTGTGTTTTCGTGTGTGTGTGTGTTTTCATGTGTGTGTGTGTGTGTGTTTTATGTGCTCCAGTTGTCTCATTACTGCTCCGTATGTCGTTCACTTGGGAGTGGATGAGACGGTGAGCGTGCAACTGCACGGAGCATCCAAAACCGTCCATGTACTTCTGTACTTCCAAATGCAATTGAACCGCGAGGTGGTGTCGGACAAGCAAATCGTGACTCTATACGACGCCAATCACTATCAAGCCATCGTGAACCTCAAGGCAAGCACAAGGGTCTCCCTACTCCAAAACGATCCCCCGTGAAAGTGCATATGTCTCATGTCCGTCCCCAAACGCTGCTTTGCGCTCCTTCAGGTCGACCCGCTCAAGTACCATGGTCAAGACCAGCAGCAATCGTACGTCCAGCTTGTTGCAGAAAGTGAGCAGTTGTTTGAAAGTAAAAGGGTGGAAAACATCTTGTTGTCAACCAGAAGAGGGCACATATTCATCCAGACAGACAAGCCTATCTATAATCCAGGAGAGAAAGGTGAGCCAAGAGGTGTGTTGTAGTGGGATAAAACTAATTTGTGCAGCCATAACATTTATTCATCAGACATTTTTTTTTTTTCTATTTACAGTACAGTATAGAATCTTCACTTTAGACAACTACATGCTTCCCATAGATGATATAATCGTCGTTAAAATATATGTAAGTATCATTGAATGTGGATAAATGACCAGGATGCATAATACCTAATGATTTATGTTTTAGAGATTATGGATAAAATAAAGTAATCTGAATAAATGAATAATTTCTCACTAGAACTGCAAGGGCCTTCTGGTTTATAGTCATGTGATAAAATCCAAACACATTCTGGACCGGAGTATCACTATTCCGGATGTGGAGTTGTGAGTTGATTTATTGACTCGGGATTCTGATATTAGACAGGCTACATATATATTCTTCTTGAACATGTCATGAACTAGTTGCTGAGTGTCGGGTGCTGAAAATTCTACTGCCCGATTCACTTTTTTTCAGAGCTGGTCACTGGAACATCACCGCCTCCTACAAGAACTACAAAAAATCCATCAGCTCGGTGGAATTCGAAGTCCGGGAATACGGTTTGTGTTGGGAGCGTGGCACGTTGTTGGGTCAGAGGTTTGAGTTGGTCATATGAGGCTGAAGTACACTCTCATCAAACGGTTTTGTAACACGGCCGGGAACCGGGGCTTCATGACAGCACCTGCAGTTTCACTTTTAAATGTTTCTCACAGCACAACAGCCATCGTTTAGCTCGTGGTATAATTGCGGGAGCATGAAACTTGGGCATCACCATCAGTGACGAAGAAAACAAACATTTCTAAATTGGTAAAAAGGGAAAAAAAAAGATGTTTAGTGCATCTGGGAAAATGAAATTGATTCATCAAAGCTGTTACCATGCGAATCATATGCATCAATAATTTTTCTGTCTTTATCTTCAGTTCTACCCTCGTTTGAGGTGAATATCAAGGCATTTGAACCCTACCACACCCTGAGCAATGATATTTTTCAGTTCAACATCTCTGCCAGGTGCAGTCGATTGTATTTAGCTGCATGTTTGATTATTATTCATGCGAATAATCACCAGCTAGTAACTACAGCTTGTATTCATGGTGCGGATGTTTGGCGTCTGCAGGTACACCTATGGTAAGGGGGTCAGTGGTGTGGCATACGTACGGTTCGGCCTCGTGGATGGCATCGGAGAGAGGACTTTGTTACCTGGCACTGAGAAACAGGCTGCAGTAAGTAAGATGCGAGATGTGTCAGTATGTGAGATGAAAATGCTTTTCTGATGGTATTGGTAATTCTTCTGTAAAGTGTCGTTGCTACAGAGTTCTCTGCCTTTAACTATGTGAAAGTACATTAGCCCGTTCAGATTTGTAAACAGCCGCTGTGATATTATTTAGCAAATTTCTTATCTGTGTCATGTAGAATGATCCAATACATAAAGGGAACTCACTAACTCGAGGTGGTGTTCCACCAAAGAAGTTTTTTGTTTTTTTACAAACCAACAGCGCTATAAAAAATATTATTACAATAGCTGTATAAAGAATAATAAAAACAGAATTTAAAGGTAGTAAAAAGGTTTATTAAGATGGTATTATTGGTTTTCATAGTTAGAATATCCTCTACTATATCTTTCGTTTAGGTTGAGGATGGCGATGTTCGCATTTTTGTGCTCACTTCAGAGCTGGAGAGTGCAGCAGCTAATCAGAACATATCACACATCGAAGGCCTCTACCTGTACATAGCTGCCACAGTCCTCGAAAAAGCAAGTGAGTCTCATCCGGCGAGCCATGACTTCCCTCGGTGAGCGGCAGGCCGGATCTGGGCATCGTTGTCGGACAGCGACTTCAGCTATCCTGTCCTGCGCTTGTACCCCTGCAGGTGGAGATCTGGAGGAAGCTGAGAGCTCCTCCGTCAAGATCGTCACCTCTCCATACGTCATCGATTTGTCCAAGACGAAGAAATATTTCTCTCCGGGAGGCATGTTCTCCGTTCGGGTATGACAGAACAACGACGGCCCTGCCCGCCTCAGAATAAGATTGATTGATGTCCTGTTCTTTTCGTGCTCCACTGGCAATATTGTACAGTGTCAAACTTGGACACACACAGGCTTTCTTTCTCTTTCTTCTTCTGAACCCTGATGAGTGCTACCCAAACGAATGACGTGCATGAGGAGCGTCTGTGAGGTGGTATTTAGTGCTTATGTTGAAAACCACTGTGAAGGTATCACCATTTGATCTTCTGCATCTAGCTTCACTTGTGCCATCCCGCAGGGCACTACCACCTACCCAGACGGCTCGCGCGTCCCGCACATGAAAATCAAGGCCGTCATCACCATAAATCCAAATCTGGAAACTCTGACTGCAGAGAGCACTGGGGACAACATGGGCGAGATAGCCGTCAGCTTTAAAGTGCCCAGGCTGGCTACAACTATGTTCATAATGGTATCTTCCCCTTAAAAGTAATTTTGTCATTTTGTTTTTAACACCTGGTCTCCGACACTGTGCAGTTCACTGAAGTGAGCTTTTTTTCTCTCTCAATCTGCCGGCAGGTGAGTGCAGAGGGACGCCCCGGGGAAGTCATGATTAGCGATGCAAAGATGGAGGTCTTGGCTGTTGAGGCCGCGGGGGAGAGCTACCTGAGTGTGGAGGTGCCAGCTCAGGTCTTGCAGCCGGGACAAAACCTGCAGGTCACCTTCAGAGACGTCACGCCGCCCACTGCAAGGCCCTCACACATCTACTACCTGGTAACGGCGTATCCCGTTTATGGAATTAGTCACATATGTCAAGGTTGCGTAGGTATTTTGCATATATATTTCGATGTTTTAAGTTCTAACACGGCCTTGCTTCCGTCTCACCGCAGGTCGTCAGCAAGGGGCGAGTGCTGAGGGTAGACGCGGTGCCGCGAACGGATCTGACCTCCGTGCGCCTGGACTTCTCTGCGGACATGGCTCCCTCCTTCCGTCTCGTCGCCTACTACTACACGGAGCGCGGCGATGAAATAGTGGCGGACTCCGTGTGGGTGGACGTGAAGGACGTGTGCGAAGGAAAGGTGGCGTGACCCCGGTCACCACAATCCATCACCGCCCCGCCGCGAGCCAATGTTTTTTCCCCGCTCGTTTTCATGTCCATTTTTGACCTCCAGGTAGAGATAGCTCCGTTTGCCGACATGAAACCTGCACAGCATTTTGAGGTGTCGGTCCGCACCGATTGGGACAGCACGGTGGCTCTTTCGGCGGTGGACTCGGCTGTGTACATCCTCAACAAGAAAAACAAACTGAGTCCACAGAAGGTGAAGGTTTAATAACAAATTTGCCACTTTCTGCCCCACGTTGTCTTACCTTAACAATGATCCCACTTTAAGAGAATCTTTATTTATGTGATTTTTATATTTTATAATACTGTTTCCACTATTAACTTTGCAAAGTCCATGCAAAGTGTATTTCACTTTTACTGCCATTTTCTTTAGTCTGAATTTTCCACAAACAAAATTCACTAACATCAAATGGACCTCCCCCCACAGATGTTTGACTACATGAACTCCTATGACCTGGGCTGCTCCATGGGCGGTGGGAAAAACTCTGGCTCGGTTCTGCAAGGCGTCGGACTCACCTTCATCTGCAGCTGTAGAACACGACCAAGCGTGATTGCATGTACCGTCTCACAAGTTTAATCCCTTCACTAGACTGGAGTGGGCAAAATGGACCTCATGTCATTGAAATGCAGTGTGTGGTGACGATAAGAGCGGCCAGTGCGATCAAGTCGTTTTCTCCTTCTTCCTGATTAGATCACGTGTGTAATAAAGAACCACGCCGGCAAAAGAGGGACCTTCAGTACAACAAAATCGGTAAGTTGCCAGACAGCTTCTGGCTCAGCTCTTTTAGAATACGTATATCATTAGGTTAATATAGCAGAGTTTTGACTGTATTCATAAGCTACTTATGAAAAAATTAGATTTATTGTATGTTATTTATTTATTAATAATAAAAAAACAACAACATGAATGTGAAATATGTTCAGCCAACAGATTCAATCACAAAGACAGGAAGTGCTGTAATGATGGCAAGAAATTGGGTCTGATGCCGGCGAAGTCATGTGACGAGAGGCTGAGACAGACGGCGCACCAGACTGAGAGCTGCCGCCGCGCCTTCAAAGCGTGCTGCGAGGCCGCTGCCAAGTACAGGAAGAACACCAGCCGGCAGGCACGGATACGGCACCTCGGAAGAAGTGAGCAACAGTAGCAACCTTGTTGGCGGGAAGTCCGCGCCATTATTGGACGAAGGGAGAACAGTGTTTGTCTCGTGTGTTTTGTCTCTGTGTCTTTACCTGGACTAGTTTACCTGGTTATACAGTATAGACACAGTGCAGAGTGATGGAACCAAATTTTTATTTATATATATATATATATATATATATATATATATATATATATATATATATATATATATTTCATATATATATATAAAATAATTTGTATAATATATATATATATATATATATATATATATCTTGAAGATCTCTTAAACATTGATTTGAGCATGTTAAAAATAACTTTACATTGTGGTAATTACGTACTTAAAATTCAGTTACCAAAGGATCAGCGCAAATGCTAGATACAGCAGCTAAAAGAGGATGTGTTTGAACACTTAGTCGTCATTCTCTTTTAGTTCAGACTGCATGTAAAATACAAGATATGGAAATGAAGAACGTGAATATCCATTCTGATCAGGCTCGTGTCTGGGAAAAGTTTAAGCCAAGCGTCGGGTCTATCCTGATTGCCGTCGACGGTGCAGTCCCGTAGTCTGCTCAGGACGTGGCCTCTGTTTATGGGGAATTACTGAAGCTGGGATACAAAGGAACCGACTGGGTTTTTTTTCTCGCTTCGTCTGCACAGCCTCCGACTCTTACATCGAGGACTTGATTGACGAGGTTGGCCTCCACCTCCGGAGCTATTTCCCCCAGTCTTGGATGTGGGTTGTCATGCAGCCACACGCCTCCGGCGACATCAGGTAGCTTTTGATGACGCACGCCTTGTATAGTTATGTCGACTAGTCCTCTAGGGATATGAGCTACTACTATGGGAAATATCAGGCACACATTAGGTCAAATGTAACTGTTCTGCAATAATTCCAGGTATGCCACAGTTACTCCAGACTCTATAACAACATGGGAAGTCCAAGCTGTGAGTGTTTCACCGTCAAAAGGTACAGTGCATTCCTGAAGCTCCCGCCGTTACATGTCTAATGGCCAATTCTATTCCAGCCATTAGTTAATGTTAATTAGCTGTTCATTCAATTTTAATACTAGTTTCTGCACTGTGTCCTTTTAGGATTTTGTGTGGCTGATCCACAACCGCTGAGAGTTTTCCAAGACTTTTTTGTGTCTGTTAAACTGCCTTACTCGGTGAAGAGGAACGAGCAACTTGAGCTGAAAGCAGTCGTGTACAACTACAAACAAAACAGCTTGAAGGTAAGGCTCAGAGTGACCCATGACCCCTTATGCCCATATCCTGAGCAGTATATGATTCAATCTGCCTTTTTAAGCCTGTCTCAGTGATTCACGCATGAGAACTGTGAGTTGTATACGACCGAGTCCCCGCAGAGAGTCTGAGCGCCGAGTCCCCGCAGAGAGTCTGAGGGCCGAGTCCCCGCAGAGAGTCTGAGGGCCGAGTCCCCGCAGAGAGTCTGAGGGCCGAGTCCCCGCAGAGAGTCTGAGGGCCGAGTCCCCGCAGAGAGTCTGAGGGCCGAGTCCCCGCAGAGAGTCTGAGCGCCGAGTCCCCGCAGAGAGTCTGAGCGCCGAGTCCCCGCAGAGAGTCTGAGGGCCGAGTCCCCGCAGAGAGTCTGAGCGCCGAGTCCCCGCAGAGAGTCTGAGCACCGCACCATTTTTGCCACCCGCTTCCTGCCCTTTCCCCACAGGTCACTGTGAAGTTGGAGAAGGTGGAGGGTCTCTGCACCGCGGGCGGGGGTGACGTGAGGGAGAACATCTTGGTGGCGGGCCAGTCTGCTACAGCCGTCTATTTCACTGTGGTGCCGCTCGTCGTCGGCAGCCTTCCCATCAACGTGCTGGCGTACACGTCGGCCTTCACCAGCGATGGCGTGCAGAAACAGCTCCGAGTCGTGGTAGAAAAGCTGTAACCAAAAAGATTAACTTGATAAACTGAAAAAGGCGTGTTTGAGGCAGTTAAATCTGACTGAGGGCGACGAATCAGCTATAAAGACTACAAAAATATTTAACTTCAGGGCACTCCTATTCATCCGTTGCTATTAACTCTGCTTTTGACATACAGGGGGAGGGGGAACTGGTCTCCATCCAGATGGAATATAACATCAATGCAAAGAGTAATCTCTACTTCACCAAAACATCATGTTAAAAGCAAATGGCCTTTACAGGTCATGTTAGTAAACAGCTCTTCTTGTACAGGTGACAAAAAAATGGAACTTCACCTTCTCGATCCAGAGGATAAGGTGCCAGGGCAGGATTCTGCCACCTATATGAGCTTTAAAGGTGAGCGGATCGATTAGAAAAATGCAGAGCATGTCAGAGAATAGCTGCACAGTACCACACATTCCTACAAGAACATCTGTGGTTGAAAGGAGAAAGTGGAGAACTGTAGATGCTGAAGCACTTAAGCATTTAAGCCTTAAAGTGAAATTAAAGTTTTGCTTGATTTGTGCCAAACTCCAAGACTACAGTGTCACCAAACTTCAACCATTATGTAGTTGCATCTATATGCAGCAACATTCATTCATGGATGTCATAGTTAGTTCCTATGGTTCCTCATAGTTCCTATGGTTCCTGATAGTTAGGTTCTATGTTTCCTCATAGTATGGTTCTATGGTTCCTCATTGTTAGGTGCTATGGATCCACAGTTAGTTCATATGGTTCCTCATTGTTTGGTTTATGGATCCTCATAGTTAGTTCCTCTGGTTCCTCATAGTCATTACCTTTTGTTCCTTATCTTCTCCTCCAGGGGGCGTGATGGGGGAATCAGTAGATAATTGTCTGAACCTGAAGGGTGTGGAACAGCTCATCCAGCTGCCCACAGGCTGTGCCGAGCAGACCATGGTGAAGCTGTCTCCTGCCATCCACGCCATCCGGTACCTGGATGCCACCAACCAGTGGCTTTACCTCAATGCTGAACGCAGGGAGGAGGCCCAAACCATGATCCAGTCTGGTGGGTGTCGAAAACTAGCGTCTGTTAGTCCTGACCAGGCACTCTTAATGCCATCATAAGTGAAGCCCCATGTATCCGTCAGGTTACAACCGAATCCTCACGTACAAGAAGGACGATGGATCCTATGGGGCTTTCCTGAAAACACCCAGCAGCATTTGGTGAGATTTTTTTTGCCTTAATTTAATTATTGGAACGTACCAGAGCAATGATTAGTCACAATCCTTCGCGATAAGCAACTTTAAAGGATAAATTGCCTCTGACCTTATAAGTCCAAGTCCAGGATTATGCTTCTTTAAGATCAGTGGACTTAGTCCAGGTCCAGAAAATTGGCCCCAAGTGTAAAAGCCTAAGGCTGCTAGTTGTCTCCCCAGGTTAACTGCCTTCATTGCTAAGGAGCTCACAGGATCAAGGGCCATAATCGAAGTACAAGATTTGTACATTCAAGAAGCCATGAGCTACCTGATGTCCAAACAGAAAGCCACAGGGTCGTGGGATGACCCAAACCCGCTCTATGACAAACAAATGAAGGCAAGACGTCCTTCTGAGGAGATCCAGTGGGCACAGTGCATATATTTATGTGTTTGCTTTATCGCAAATCAATGCAGAATTATATTCCATACAGTGGGACTAACAGGTTTCTAAACTTTCTAAGATCAGGGTGGAGTTGGACAGACAGACGATGTTATACCCCTGACTGCGTTCATCCTTATATCAATGATACACGCTAAGCAAATATATGAGCTGGGAACAGGCACGGAACTGGTAAGACATGAAAACACTAGCCTTACAATGTATTGCTGACATCCTTCTGAAAAGATTAAGATGTTTAAATCTTGTTTACATTTTCTTAAAAATGTCCATGTTTTCTGTCTCTCTTCATCAGATCGTAGCCATGAGCAAAGCAGAGTCATATCTGGTAGAGCGTTTAGACATGATCGAGAGCCCTTACGCTATGGCCATTACAGCCTATGCACTGTCTCTGAAGAACCCCCAGAGCCAGGAGGCCCAGCGAGCTCACAGGAAGCTGATGCAAATGGCCACCTGCGACAAAGGTTACGGCTGAGATCACTATGACATCAGTATGCTGTGTTACAGCGAATGGCGTTACCTCTCTCTGATTTTTTCTATTATGTCAACCCAGAGTCATTTCACTGCAATTGTCTTTGATCTTTAGACATTACACACTGCACTGTTCTGTGGCCAGATCTTGTTAACACGTGTATCAGTATTAATGAACTGTTCCCTCCCCCAGATCGGTGTTTCTGGGAGGCAAGAGGGAAGAAGGCGGCCCTGGACGGGAGGGCCGACGCCCTTAGCGTGGAGGCCACTGCCTACGGCCTGCTCCATGCCGTCAGCATGCAGGACAAGGTCCAGGCGCTGCGCATTGCCACCTGGCTGACTCAACAGCGCAAGTACGGCGGAGGCTTCCGCTCCACACAGGTACCCTGCAGTTCCCTAGCGGGTGCCCTCACGCACCCAGTGCAGATCCCTGGAGACAGCTAAGCCTTTTCAGTTAAGCCTTTTCTCTGCGGTGTTCTCTGCGCCTCAGGACACGGTCATAGCTCTCGAGGCTCTGAGCAAGTTCAGCATTCACAACAATGATGTGGAAGATCTAGACTTGAAAGTGGAGATGTGTGTGAACAACGGGCGCGCGCAGAACCTGCATCTGACCAGGAAAAACGCACTGACCCGAGAAGTCGTCCAAGTGAGAAACGCCCAGACTATTGAAAACATTACACTGGATTGTCAAGCAGAATCTTCACTTGCAAAATAAGTTCATTTATACAACCTGAAATACAAACATGAAATAAATAAATACAGAAACACATACATACACACACACACATTAAATAAACACACACGGCTTATTCTTCAGTGACAGTGCCTAATCTGCGTTTATGAACATGTGTAGGTCAAAGAAGTAGGAAAAGTAGCCATAAATGTAAAGGGACGAGGAAAAGGAACATTAACGGTGAGTGTCCCCTCTACTGCCCCTCACCTACCCCTCACCACCCTTCTACTGCCCCTCACCTACCCCTCTACTGCCCCTCACCTACCCCTCTACTGCCCCTCACCTACCCTTCTACTGCCCCTCACCTACCCCTCTACTGCCCTTCTACTGCCCCTCACCTACCCCTCTACTGCCCCTCACCTACCCTTCTACTGCCCCTCACCTACCCCTCTACTGCCCTTCTACTGCCCCTCACCTACCCCTCTACTGCCCCTCACCTACCCTTCTACTGCCCAACGCTACCCCTCTACTGCCCCTCACCTACCCTTCTACTGCCCCTCACCTACCCCTCTACTGCCCCTCACCTACCCTTCTACTGCCCCTCACCTACCCTTCTACTGCCCCTCACCTACCCTTCTACTGCCCCTCACCTACCCTCCCTTCTACTGCCCCTCACCTACCCCTCACCTACCCTTCTACTGCCCCTCACCTACCCTTCTACTGCCCTTCTACTGCCCCTCTTTTACCTTTTTACTGCCCCTTACCTACCTTTCTACTGCCCCTCACCTACCCCTCTACTACCCTTCTACTGCCCCTCACCTACCCCTCTACTACCCTTCTACGGCCCCTCACCTACCCCTCACCTATCCCTCTGTCCCTCACCTACCCTTCTACTGCCCCTCACCTACCCCTCTACTACCCTTCTACTGCCCCTCACCTACCCCTCTACTACCCTTCTACTGCCCCTCACCTACCCCTCACCTATCCCTCTGTCCCTCACCTACCCTTCTACTGCCCCTCACCTACCCTCCCTTCTACTGCCCCTCACCTACCCCTCACCTATCCTTCTAATGCCCCTCACCTACCCTTCTACTGCCCCTCCGCTACCCTTCTACTGCCCCTCCGCTACCCCTCTACTGTCCCTCACCTACCCCTCTACTGTCCCTCACCTACCCCTCTACTGCCCCTCCTTTACCTTTTTACTGCCCCTCACCTATCCCTCTACTACCCTTCTACTGCCCCTCACCTACCCCTCTACTGCCCTTCTACTGCCCCTCACCTACCCCTCTACTGCCCCTCACCTACCCTTCTACTGCCCCTCCGCTACCCCTCTACTGTCCCTCACCTACCCCTCTACTGCCCCTCACCTACCCTTCTACTGCCCCTCACCTACCCTCCCTTCTACTGCCCCTCACCTACCCCTCACCTACCCTTCTACTGCCCCTCACCTACCCTTCTACTGCCCCCTTCTACCCCTCTACTGCCCCTCTACTACCCCTCTACTGCCCCTCACCTACCTCTACTGCCCCTCACCTACCCTTCTACTGCCCCTCACCTACCCCTCTACCCCTCTACTGTCCCTCACCTACCCCTCTACTGCCCCTCACCTACCCCTCTACTGCCCCTCACCTACCCTTCTACTCCCCCTCACCTACCCCTCTACTGCCCTTCTACTGCTCCTCACCTACCCCTCTACTGCCCCTCACCTACCCTTCTACTGCCCCTCCGCTACCCCTCTACTGTCCCTCACCTACCCCTCTACTGCCCCTCACCTACCCCTCTACCCCTCTACTGCCCCTCACCTACCCTTCTACTGCCCCTCACCTACCCCTCTACCGCCCCTCACCTACCCTTCTACTGCCCCTCACCTACCCTTCTACTGCCCCTCACCTACCCTCCCTTCTACTGCCCCTCACCTACCCCTCTACTGCCCCTCACCTACCCCTCTACTGCCCCTCACCTACCCTTCTACTGCCCCTCCGCTACCCCTCTACTGTCCCTCACCTACCCCTCTACTGCCCCTCACCTACCCCTCTACTGCCCCTCACCTACCCTTCTACTGCCCCTCACCTACCCCTCTACCGCCCCTCACCTACCCTTCTACTGCCCCTCACCTACCCTTCTACTGCCCCTCACCTACCCTCCCTTCTACTGCCCCTCACCTACCCTTCTACTGCCCCTCACCTACCCTTCTACTGCCCCTCACCTACCCCTCTACTGCCCCTCACCTACCCCTCTACTGCCCCTCACCTACCCTTCTACTGCCCCTCACCTACCCTTCTACTGCCCCTCATCTACCCCTCTACTGCCCCTCACCTACCCTTCTACTGCCCCTCACCTACCCCTCTACTGCCCTTCTACTGCCCCTCACCTACCCCTCTACTGCCCTTCTACTGCCCCTCACCTACCCCTCTACTGCCCCTCACCTACCCCTCTACTGTCCCTCACCTACCCCTCTACTGCCCCTCACCTACCCTTCTACTGCCCCTCACCTACCCTCCCTTCTACTGCCCCTCACCTACCCCTCACCTACCCTTCTACTGCCCCTCACCTACCCTTCTACTGCCCCTCACCTACCCCTCTACTGCCCCTCTTCCCTTCTACTGCCCCTCACCTACCCCTCTACCCTTCTACTGCCCCTCACCTACCCCTCTACCCTTCTACTGCCCCTCACCTACCCCTGTACTGCCCTTCTACTGCCTCTCACCTACCCTTCTACTACCCCTCACCTACCCTTCTACTGCCCCTCACCTACCCTTCTACTGCCTCACCTACCCCTCTACTACCCTTCTACTGCCCCTCACCTACCCCTGTACTGCCCTTCTACTGCCTCTCACCTACCCTTCTACTGCCCCTCACCTACCCTTCTACTGCCTCACCTACCCCTCTACTACCCTTCTACTGCCCCTCACCTACCCCTGTACTGCCCTTCTACTGCCTCTCACCTACCCTTCTACTACCCCTCACCTACCCTTCTACTGCCCCTCACCTACCCTTCTACTGCCCCTCACCTACCCCTCTACTACCCTTCTACTGCCCCTCACCTACCCCTGTACTGCCCTTCTACTGCCCCTCACCTACCCTTTTACTGCTCCTCACCTACCCCTCAACTACCCCTCTACTGCCCCTCACCTACCCCTCTGCTACCCTTCTACTGCCCCTTACCTACCCCTCTACTACCCTTTTTCATATTCATTCTGGAGCCCTCCTCACCTGCAGCTCTGTGCTTTCCCCAGATCGTGCAGGTATACAGGTCTCTGAAAAAGGACCAATCGCACTGTGACCACTTCCACATCAGTGTCCAGGTGGATGGAGAGCTCGTCCTCAGTAAGCACCTACGCCTTTTGGGACTTCTCAAAGCTGCTCCGCCGGTCTCTCTGAACCTTTAGCGTACTTGGCATGACTACTCAACTTTTCCTTTAAGACTGTGCGAGCACTTGTTGCTTCAGTCAGTTAGCGGCGCCAAGATTGAATCGGAGTTCTCCTGCAGAACATCAAGAGGAACAGGAGCAGTACGATGACTACTATCACTACGAGGCCGAAGATGAGGTGTTCAGAGAGGAGCCCATGAGCAGAGCAGACTGGTTTGACCTGCGCTCGCGCAGAAGGAGGCACGCGCCACAGGAGCCCAGAAAGGAGAGCGTGCTCGTTTATACCGTGTGTTTGCGGTAAGTTTATGGGGAGTCTTTTTGGAGGACATTCACGCGAATGAACATGAGAAGGCACATTTCTCTTCAGAACACTTGAAACATGCTTGCAGGGGGTGTCTACTGTGGGTTGCAGATATGCTCACGCGCTAGCATCGCAGAGTATTCATGCATGCTTCAACTTTTTGCATTTTAAACTTCCTCATACATTTCTGTTTTAGGCTGAACAAAGGAAATTCCAGCAGTATGGTGGTAGTGGACATCTCGCTCCTAAGTGGGCTCTCACCAAATATCCAAGACCTGGAAGACGTATGCTAGTCATATGAATTTTTCCTCAGTATTGAACATATGTTGTGCAGGCTTTTAAAATTGATTTAAATTGAAATTTTTCATTAAAACTTCTATCTTCTCTGCAGAACGTGAAGGGAACAGAGAAATACATCGACCATTATGATGTCCACCACAACAAAGTATTCCTTTACTTCAATCAGGTAATGTGGCCATTGCTACCCCCTCCCCCCTTCTGCTTTATTCCTCACATTATACATTTTGTCTTGTTGAAGCACCCGTATAATATTGTACAGGATGTACACACAAAGCCAAACCGTGCTGTGGGTGTAAGCTCAGATCAGTGCTCCAAGTCGAGGAGTGCAGAAAAAGTTGAATCAGGACTCTGGGCGGTGGGTTCGGTAGATGACGAGGAGCAGTTTACACCTTCGCCAGGCCGAACGAACGATTCCCCACGCTAAGTTTCCCTTATTGTTGCCTGGGACTCGAGGCCGATCTGCCACTACGAGCCTTTATGGTTCTCGCGTGTGGTTCTACCCGCCAGATCACCGAGACAGAGGAGTGCGTGCGGTTCCGTGCGGATCAGCTCGTTCCTGTCGGTCTTGTCCAGCCTGCCGCTGCGGTCCTCTACGACTATTACAGCCCAGGTCAGGGCTGCACACATCACTTTAGCTCCATCTGATAATGGCAGGCATAAGGGAAAGCGAACGCTCGCTCACAGCATTGGGGGTTTGTTGCAGAGAGGAGGTGTGGTATCTTCTACACTGCCCCCAAGAGCAGCACCATGCTGAACAAACTGTGCAAGGCGGACGTGTGCACATGTGCAGAGGGTGAGTAAAAGACCGTATCCCTGCGGTTTGAACATACCAGGGTCCATAGGCAGTGCTACGCTGGAGAACAGTTTGCACGCAGGTGCTGGCTGGAAAATAAAAACAAGTGCCAAAACACATTGGTATCCCACGCTTGGCACGACCCTGAACTGCTCACGTTGGCGTGACCACGTCAGTCTGGGTCCCAGCTGCTGTAGCCGCGCGTACGGGGGTCATTTCCTCATTTACCTGACACTTTTATGCAAAGCGACTTACAAGACTGAATACAACCTGAACAACTGAGGGTTAAGGGTCATGCTCAGGGGCCCAACAGTGGCACCTTGGCAGTGGTGGGGCTTGAACCAGCAACCTTCTGATTACAAGTGTGTGACTTAAGCACAGAGCTACCACTGCTCCCTCCGTGTGCTCACTGCAGGTGGCTGCGCACGGTCCAGAGTCACCTTCAGCAAGAGCATTGAGGCGGTCACCCGTAAGAGATACGCCTGCTACTCTCCTAGCGTTGATTACAGTACGTATGTTTCATGTTCAAAATAACCCACCAGCCTATTGTGTGTAAACTTTTTTTTTTTTAATGCATTCTAAATAAAAGCATTTAAAAACTTCTTCTCTACAGTTTATACGATCAGAATTCTCAACTCCAGCGACGATGCCGTTTTTACAACTTATTCTACGTTGGTTACTAAGGTCCTTCAGACAGGTTGGTTCTTCTGGACTGCCCTATTGGGACTGGGCCTGCCTTTTCTGGGTTTGTGAGCGATTACGACAAGACTGCGTCCCTTTGCAGGCAAGGATGTTGCTGTCCAGCCAGGCGCATACCTGGAGATGGCGCAGCGGGTCTCCTGCGACGACGTCCAGCTGAAGAACGACGCCAACTACCTGGTGATGGGGGAAGACGACACCATCTTCACAATGAATGAGGCCCAGAGGAGGTGAGTTCACCAAAGCTCGTGGAGTTGAGTCTGGAAGCTGCAAGCATGTGCAGAGAAACTGGATGACGTTATCATACTGGTGGATTTGTTTGTTTATGGGGTTTTTTTGGTTGCATTTGCACCAAAAAAAGAATACTGTGTGCAGAGTTTAATAATGGAATCCCAAGAGATCATAAGCAGACTTAAAATGATTCGTGCTCGTTCAGGTTTCTATACATCCTGGACAATACGATGTGGATCGAGGAGATTCCGGCGGAAAACAAATGCAAAGCCTCCAGGAACAAGGTGGCTTGTCAGCTTCTCTGGAACTTCATCGACGTCTACTTCCTGAAGAAGTGCTCGGATTAGAAGACGTGCGCAATGCCCGGCGAGAGGAAGGCGGCAGGCTGGTGCAGGAAGTGTACGCCACGTGGTGCAGGAAGTGTACGCCACACAGTAGTTAGCTCGGTCAATTGTGTGCTTTTATTTTCAGTGCATATGACAAAGAACAAAAAAATAATAATAATAAAAAAAAAATCAAATAAAATATTCCGGCACAGCACAATTTCTGAATTCATCGGCTCTGCCATCGAGCCGAAGCTTAATTCTGAGCGGTGATGCAGACAAGCATGGCCTGGATCTGTTTTATAAAAGGTTATCTATGCGTTCGATGAAATATTAGTCCTTGCTATTTTCAGTCATATAGGGTGTAGTGTAACCTAACGATTGTACCTTTAATGTAGCGATATTATGTTCCTGGAAGCTTAAATCATCATATCCCGGCTTTGACTGGAACATGAAATGTTCACAAATGTCACTTATGTGACATTTGGTCCTCAAAGGAAGTCCATGAACCAGCAACACTGAGAAATAATTGAGAAAAATCAGAGAGGCTTTCATACAAATTCACAGTATAGTGATCTGATGCATCTGAGAAAAGGTTTAAACACTTTGAGCAGGTTTACAAATCAAATAAAGAACTCCAAAAATACTAATTGCCTCATTTAGGATTTCTGTCCAACGTGGGTTTTGTTTTTTTGTTTTTTTTTTACATAATTAAACTAGGCTTATGGAAATAAATAGGTAGTCCTTAAAAACAATGCTTGCTAATCTGGAATGATAAAAGCTGTGTTTTCACACACACACAAAAAAAATACCCTTGTTGTTTAGGACTTCAACTAATGGCATATTGTTGGCACAAATAATTATGACCAGTTGTGCACTTTACTAACGTATCCTTCCTGAGTGTGTACATCCGGTGCCAAATTGTCCTTAAATTTTTAATGTTCCGGTGATGTTTGCTTCCTACACTGGAGTATTCCATGCAATAGCATCTAATGTACAGCCAGGACTTGGTACTGTGGGTAAACAACACAGAAATGCAAAAAAGAACCTGCAAATTATAACACTGTACAAAACCAAATAAACCAAAACAAATGACTTTTTTTTCTTCAAACAAAAGTGCACGACATCTAGATTTGTGCTGTGGTGTTGGGTACCATGGCTAACGGCCTTGTGGGAAACGTATGCGGATATTTCCAAGGTAAACGCACGCTGAAGCTAGGAGCTGCTCTCTGTCTACTAGTGCATTAATGGCTGAAACATTGGCATTCAAAGCTTTAGCTTCCCACACTCAAGGAGCGTGGGTTTTCAAAGCCATATTACAGCAGAAATGCTATCAAATGTACACAATATGATACCAATGCATAAGCATATACAGCGAGTCAAATGCACAGAAAGTCAGTTTGATACCAAATGGCTTGCTTTCACAGTACACATATACGATAGCTCCTCGATCTTTTGCGAAGTTAAACCCTAAGAAACTTACTTTGCTTCCATGCCATTGAAAAGATTCTTTTTTTTTAAATTATTATTTAGCTGATGGTTATACCAAGTGGTTTGTTATTTCAGGTAAACCAACAAGTTAAGAAAAATATTCGAAACGTTGCCAAAGTACTTTAAAAGCTTACAAGTAGCTGCCATCACAAGCACTGCTAAGAGTACTGTGACTTATTGTTAACGACTTGTGTTGGATGTTTGGATATTGTCTGACTCGGATTTAGTCGAAAGTCGCAATCGGTCCAGACCAGTGCCATATGAGTACAGGATGAGCTTTAAGTCTCGATGTGATGACCTTTAGGACCCAGTCTAATTAGAATCTGATCAACTTGGATCCACTCATCTAAAATACTTTATTGGTTGTAACGTCTCCCTATAGACTACATCGGTGGCAGAGACCTTTTTAGGTGTGCAAAATAAAAAGTGGAAATGCAAAAAATGTCATTGCACGTGTACGATACGTTTGGTGGGCGACCCTCCCTACTGCAGGTAGCGGTAGACTTTGAAACAGTGGTTTCCAGAGTCTGCCACAGCCACGTGGCCGTCGGAAGTGAGGGACAAGCCCTGGGGGCCGTACAGAGGGTCCGCCATCGTGTTGATGTACGACAGGAAGGACCCCGAGCTGTCGAACACCTGAGGCAAAGACATGTTGCAGGAGGTTTGTTTAGCCATTCAGATGCGGTTACGATGCTCTGTGCTGCCTTACAGAAACGACTGGGTTAGTTTACCAGAAAACCTGCTCCAGTCACAAGAGCACCGGGCAGCTTACCTGTATCCTGCTATTACCCCAGTCAGCAACGATGATGTTTCCATTGCTGTCCACTGCCACCCCTGTCGGGGCATTGAACTGACCGTTGCCTTCTCCATGAGAGCCGAATTTAAACAGGAACTCCCCGTCCGCATTGTAGACCTGGCGACAGGTAGACAGGACTTAGCTTAGCGGGGCGACAAACCTATATTGCTTTGTCCTTCAAAAGACTGTGACTAACGTATTTCACCTAAGGTTTACTTCTTATCATGAGGAACGGAGTAATGTGACAACCATGGGATTAGTAAAGGAGATGGGTTTTTTTGTGGATCATTACGTAACGTTAACATTTACGGAGGTGTAGGACGGGATGACGGAGCCTACCTTAACGGAATGGTTATGGAAATCAGTCACTATAATCTCATTCTTGTTGTTCACAGCCACAAAGTGGGGACCTGAAATGCACAGTGGTGAGGCAGAGAGAGACAAAGTGAGACCGACAGGCGAGCAAGAGAGAGCGCGAGCGGAGAACTCACAGGTCGCATCGTAGCACAGCGTTCAAACTGAGACTGAAATTTTCAGACATGTAGCGTTTCAACTGCTGCTGAAGATTTCAAATCTCATTGGCTGATTCTGTGTTGGCGATGCGTGCGCATGCTACTTACTGAATGCCGGTCCGGATTTACCCTGCTTTGGGTCTGTCGGAGTGTTCGGGGCACTTTTATCTAACACGAACAAACAGAGGACACAGAGACAAGTGCTCAAACAGGATGGGACAGATTCTCGTAAAAACTACACACTGGCCTTGACAAACACAGTCTACTTAATAACCGTGTTGCTGCAGGGTTGTCCGGAAAAGCTTCGTCTTTGTCTTAATTGATACGTGCACGTCGGTGACTCTAGGAGACTTTGAGCCGACTCGCCGCCCATCAGTTTCTCACTGCAGTGACGCGCATTAACCCGTCTATCGATTCTGAAATACAGGCCACTATACGGCTGGAAGTCCTATAATGTTACCTAGACACGGATTATCTGTGGTTTCGTATAACCGAACCCTGGCTACGTGGTTAAGAACAAGTCGCTGTGCAGCAAAGGCTTTATTAGCGTCTACCATTTACCACCCACATTGGACCATTTGAAGTAAAACTCAAACTCAGGCTATTAGCTGTCGGGTTGTTAGTGTTAGGCCACTAATGCATGGGGATGCTGCGGATTCCAGCCGGATTTGGAAGAAAGCTTTTACGGCCTCCCTTTTATATGGTCTGGATTTCAGAAGAATGGCTCCTAAAAGCTGATGTATTCTAGTCCTCAGCCAATACGGTAACTGGAACGCCCGAAATGTTTTCAGGAAGTGAACCTCGCTGAATAAGGCACGCTTTATTTGTTTAATTACATTTAATTAAGTCACTGTTGTTGTGAATGACAAAGATCAGATTGTCTTGTAGAAGCCATTCGTGCAGCAGTCTGGCTAATTCACAATTTATCCTTTTCATTTCCTTGTGTCTCGTTACTCGTGTAGAAAGAAAAGCACCTAAAAACTGCCTGTCCGATGTTCCTCTGGCTCCAAACTTGGTCACCAGCTTGCCGGTAGACTGGAAGATGAAAATGCAGCAGGCTTTGTTGTCTGCTGCTATGATGTGGCCATTCTTGTCCACGGCCACACCTTTCGGTCCCATCAGTCGACCTGCTCCAATTTTACTCTGACAGATTGAACACACAGACAAATTACACAGCGAAGAAAAAAAACAACCAAACAGGTAAACTCTTTTCTTCATCACTCTAGAAAACAAACAAACAAAAAAAACACCACAGGGCAGAGTTGAAAGGAGAGTCTGGGGTCGAACTCTCAGTCACTCACTTTAAACTTGCCGTCCGAGGAGAAGGTGGTGATCCATCTGTTGTCATAGTCAGCTACGATGATGTCGCCATTCATGTCCACGGTAACCCCGGTGGGTCGCTGCAGTTGCCCCGGGGAACGCCCTCTCACCCCGAAGCGGAGCTTGAACTGACCGTCATTGGAGAAGACCTGCAGCATGACAAATAATGACAAACACCCAATGAGAGCATGTATGAGTAAAACCACAACACCCCCCCCAAAAAAAAACAACAACAAATAACGACAATACAACAAACGTCAAAGCCGAGGCCAGTAAAAACAGGGTTGTTTTTATAAAAGGTGTGGGTTCTCCAAGGTTACGGCTCTGCACCTGTATGCACTGGTTGTTGCTGTCTGCCACCACGATGCGCCCACTGCTGGAGGTGGAGATGCCCTGCAGGTTGGAGAACTCGCCACGCTCCCGCCCGCGCGTGCCTGGCGAACACAAAACACCACGCCACCACCAGATCAGCGCCGGCTGCACTTCCAGTGGGGTGGGCCGAGCGCGTAATCATTAAACTGCCACGTCCGTTTCCGGGCTGCCCGCACGCACCCACTCTGTAGATCAGCTCGTCCTCGATGGGGTTCTCCTTCTTCTTAGCGGTGCTGTACATGCTGGAAGGCCGGCGCACGGCCTTCTGGCGCACGTGCCCGCCGGCGCCGCTCGCCCCGGGCGACTTCACGCGCCTCTTCACGTCGTCCGGGGACTGCGGCGCGTCGCATGGGCGCACGGCACGCAGGCGGAAGGGGCTGCCCCGGATGGGCTGCCCGTACAGCAGCAGGGTGAAGGAGAACTCGCCCTCGGATCGCAGCGTGTAGCCCACCTCATACGTGCCATTCTTGTTGTCCGTCACCTCGGGCTCGGCGACGGGGCCGTCGGGCCCCGCGATGCGGGCGGTCAGCGCCGCGTTGCCCGTCTTCACCAGCTCGCCGGCCTTGTCCTGCAGGCAGGGACCACCGGGGACTCAGTTTGGTCTCATTTTAGTCTCTGCGGACTCTCACTGGACGCATTTGTGCAAACGGACAACTACAGGGTTCGTTACGTCATCGACTATCACCACGCAATTTGTTTTGCCGCTGCTCGGTGCTTTTAGAGTTGTAAACTAATCAAAAGTTTTGCCTGTGTGGATTAGAGTCACTGACTAGCTAGTCCTTGTCGTAGCCAACGTCTAGCGGGCCCAAGAACAGACCGACGGTCAGATTTAACCCCTCGCAGCCCTTCTCACAAGCTCCCACCGACGCGTCCCCGGCGACGTTTACCTTGGTGGTGACGGTGACCGTGGCGGGCTGGCCCACCACGGCGTGCCGGAGCCCCTCGCCCGTGGCCACGCTGGTGTGGCCCACGGCGCTGGTGGTGAGCAGCGCGCCCAGGTTCTGGATGGAGCGTCGCAGACCCTCAGTCTCCACCTGGCACTCCAGGTGGCCGTTCTCGTGCGGCTGCTCGGGGAAGTCATGGCGGGCGAGGGCGCCCACGCGCTCGCCCATCTGCTTCTGCACCAGCAGCACCTCGGCGGCGCTGCCGTGGCTCAGCGCCTGCTCCGTGAAGCTGCAGCTGCTCTCCACGTTCTCCCTACCCTGCTGCAGTGCCGACAGCTGGGCCTGCAGCACCTGCGCAGAGGCGGGTGGAGGTGGGTGGAGGCGGGTGGAGGCGTACGCCTCTGGAACTTTACGCTCGCTGTAAAGCTGCGCTGGGAATATGTCTGCTCTGTTCACAAAAACAATTATTAACCTGCTCCCCTTGCTGCTCGGTGAGTCGTTTTTCTGTCAGAGGTAAGATGCATTAAAACCCAGAGACGCAAAACTCTTGCTTTGTTGGCAGTATTTCTAATAGAAAATCTAACACGAGGTTTTTCATCCTACATTTCATGATGTAATCAAGGGCCAAGGAATCCATCGCCAAATTAGTTTGCAAGGTATGACTTATGTGACCCAATACGTCAATTTCCCTTGAACACGAGGGAAATTTCACTTGAACAGCGCAGTCGTGCGCAACCATCGCCCCGGGACTGGACGGGCCAGAGCTGTTCTCAGATCAGCCGGCTGGAGTCGCGTGCG
Organism: Electrophorus electricus; assembly: GCF_041902795.1. NCBI lineage: Eukaryota > Metazoa > Chordata > Actinopteri > Gymnotiformes > Gymnotidae > Electrophorus > Electrophorus electricus. Next base: position 21,290,061 of record NC_137513.1, on the reverse strand, counting down.
TACCTTCTGTTTGGCGCCGCAAATGTTCTCCAGGTCGGTGATGAGAGTGCTCTTGCGGTGGTGCAGGGCCCTCTCCAGCTCCTCGAAGGTGCTGCTAATCTCGCTGATGGCCTCGCTCTTCCGCTCGGCCAGCTGCCTAGAGATCTCGTTCACCAGGTCGACGGCCGCCGTCAGCTGTGGAAGCCTGGAGGAGAGAGAGAGGCGGTGAGGGAGGAAGGTTGCGTCAAATGTGCCGCGTCATGCTGCGGTTCCGATGCTTAAGGCAAGAGTGGGTGGCCCGTGGGGAGCGACTGATCCTCTCCGCCGGGCTGCGAGAACGTCGAGTGGAAAACGAGACGATAATTATGAGCGGAAAATGAGCTCTGTAATGGCACGTCGCTGCTTTCTTTTATTGGATCTTCGTGGCGTGTCTCGCGGGTCAAGACGTTACACACGCTGTGGTTTAATGGGTTTTTGCTCTGTGACATCACACGGTGATCGGAGAAACAGCAGCGGTACAGCTTGCGTGACGCTGACTGCACGGTTATATTTCAGCCCTGTTATCATTACACTGCGCGTCACAGCCCAGTCTGAGAGCTGTAAGTGGTTGTGCATGACCGGCGGGGGGGCATACGGGCTGTCTGACCTGTTCCGAATGGCGTCCAGCTGGGTCTTGAGCTCCGCTTTGTGCTGTTCCAGGACATCCCGCAGCGGCACGGTCATGTGCTCCCGGTGCTCGCCCGCCGTGCACTCCAAACACATGGCTGTCTCGCACGACTCGCAGTAGAACTCCATCACCTGCAGAGGGCGCACAGGAGACTCATCGGGGAACAAACAAATACAGGGAACTAAACCAAGCGTGCAATAATGTCATTTTCCACATTTGTAATAATATGCAAAATATTTCTGTTACAAGTACCGCATGAGTGAATCCATTTCTGTTTAGTAACAGAGTCTAGATGTGTTAGTCAGAGCCACACTTAGTTTGGAATAACCCTTTAACCCTCCCAGCAACACGCCCCTGCCCCAGATATGCCTCACCTCCCTAGTACTGGTCAACGTTTTTGTTCTGAGCACATTTACTAATGATTAAATGCCAAAATTATTTTTAAAAAGTGTCATTTGTAACAGTCAAACAAACTATCAAATCTTGGCAAAATACCTTTGATTATTTCGTTTGTCGTTCCATTTTTATTTTTTTTCTTCTTCAGTTTTCATACTATCACGGCATTTGGCAAATGGCTTTATGTGGTACGCGAGCGGCTGGCGCCTCACCTTGCCCTCGTGGTTGGGGCAGGAGAGGGACTGGGCAGAGGCAGCGGCGCTGGCCGACTCCAGCGCGCCGCAGGCCTCGGGCTGGGCACACTCTGACTCCCTCTGCAACACTTCCATCAGGTTGGTGATGAAGAAGTTATTCTGCAGTGCCGCCACGCCCTTCTCGGGCAGGATGGACGTCTGTCGGCACACCGGGCAGGACAGGGTCAAGGACTGGGGGGGGATGTAGTTCTGCAGGCATCTGTGGAGGTCAGAGGGTCGGGGGTGAACTACAGCGCCAGGCAGCGGGAGCGCCATCCCCTTCGAAGCTGGCGCGGAGGTCCGCGGGGTGAGCCATTTTGCATGTCGCACTTTAAAACTCTCTGGATTTGCAAACCTCGTACTTCTCATACTTTAGGTTTAAAATAAGCAATCGACATGGTGGTGCTGGAATGCCTGTGTGCAATGCAGGTTTGCAAATGACTTAAATTACAAACAAACATTCTGTTCGCCGGACGACAAATGTTCAGTTGTCCGCAAGTCCTCGTACAGTGGATGTGATACGCTGACATTCTGACAAATATATGCCGTGTGTGTAAATGCTGAAAGGTTAGATCTGAGCAGTGATGTATTGTCCTAGCGATACAAAAAGCAGTAGAAATATGACCATCCCTGCAGTAGTTCAGTCATGGTGGGTGCTTTTCTACATGTTCTCATAATATGGCAATGTGGCAGCTAAATCCACTCTGGCACCGAATAAAAGCGCCCCAGTAACCCGGCAGCCCGCCAGCCGCCCTGGTGGTGGAGGGGTGGAGCGTACCTCTCACAGAAGGTGTGCAGGCAGGGCAGGACTTTGGGGTTGTGGTATCGCTCCAGGCAAATGCTGCACACCAGGAACTGCTTGTCTATCTGCCGCACCACGGGGCTGGTGTTGCCCGGCTCGCGCTTCGCCATGGCGAGAGGCATTCACAGGAGGAGGAGGAGGCACACGCACCTCTCAGCCTGCAGAGAGACACAAAAGAGGCACTGATAAATTGTGAATCAGAGCGCAAAGGAGCGAAGGCATCTCAGGGCTGCTGTACTTTTAGCATCAAGTAGGAAGCCGAAGAGAAACGCCAGAGTGGACACAGCAAGAGAGGACGTTCGCTTTGATGTGACGTGAGGGCAAATGTTTGTGCTGCTGGTAAATTATAACTAGGTTACATTATGAAGAAATTGTTCTCCTTTAAAGTGACTTTAATGCCTGAAGCATGCTTTGTGTTTTGATTCTGGAATGAAAGGGCCAGGGGTTCAGTCCTGGTCCTGGAAATCTGGAAATCTCTAATCATGGGAGGAAGCCACTTGTCAGTAACTTTCATATCCTGGAGATACAATCACTTACACACGTTGCACCACTCACTTGAAACCATACTAGCCCCCTTATGGGTAAAACCATGAGTGTACCACCTACTGCTTCTTGTGCCCCCCACTCTAGACCATTCCCAACACTCCATCCCATTCCCAACACTCCATCCCATTCCCAACACTCCAACAAGCAGCATACGGATCAGGTCTATTCATAGCCATTATCCCAATATTTGACCCAATATTAACCCAACATGATGATATATTTTCTGCTATTGTGCTAAATGGTGTAACAGTGTGTTTTTCTGAGCACACCAAGGGCTCTGTACTTGTAGATTACATGCATGTTGCATATAATATAAAAATTTAGGTCAATTATACCAAGTCTGTAAACAACGAATTGTGTCATACAGGCAAAACTGCATAGAAACAAGGGTCTGATTCAGTGTAAGAGATTCATAATAAGAGATTTTCAAAATCGTAGTGAAGTACAGTTTCCAGAGAAACAGAACGAACACAAGTACCTCTTCAGCCATGTTTGCAAAGAGCTTCTGAGGTAGTAAGAAGAGAAAGCAATAAATATGAAAACAACTTTTGTAAATATAAACTGGTTCTTCCTCCTACAAATTCAGAAGCATTCTACTTAGAGAGAGAGAGAGAGAATATCTTTATGAATGTGGCACTACTGTTTTCTTGTGTATTGACTCTGCTCCAACTTGTTAGTAAACCTCAGAGAAACTAAATATCCTGAAGATGTCACTAAGCATCACATCATTATGATGATGGTACATTTTGGCCATATTGGCCACCCATATTTCACTCGGGGCAAACACAGGACTGCTGTCCAGGATCTGATCTGTCTGTCAGCAGACTCAGTCACACTGAGTGAAGAGACACACACTGAGCCTCCTCAAAAACCCCTAGCTACCCCTTAGCTACTCATCTACTACATAAGTTGCTCTCCCCAATGAGTAGCTCCAGACTCAGCCTCCAACATGTGGTGTTCTCTTGTTAAACCCTGCCGTGCTCCTCTTGGTACAACATCAATATGGATGAAGGAAGTTCGGTTTTGTATTTCAGACTTTTTCCCAGCCAGACAAGGGAGCTGATCACTGCAGCTTCTAAGAATCCAAATCATCAAAGTATTCATTGGAAACTACGATACAGAGCTTATGTAACTCCTCAGAAACAGCTCCATATACACCTAGTCACTTTTCCAACTGCATTCCAACAGTGTTCCATTTCTGTTTCAAGTGCGTTAGAAAAGCACCTTAGTTTGACACCAGATGTGTTTTTTAAAACTATTTCTTAAACTTTTGTTTGTCACCAAACAAAACTTATGGCTCGCTTCTAAACTATTTATTATTAAATCACTGGTAAACCGCTGGTATGCCACATGACTTTGTTAAAGTGGAGTCCTCGCTTCTCTCGCACTGGGTTGATCCTAGAGTGGCATGTGGAATAATGCTGATATCTTTATATAACTCGGTGTATAACAACAAGCTTTGTGTCTGCAAATTATTTGACAAAGTGTATTTGCAGCAAAGCTAGCTGCATTTATCAAAAAAAGCAGTCATGTGACACACTGTGCATGCCAATTACAAAGCTGCAGTACCGAAGGCACTATTTGCATTAATGAAACCGAGGAGGCATTTCCATGCTAAACGCAGCCAAGGCATCTTTGCCAGTGACTTTGGGGGTGGGGGCTTGGCTCCCCCACCCGATGCCCTCGTCTTGTTTCGCTGTGCTGGGACTGGGACGTGCCGCTGTCATTACCGTGACACTGGGCATGTGGCGAATGCTGGGTGGGAGGCCTGTTTTTTTCTACAGAAATAGCCGAGGCCGCGTTCTCCGCGGTAGCGACTGTTTGGGGGTCGCCTTTGTGCCCCTTCATTCCCCGTATGTTTGCTGGTTCTGCTGGTGGATAACATTCCCTTAGTGTTGTCATACTCTGACGTACAAACCTTCAACATTTTTCTCTTTGCTGTGCTCGTACGGATCTGAAAAGTTCTTCCTTCCTAAATCCCCATGCATGCCATACTATAACCCTATAACCCAGCATCCCATATCAGCCCATATTCAAGCCTGTTAAAAAAAATAAATAATAATTTAAAAAAAACTAACTCATGTCAGCATATATCTCATGTTGTATGTTCTTGTTAGCTAGGTGAGTCTTGAAAAATTCAGGCTATAATCTATAATTTGAAAGATACTACAACGCAAAACACATGTTAAATGAGCGAAGAATAATGTAGCAGTCACAAAAACAACTTTGTGTCTGCAGTGTCAACACAATCTTTTCCCATTTTACAGTGAACTGGTAAGTATTTGGTGGAAAAGCAATTCCAAACAAGGTTCAAGGTATTGATCAAATTTAAAGATTAGGCTAATCCTACAGTCTACAGTCAGCCTAACTGAATTATGGTGATTCTCTAAACCATAATTCGGTTACCCTGAGGCTCAGCCAGCTAAACACATTCTAACAGCATGTATGCATCAATTATGCCAGACTCGATCACACCCAAGTTGCTTTATATTAAAAACTAAATGGACTGTGCACTACAGGCATGGTCTTACAACCATGACATTACAACGGTTACCATGACATTACAACCATTACAACAGTGTTACCAATAAAACAGCAGGATGTACTTCAGGTATTGTGCAACGTCCACATTTCTCTAAATTCCTGCAGAAAGCCTCGGAGGAAAACATTTGTCTTAAGGCAAACTAATCTCTTAAGGCAAACTAATCCGAAAAGAAAAGAGTGACTTCCATAAATCTTGTCAGAAGCCTGAAAGGCAGGCCAGTTTCCACATTAGACCCGAGGTACAAAGTAAGCCGTGCGTGCCTTTAATCGGCGTCATTACTGTCCAAATGCACAGGATTAAAATGGAGCTCTGAGCCTCACGCGACGCCTTCCTGCCGACGTGTCCCGGTGATGGAGAGGGGAATCGCACCCTGAGCCGTGCGTGATCCGGGCCAGCATCGCTGACACTGCTCACATCACGGATAGACCCAGCTGGGGGCATGACAGCACAGCAGAGGAAAAGTGCGCACTCACCCTGCGCCGTGTTCACTCGATCACTTCCTCTTGGCTAAAAGGCATACTTGGCAGCTCCTTTGTTGGTGTAAAGAAAAACGAATCCCTTAATTAGCGCTTTTACAGCCGAGACCATTCGCACTGGCCGGCTCTCGCTCTCTCTATAAATCTCTCTCTCTCCAACTCTCTCACTGGCTGTGAGCAAGCGAGGTCTGCGTACTGCCTCTTTTCTGCTAGCTCCGTGTTGCTAGGTGAGAGAGGAGAGAAACAGGAAGCCTCAAAATGGCACTTCCTAAAATTCCTCGCGGTTCCTTCCTCCAAGTCCTGCTGGTGTGGCTGTGTACGAGAGAGAGAGAGAGAGAGAGAGAGAGAGCAAGCGAGAGAGGGAGAGGGAGAGAGAGAAGGAGGGAGAAGGCGTGAGAGATAAAAGGGCAGCTGTCTGTGTGTGAGCGTTGGCTGGTTCCAGCCCCCTGCATTAAATGGGCTGAGATGGTTCTCGTGTGTCTCATCGTGGGCAGAAAACCAAACAATGCTCAGGCCCAGTAACCAAGGAGCACTGCAGCAGACGGCCTTGTCCAGGCAGCCCGCCTCCCCCCTTCCTGATAGGCTAGGTTCCTGCAGCGGGGCCTCGGTTCACCCAACTAGATTCCGCTCCACTTGATTCAGAGAGTCGTTTCCAGACGTCACTGCGACTCTCTAGACGTTCGGGCTGAACCCGCACCTTCGCCGTGACTTTCCCTCCTAGGAATCTGCTGCGTTGGACTCGCAGTACCCGCAGCTCATCCTCACCGGGCCACGTGTGAGCTCATCTAAACACCCGCTGTGAAAATCTCTTCCAAAAACTGAAAAATCCGGAGTGCTGACTGGAGAGGTGAATATTCCACAAATACTCGATTAGGCCTGTTTGCGTCCAGTCTCATTCGTGCCTACATCAGATTGCTGACCCAGGCCTTCTAGAAGCAACCTCGAAAAAAGGTCCTTGAATGCTCCAGAACCAAAGGCCACTAAAGGGAAGTTTCCTTCCATGATCAGGGATGTGTGCACAGGCAGAGAGCAGGAACGCTGGGGGAGGGAACGCCGCCGGCCAACTGCATGCCAAGCGGACGGGTTAGTCCGCGCCATCCCCGCGGCCAAACGGTAAGGGGCACGAAAAATAAAACAGGAGCGAAATTCACTGCCTGTGAAAAATGTGCAGGCACAGTCTGTGTGGAAATCATACTGGAATGCCATCTGTGCTTCCTGTCTTAAAACAGGGAAGCCACCCCTTCAGTTTTCCCCATCAATGTGCCATCCTGATAAATGGGTTCTCTGCTGGGCTGGAGTTTAATCTGACTACCATGGCGCTTTCCATTCAGAGGAGAGCTCATGTTGGCAGTTATCTGCTCTGCAAGGCCTGCTCTTTTGTTCCATGCGCTAGGCTCAGGTGCAACATCCCACCCCACACCCCCCGCAGCCCAACCGAGTCTGTGCGGGACGATAGCGGCGAGCTGTGTGATCGGTTCATTCTGTAAAGTGGCTGCTTCGATTTATCAAGTCATTTCCCTTTTCAAGTTGTGTGATCACAGGGGAAAAAGGACTATGCCATATTACTCCATATTATCACTATTATGCATTGAAATATGACCAACAAAACCACACTTTCAAATGACGGGAACAGGCTTACCGTTGTGGAGCGAGTGCATGTGCTGAGCCCATCGTGAGAAATGGATGGCTAGTGCTCGCCTGCATGGTTAAAAACTCTCCTATGAGAGTGGCTCCTACATGGTGAAATGCCATGTACCCCAAAACCAAAAGCACTGTTCTTCACCAGAAGAAAAGTGCATTTTATTTTTGGCGAGAGCACACGAGCACGTGGTACAGATATTGTCGATATATCATCTGTTGAAACCTGGATTGCTGGGCACTGCCTATCCTCAGAAGTGTCTCGCGCTGATAGATCGCAGTCCTGTCTCGCTGAGTCTTACGTAAGATGCGTCTACTGGCCTGGAGTGTGTGGTGAGACAGGAGTTTGGGCCGCAGTGACTCACACACTGACAGAACATGCATAACAATAAACCATTCACAACACCAAATTATAAACATGATTATTAACATGCACTACCATGACGACAGAATCTCGTTACACACATTGACACGATTTTGCACTTATGGTCTTCTCGTGTGTTGCACCACGGTCCTGGAGGAATGTTATTTCCTTTCACTGTATATAGCTGGAAAAACGACAAGGGAGCCTCTTGGCTCTCCACGATGACAGAACCACCTACTATCCTGACATTATTCTCATTAATTGCATCTATATTTAGAATAATTAACCTGACAATCCTCAAGATGTAGTTTGCAAACTGTAATTGCTGTTTATTCTATTTTAAGATGCCGTTTAGACTGCCAACGATGAATGAGCCCCAAGGACCTGCTGTGGTTGTACAGACTCTCACTCTACCACTGGGATTCGGATCTGCGGGCGTTCTTCCTGCCCGTCAGTGGCTGGGGGGCGGTGTCACCCGGAGCCACGGCAGTCAGCGTGCTGCGTTCAGGAGGGAGGGGTCCATCCCAGCAGCAGCGTCTCTAAGCAACCGAGCTCTTCTCGAGTGTAAAAAATAAGATCAATAATATGATCGCTGTCGGCTTTAAGGAGCAAAGTAAATAACGTAAATCAAAGACAACGGCTGGAGTTACACCACAGTAATTTAATCACCAAAAACAAACAAAAAAAAAAAGTGGAAAGGTGGAAGTCTCTTTTATCCCAACATTCGGAAGTGCCTCTCTCTCTGGTCCCGGAGCCCCTGAAGTGTGAAATTCCGGCTCTGTCGCGGTGCTCTGAAGTGGCCAGTGAGCGCTGGCGCGCTACAAAGGGCCCGCTACAGAGGGCCCTCTCCAGCAGGAGACGCCTTGGCTTCTGTTCTGCCTATCCACCGTGAATGGAACTGCCCTCTGGTCAACCTCACAGCTCTGCTGTCCTTAAAAGCCGATCGGAATCTGTTCCTGCCTATTAACTCAAGTCTGGTCCACCAGCTCCTGCTGTTTACAGAATCATTCAAGGGCGTTTTATCAATCCGTCTGTACTGTGTAATGGCACTGCAATGCAGAACTAGTCAGAGTCATGACGTGAACCTTAAAAATAACTAAAGACTAAAATGGATGAAATGTTTCCAGCAATAATCCAGTGGTGATATTCTATTAGTCCTTTTCTTTGCAGAGTAATTTTCAATGTTGGTTTAAAGCTCATATTACAAAAAAAAAAAAAAAAAAAAAAAGACTGACTGCATTCAATTCACATTGCAAATAATTTCAAAACCACTAGCTAGGGAAAACCTTCTCGCTCATTTCCATAATTGTTTAGGGATTTAATTGTATTTAATTTAATTGGTGGTTTAGTCAGCTAAATTCCATAAATGGAACTGAAACTGTTTATTCATATGTGTTATGTGCACACTGGCTTGTGAATGAGATAAAAATCAGTTGCCACGGTTGATTTGTCTTGTTGCTGTTTTTGTTGTTTTTAATAAAAACAACACTTGTATTAACACTGGGTTTTACTGACTTCAGTGTGCTCCACTGATTGTTATTTTTAGCGCACAAGATGAACATTGTGTAAAGCGGTTTCCAGGTCCAGGGTGAGGTGAGGCAACACCTGCCTGTTACAGAGTGGACCGTATTTTATGCTAAAATTATCCAGTTAAGGCTCACGAAAGTGATGTTTGTGAAGCAGCCTGCGAAACGCTTCAAATAAACAATGTGACACTTGTGACTAGAGTTAACCAGTGCAATGAGTGTTTAGGTAATAGCTATATTTCAAACCGAGCTGCCAAACTGTGACCTCACGGACAGAAGGATGCCATTGCCGACAACGTCAAATAACTGTTTCACTTCTAATAGTGAAGTGTGTTGGATCTGGACCAGAGCCTGAATGGATATCTGGAGAGCTAGACAAGCATGGTCTGCACTCACTGAACTACTGCGAAAGAGCTTTACATTTCAAAAGAAACACACGCAGGTTTGCATAAAGTAGATGGTATTAGACTGTACACCGAGAAAGAGCGAGCCAGAGCAAGAGTCTCGCAAACTGCCATGATATGATGATGGGCAGGAATGGAAACTAAGGGTAATGCATGACTGAATCCGTGTGAGACATTTTGGAGCAAGCATTTCCCCCCACACACACACACACACACACACACTTTCTGCAAGGTCTTAATATTCCAAACTGCTGAGTACTGCTCAGCTCCTGTTTGTGTCTCGAGAATTCGGTTGCACCAGCTGCCACTCAAACAAAGGTAAGCTCGTCTCACACCTCAATCTCGTCTCACCACAGTGCCTTTAATAAAGGCCTGACGTTTCATGACTTAGTAAACATGGCAGTAGAGGACAAACATGCTTTATGCACCACGCTGTTTTCTGAATGACATGCATTTATAAATACTCATAGTGCCATACAGGCATATATCTGAATAGATCATCTGTTTATCCCATGAAAGGCAATCATCAACATCATCACAATTATGACGTTATTATCATGATTATTATTATTTATTTTTATTATTGTTTTATTTCTAGAACCATGTAGGGAACTACAGCTTGGGGTCAGTACCAGAGAAGCCTAGTGACCCCTGTTCAACAGTATCTAGACCGTCCAGCTCATGAAAGTCCCCACTGAGGAACCTCACTGAAACACTGATATGCTGAAAGCCTACTGAAGAGAACATGTCTCTGACAGCAAGTTCTCTTTACCTGATGATATGTACAAAAGCATAACATCTGTCCTTTGCAAGTCAGCAAATGCACTTATAGAATGTTTAATGTTCCACAAAATAAATTCCACTGATGATTCTTTGGAAAATTAATACTTTGGGAATTTTCTGAAAATCGTATTTGCCAGAAACAAGGTGAGATTCTTCGCCGTTACCGGCCTTTTCCCACTGGCAAAAGTAAGGACGCCGGCTACTTTTGTAACTGAGCTGAAAAGCCTTGGTTTGTGCAGCTGGGCTTGGCTGAGCCTGGACAGGATGATATCTGTGGGAGGAGCGAAGAAGTGCCGTCCTGTTACATTCCTACTGACTTCCACAGACACCACAAAGCTGTGAACACTCTGAAGCAAGACGGTAAACCAACAAAGTCACTCAGTGGCATGACGCAGGATGTGGCAAGTAAAGTAAATATGATTGTTAAACAAAAAAACAACATGCACCCTTCTTCCTGCTGTTGCTTGGGAAAGGTCAAAATGTCAGAGTACGGCTGTGCACGACTTAGTTCTGTGACTCTGTCCTGTCCTGCAGAGAGTTACTAGAGTTACCATGCATTCCTAAGCTGTTGTCCTTTCAAAGAGACCCACCAGGAAAAATCTTTCCGGAAGTACATTTCATCACGACTGGGAAGGAGCCACACCTCATGAGGGGTGAGTGAGCAGTCTAAGTGACTGTCTGGTATATTGGAGCTCCCTGCCTGCAATCCAAACACCCAAGGCACTGGAAAGAATGTATTTCTATTGTTGCGCAGCTAACAAAGGCAACCTGACACAGGATTCCGTTTCTGTGGTGCTACGTTTTCCGCAAGGTCTGCTGGAAAATGTACTTCACCATCCGTGTATGTGGTCTTGACAACCTTTTCAGCACCTCTTAATTGGAAGCATTCATGGCAAACGCTTCAGTTAAGAGGGCATGGAACACCTGCTGTCTGTGAGCAAGTCCATGGCCGGGCTGGTGTCTTGTCAATCTGCCCAGCGCATACCCATTTCCAAGATTTCCTGGACTGATATCCAGGAGTAGCTGCTTAGTCCAGGCATTACACTTACTGGTTCTCTGAACTCTTGCTTTAGGCTAAGAGCTACCTCAGTTCCGCCTTATGAGAAATGTGTTTCTGCACTTAGACATCCACTGTCCATGGTGGTCAGTAGATATGAAAATGGCAGTTATAAAAATACAGCCGAGCTGTCTGTTCCTTGGAATCTGCGAGAAGGTTCCTGGAAGACATTTTTATGTGACCAGGTTATTTATATTGTTTACTGCATCATACATCATACTGGTGTTTGACTTTGTATATATAACATTTTGTGGTTGGTAATAAAAAAAAAAATAGACCTGACGTGTCTGATATAAGGCTCACCTACGAGTATTAGCCTGATGAGTGTTGTAATCCAGACTGCAGTACGAGTTAATGAGCTTTAATGATTTTTTTCTTGCATTTTCTTTGGAGGGGGGGGGGGTTTACCCAGGCCATGACCATAACAAGAATAGTGGACATGCAGTTTTTATTTTATTAATGAAAACAGACCAGGTTTGTGCTTGTTTGAAGGTGATTTACGCCAAGTCTATGCCATCAGAGAAGGTTGTGTTGTGCGCGGCATCACAACACATCATACTAATGCCTGTTATGGTCTGGTTACACTTTTTAAGCAGCGTCGTGCACAAACTTTGGATAGAGGAAGAACTAAGATGTTTTAAAAGGGCACTGTGGGAGCGCATTTCCACGTTTTTATTGTCGCAAACATAAGTAAAAAGGAGACGTCAGCCTTGTGTGCAAGGTGAAGATGAACTAATCCATTGGCTTTAGGGCAAAAGGTTGGGGCACAAAAACTAGCAGCATGGTGTGAACAAATTTGCTAAATTTTTAAAAACTCTTGGTCACACACAACCAGTTGTGCCTGCCCTGCTGAGAAATGTACATTTTACATATAACTTCATAGCTCATTTAAAGATACTATTTAAAAACGGTGTCAGGGACCGGGTACATGCCCCCCTCGTGTGCATGCTGTTAAGTGAATACGAGTTCGACACCCTTGGAAAAGAAATTGCCAAACCAGCCCTTAATGTAAAAAAAGTGACCTTAAGAGAAGAGTAGCGGTAATGAACCCCTATGTCAACACCCCTTGGGTCACACGCCACATTTGTCGCCATATAAAACGGCACAGACATCAAAAAGGAGAAGAAAAAAAAAGCACATTGATTTGGAAAACACAAAATGTTTATTACACCGAATGAAAGACCGGTCTGTCATCCTGCATTTAATGTGAAACGCCATATATTTTTGGCACTTTTACCATCCCACTCTAAAGTAATACCATTATTTAAATGCGCTGCCGCTCACTTGGAGACCCCTGCTCCAAGCTCGATGTCCAGATCAGACTCCAAAACGCGTCGTTAGCGCAGGGTCATAGCACCATCACACTGGTGCGTGGCGTTACGCATCGTGCTTGGCGTTACACTTCGATAATAAAGCAGCCAATCTCTGCAGTCGCCATCCTGCTGGCCGAGATCGGGTCTCTTCTCAGCTGCAGCACCGCCCGACAGGACGGGTGAACTGGAATAAGATACGTAGACACAGCTGACCTCGCACTGGAAAGGACGGCCATGCATTTGCAACGGGACTGTTGCCCTCTAAAGTCAGAGCGATGTGTGGACACCAGCTGTCCACCTTTGGGAAGCGCCTGGTTTTGCGCTAATGTCTCCAGCTTCAGGGTTGCGCACGCTAACCATCAAACGAGCCATTTACAGCGCCGGGGCGAGCGCTGGCCCTTAAAGAGCCACGTCGGACACGGACACGGAATTATTCGGTCTCCCCTCCAAAAATTCACATTCAGCGAATCTAATGTGACAAGAGGCATGAAAAGGAAAGAAGAAAAAACAAATAACTCACGTGGACGTCCGTCGAACATTAACGCAGCGCCAACATCCCGTCAAAGTTTGCCCGTCTTACACAGAAAGGAACAATAGCGGCGACACAACGACCAGTAACCCTTTCTCTGTGGGAGACACTGGGAGCAAACGGCGGAATGGGCTCAAAGGAGGGCCATGAGGGCGGGAACAAGCGTAAAGTGCCGAGTGATTGGACAGCGCAGCACTGGGCGGGGTTACACTGTCCAATGGGATGCAGAGGCTCTGATAACGCGCAACATCTCGTTAGACCTTTGCTGCTTCCCGTTCCTGCAGAGACATGGCTCAGTACAACGCCCAGTAATGGCTTAAGGCGGACAGTATTACCCGGGATCGAGTCTACAGCACCAACTATTTGCGTGTTAATTATACACAGACCTATGACCACTAACAGGGCAGTTCCAGCGTCCTCATCTTAAATAAAGGGCAGACGCAGCTTCTCAAATACCTCTGCGCCTCCTCCTTCGAAAGGCAAACCAAATTGTCTGCATTAAAGAAACACCCTCCCCCTTTGTCATGGTTTTTGTGCTGTTTAATACCGATGTGTTCCAGAGTAATCCCGCATCACACGCCGACAGAGGTCAGGGAGGCGATGAGTCACTGCACCAGGCTGAGGATGGAGGGATGATGGAGGGATAGCAGCGAACGTGTGGTGAGAGACAATGAGCCAAAGCAGTCTGAGGGTCAGGCACTATTTACAGTGTCGCGTGGGGGGAGGTAAAGACAGTCATCTTCAGCTTTCAAGGAGAAGGAGGGGGTTGCCATGGAGACTGCATCCAGCCAGATGGTAGGAGCAGGCTGCCTCCCTTAGCCATGTCAGCAGATATTACTCCATGACACAGGCTGAGCAGCAATGTGCACTTGTGTGATCTCTCTCTCTCTCTCTCTCTCTCTCTCTCTCTCTCTCTCTCTCTCTCTATCTCTCTCTCTCTCTCTGTGCATTAAGCTTGAGCATCACACCAGGGATATTCATCTACTGCATTACTGGATGTTATGAGAAATAAAACAATAAAAACAATTTGGCTTCAGACAGTTGACATCTTCACATGACACGCTGCATTTAAAATCGACAAAGTGATCTTCTTCTTTTTTTTCCCTGAACTGTAAAGGCAATGCATGTTTCAGCAAATTTGTGCATATATTTAAACTTAAACTGGATGTAAGAATTTACAGGTATTTCTCTTGTTATCAACAAGTTGCAAGCCTCCTCAAAACACTGTCCAGATACAGGACGAACTGCTGTGTAAAACAGCACACGGCTGCATCTTCTGCCTAGAGGCCATATTTGAAACCTCTGCAGCCTCTCCGACCACCTCACGTAGTCCCAGCCCTTCCTCAGCCTCCCTGGGGAAGGCCGCAACCCTGCCCTCACCCCACTCAGCCAGCAGTCTCGGGCAGCTGAGGAGGGCACTCCTTCATCTCCTGTTACATGCACGCGGTTCGGAGGCACAGCGTAGCGGCTGTTACTCCCCGTCGCAGTGCTCGCGTTCGCAATGCTGGTATCGCACAGGGAAGCAATATGCAAATTAGCCCTCTAACAGATCGCAACTTTTTTTTAATACATGCTGCAAGAACCCCGACTAATGTCAGTCGGGCCGGAAGAGAGCTGTGTGGGTGTTCTGCAAAATCACAGCTTTCACAAGAAATGTAAATACTTTTTTTGTCCAAATAATGCAGATCCATCTTTAACCATGTCACCTGTCATCATGGACCCACTAATATGTTTTTAATACATCACATGGCTTATTGCTCTTGCAATAAGTGGCAATGTAGTTGCAATTATTGAAGTCTATTTTTATTGAAAGGAGCCATTGTAATTTTCCCACTGAGCTAGTGCCTGTTACAATGAGGGCATTTTTGTCAAACAGTGCAGCCAAGTGAAACATTGGTGGAATTGCAGCTTTGTAATGTCCCTATACTTCACTGTAATAAATTAAACGTTACCAGTCTATGCCTTCTTTTTGCATGTGCATCACCACCTTTACAGTATCATTCATATTGTTCACTTTTCAGGACATGAAAAAAAAAGTACATCGCACCTCTTCAGTTTTTTTTTCCCCAGTGACATCCATGTCACATGAAGAGACGGAATGGAGAAGGAGCACTGAGACTCTTTCTTCAGTGGCAGCTCTTCTTGTTATGGGTCCACGCTGCTGGATTCCGTCTCTTTGCTGCTTGACCTGCCTTTTTCGCCCAAGCGCTTAAAGAAAGACAAGAAGCGAGAGAGTTCTCTGCTCTGGCTGCTTCGGGAAGTGTTACCCCGCCGCGAGTCGGGCCAGCTTTCCTCGGGCTTTGCTTTCACTTCCGCCGTGCTCGCCTGTGCCGGCATGCCAGACTGTGTCAGCGTGCCCGTCTGCGCCGGCGTGCTCGCCTGTGCCGGCATGCCAGACTGTGTCAGCGTGCCCGTCTGCGCCGGCGTGCTCGCCTGTGCCGGCATGCCAGACTGTGTCAGCGTGCCCGTCTGCGCCGGCGTGCTCGCCTGTGCCGGCATGCCAGACTGTGTCAGCGTGCTCGCCTGTGCCGGCATGCCAGACTGTGTCAGCGTGCCCGTCTGCGCCGGCGTGCTCGCCTGTGCCGGCATGCCAGACTGTGCCTGTGTGCTTGCCTGTGCCGGCGTGCCCATATGTGCCGGTGTGCCCGACTGCGCCGGCGTGCCCGGGCCACTCCAAGCACCCACTGCCACTCCATTAGATACATCCATAACTAACTCTGACGTGGCTTCCGGGTTCACGGGAGAAAGGCAGCTGTCCACAGACTTCATCCTCACGATGTTTCCCAAAGGCAGAACCTGATCTCCAGACGGGCGCCTATCTGCAGGCTCGCCGGGTACAAACAGGTCTTCCTCATGTTCGCTTCCTAGCAAGGCCTTCGTGGGCAGGGCGATGGTGTGTCGGCGGTTGAGCTTGTCAGTGCTTATCTCCAACAGAATCAGCGGGCTTATGTTAGGTTTGGGGGCGTCCCCGCCGGTGGAAACAGACAGTAGTCTCTCCCGGTCCTGGAAGGTCCGCTTGCATGGAGAGGTGAGTGGGGAAAGGTACTCACCTGAGGACATGCTCCCTCGGCTGGACTGGTAACGTAGCACCTTTTGTGACACTTCCCTTAGTTTTTGTGCCTCTTCCGCTGTCGTTTGACTCTCCTCATCCTCATTTGCTGCCACAGACACTCGCTGACTCGGTGCAGGGCTGTTCCCAGCCTTTTTCCACGAAGGACTTGAAATTTTGGTCTCTGGCTTTTTAGAAGTTACCTCCATACTGTCCTCCACGTTCTCCTTATCTGAGGAATTCTGGGACATGGTTATGGCATTGCTGGGCTTTTTGGATGCTTTGGAGAGACAGTTGTCTTGCGAAGTGATCTCGGCGAGTCTCAGCCCCATCGCTGTTGGAGAGGGTGTCCTGGATCTCCTGCTGGACCCAGGGGCAGTGAGGAACTTTTGGAGAACCGTCTCCAGCGCTACCCCCTCCATGTCCTTGTCTCGTGCGGAGCAGGTGGCAATTGACCGACGCTTGGATGCAGACTCCAGTCTCTCCCGCTGTCTCCGCCTCACTTCGGCCATTTCACGCTCCGTGTTCTCCTGAGGAAAGATGTTGAACACAACTTTGAAATTTTCACTCGGCTATGAAAAGCAGGTAAAACATAGATTTTGACTCTTGAAAAATCTGTATCAGAAACAATGCTCTTCAATGCCTATTTAACATAAGTATGAAACACCCAAAACATAAATAACCTTCATTTTAAAGCATGTTTTTTTTTTCCAGTAAGCTACGCTGCAACAAATACGAGAGGTATGAAGATACGTTAAGAGAGAGGAATAACTCACACCAGCAGGCCCTTGGAGTTATAGAAGTTAAAATACCGCACACATTCTACTCCGAGAGAACGAGACAGAATCCAACACCGTTGCCCTGTGGTGGGAGGGGTGCGTTACCTGAAGAGCTCGCCTGAACCGTTCACAGAAGGAGTGGAAGATGAGGCAGCACTCGTCCAGTTTAAACTCCCCCGGATCCTCGCAGAAGTAGTCAGCCACGGACGCCGTGATCTCGTTTAGGCGTTTGAAGGAGTCCTCTGTTTTGGCAATTCCGGACTCGGCATGCTGTGAGCAACGGGTGGAGAGCGGTCACGAACGCAGAGTGGCCGCTTGGAGGATGGCTCCGTCCCAGCCGGTAAAAGACGCGACGCATTACGGCAGGCCATTGCGACTCCAGAGTTAAACGTTCTCTAAAGTCTTATAGACTCCCAGAACGAGATCTGATTACGACTAACTAGGTTCATCGGCGATATCTTGAAATAACATTCTGTCCAACGAGTATGACATTAAAGCAACCAAATAACTGTAGCAGTTTCAGTACTATTTTGTTTATGATTCTGCAGTCCCTCTGTTCCGTTGTGTGACTTTTTAAAGTTCGTTACGATGCAAGTGGGTAATTTAAGACAGAAAATGGAGGGGGAGGTGTTACCTTAAAAAAGTCTTTCATCTGCGTGGCCAGGTCAGCCTGTTTATCCGCAGCATTCCTTACCTCCTGGACCTCACGCACTTTCTTTTGGAACTCTAACTCGATTTCCTGTTTATGGATTCTGCAAAGGGATGAACACATGTTGATGTAACACTCCATGATGTTCACCGCTTCAGGTACCAGAGGGGCATTTGTTCGAAAGGTTTGCATGGTTGGAGCAAAGAGGAGGAGGACAACCAATCAGCATAAACAACAACAACAATAACAACAACATCATGTCGGACTCCAGGAGTACACAAAAGCAACGTTTTCTGGACTTCAGCAAACGTGCCACGCTTCGCAAAAAACGGGTCGCGTCACAGCGTGATTAATTATCCTGTTTTTTCCCAACGTTAATGCTCTGATATTGCGTCAGCAGGAGTCCGTAATAATACAGATCAGACGCAGATGTTCAAATGTGCCGTGTACCTTGCTGCATCTCCAACGTGTGGGAGCAGGTCGGGGAACTGCAGCAGGGCGGGATCACTCTTCTGTGCTTGCTGGAAAAAAAAACAACCACACAGAGCACTCATCTAAAATCTGACAATGCTCACAGCACACACACACACACAAAGCAATGACGAGATGCCTCATTTGCATAACGTAGCCTTCGGCCCTGGTCTTCTTACCATCACCACGTAGTGCATCAGGTTCATTCCTGGCTTGTTGGCCTTTGTGTCGGCCAGCTTCAGCAGTGATGTCATGCGAAAGCCCACTGCACTGCCTGCATAGCCCCCCTGGCGAGAGGCAGAGGGACAGAACATGGCACGGGTCAGCTCAGGGCCCGCCAGGGCACAGCAGGCCACCTGAGCACTCACGCCGCACTGCAGTGGTCTGCCTGTGCTCATGCATGTGCAGAAGCAGAAGAAGAAGAAGAAGAAGAAGAAGAAGAAGAAGAAGAAGAAGTACTCACAGAGTTCATGTAGTTCCCAGTCTTTAACACCAGGCGGATAATGGAGTGGAGGTCAGCACAGTCCAGCAGCTCTGCACGAGTTTGCAGACAGAAACAACGGTTTGTTTACAGACAAGCAAAAAACCATTTTTGGTATCAGGCCATACATGAAAACTAGAATCACCTGAAGTGTTCAGTTGTGTATCTTAGTGTGTATAAAAATTATTTTTAAAAAAAACAGCTTGAGGTGAAGCCATAAGTCAACATTTGTCTGTATAGATTCTGAAAACTACTTTGTGGATTTGACATTCAGTGTCATATCCAGACACTGGAAAAAGATCTCTCATGCAAACTACTGTCACATATTAACCACATATGGATACAAGGATGACAACATCGCCTACAATGTTTAAAAATAAACAAAAAAGCCCCCACATTGTAAAAGGTAAGGCACATTTAATGTAGAGTACTTTTCATACACTACAGCATTTCAAAGTGCTTTAATAAAAAAGCTTAAAACATCCTGAGATCTAACACCTCAGAAAGGCTTTGGCAAAATAAAAGAAAAAAATCTAATTCTTAGATTAAACTTTGGTACTTGGCTAAATACAAGACAAATAAAATGCCATTTTCATCTGAGCTGAAGAGTGAACATGGATATAAAGCTGGATACGAGGTAAACATAACATAGCTTAGCTGTGACGAGCCCCACCCTTTCCTGCAAACAACACACCCAGGTGTTTGACTAGGTGGTGATTAAGGTGTGATGGGAGAAGGGAAAAAGACACGCAGTACTGGGGATCTTCAGGAGCAAGACTGAGAAATACCACATCAGAGGGTTCAGAGGGTCAAAATAGCGCACAAACACTGGCCACAGTGGGCCACTGGAACCAAGAACCTGGGTGATAGTGTGATGGTGAACCTGCGTGATAGTGTGATGGTGAACCTGGGTGATAGTGTGATGGTACCTTCCCCTGCAGCAGTCATGATGGCGATGGAGTGATTCACCTCCTCCATAAAATGCGGAAATTCATCTTTCACGACTAAGCACTTAAGTCGTTCTTCATAGCTAGTTGAAGATGAAAAGTGAAGACGCAACGAATCAAACTCGTATCATACATGGACTGTTTTACATTCAAAACTAAATAGACTTCAAAGAATCGATTAAAACAAAAAAGTATGAAGAACAAGAAGAGAAAACTGGAAAACTTAATTAACACAATGCGATTTAGATGAGGCTAACTGAGGTCTACACTTCATTAGCCTTGGTGTAACACAAAAGTGCATGAAGTCAAACTACGGCTTTAACAGAAAAAAAGTGCACGGCTGCTAAAACAAACTGGATGCATTACAAACATTCTGCACTATAGAGAAGACAAATGCACACAACAGTCCTGAGTGTCTGTGAGGTGTGACTGACCTTGGGACCTTTACAAGCTGTACCATGAACTGATCCGCTTCAGTGAGGCCTGAGCAGTCTCCTTTAAAAGCAAGAAGTTGTCTCACCTGGAACCATAACAACACACACACACACACACACACACACGCACACACACATACACAAGACAAGAAAAAATTATTATTAAATACATTTTGAGCAAGCCCACATGTGAATGTTAGTTCACATCAACACGACATGAGCCGACACTAAGGGGAAAAATATTTGAAGGGGATTTGGTCGGTTGTGTGCGCTGGATGGATTTGTCAATAAATATACCTCTCCAGTGTCAGGTAGCAGTTTGAACAGTTCTTCCAGTTTCCCAGAACCAAAGGCTCCAGTCCTGCCTTTGAAGATGTCCTCTATCATTTCGCTCACGGACCTGCATGAGGGTGGTACATGGGTTATATGGGACCATTTTTATATTTATTTTTATATGGCTAGAGCCAGACTTTTTACAATGATTTTAAAGATTTGTTAGAAATCTTGTTTTAATTGCTTTTTAAATTTTTTAATACTTCAATGAAAATAGTTATAAATGACAAAATATGAGTATAATATAAGTATAATAAAAATATGTACAAAATACAATAATTAAGAAGGTGAGAAGGAAATAATCAAGAATTTGAAAAAAACTAAATACAATAACGCAATATAAGATCTGACGTGTGACAAAACTGTTTGAAGTTTGCAGACTTCCTGTAACCGGTCTAATCTTTGTTTAAAAAATGCCGCTGGTTAGGGTTACAGAAGTACTGGTATCATGATCCGATTTAATGCACTGTGATCAGTATATCACTCGTCCCTTTCTCCAAGTCCACGACTTCTGTTACCAACCACAAGGACAAGTCAAGACATGCATCACTACTGCAGGTCATGTGTAATTGTCTGTCTTAGTCTCGTCCGGAAAGGCCTGCATGAGCAGTTCTCCTGGGTTCATCCAGGGCGGAGCTATTAGCAAATCAAATAGCTACAGGGGTTCCATAAGACTCCAACACGTGACACGGGTTGGCTGCATTCAACCAATCAGACGCACCCTACACCGCAATGACGTTGTACCGAATGCATATGATGTGTTGGTTAAACTCCTAGGGGGAAGCAGGTTGGTTAGCGGAGGGAATGGCAGACGTCAGACTGTGTCATCACCGCTAAGGAGCCCTTAGTAAAGCACAGAAAACACCTCACCATAGAACAGGCCCCAGCCTGCTAGCACAGACAAATTCACATGTGCCTGTGCGTACGCACAGATGCAAGCTACTCCAGCATCTGAACATCGATCCATCCGTGTCTCAAAGTCTATCACATTGTCCCCGTTTGAGCTATTGATGACACTGCCTGAGCAGCCTGATGATTTGACTCCCTTTATCTCTGAAAATAACTTCTGTCTTCCATTGGTGCAGTCAAGAAGTTTTCAGATGCCTTGCTTGCCGAGACATGTGTGTTTCCGTGGAAACCCCACCCAGAACTTGACAGGAAACGGACGGGCTGGATTTGGGCCTGGCATGGGTCCCGTGTCCAGGTCGGAGGCCCAAACACTCACCTCTTGAGCTGCTTGAGGAAAATGCCAATGTTCATGCTTTTCTTGGGGTTGAGAATAGCCACCTGATAGCAACACACACACACATACACACAAACACACCACACATACATGCACACACACACATACGCACACCATGCACACACGCGCACACACACTCACACACACACACACACACACACACACACACACACACACACACACACACACACACACACACACACACACACACACAGGCTCATCAGTGTTATTGATTATTGACTGTAGCACTGGACTTAGGTTCGTTGCAGATGAACACTGATGGCCCCAAATCCTGCACATTTTTCTGAGCCTTTCTACGGTTTATTATACAGAAGTAAACTAAAAATCTGATTACATCACACACAATTGCAGAACTATGTGTATCTATAACAAACACATCCTGATTGTTGCTTACACAATGCATGGAAGGACCACAAAACAATCACAGCCAAACAGGTAATAAAATAAAGCTAACCACATCACAGTACTGGTCAAATGCAAGGTATTAATAATAGACATGTATCCACCCAACCATCTAGCATATACAAAGAAGTATGAAATGAACAAAAGAACTTCATAGGGTGTAGATCAAAGAAACGGGAAATAAAATGTTCATAATGTGAAAGCAAGGATCCTACACCATTAACAGACATGTGGTGTCATTAAACATCTAAATAAATAAAGGCAGTTTAAGATGTGCATTTTGTCTGGCTACCAGAGAAAACACAAATCAGATAAACAGGATATGTTTTGAAATAATCCTCTGCATACCAGGGCGACACCATCGTACGATTACAACACCATATCTCACAATTAAAAAAATCTCCGCTCACAGAAATGAAATCCAATTGGAAACGTATCTTAAAGTCATAGTGATGTTTTTCAAGAAAACACCAGATCTGAGAACATGAAGTGAGGACATACTAACAGAACTAAATTATGTTAAGACAGCGATGAGTTTTAACTGTATAGTTATTACTTAAAAAAAATACACTTTTAAACCTCAATCGCCACCTTCAGTGAATTGCGTAAGGCCATTTTGCCCGATACGTTTTAGTTGGGTTCTGATCAGACTGGAAGTAATGAAAATTAGTGTCATAAATGTATCACGAAGCGTTTGGCATTAATGATTAGACCACATGAAAACATTATGACCTTTACAGTCTCACGGCCTTGAGTGCACATAGACAGTCAACGCCAGGACAGTATGACTCACTATCACATATACGGAGCGTTGCCTACTGTTTAAAAAAAGAAAAAAAGGAAAGACAAAAGTCTGCCACTAACCACTTCCGCTGCCTGGCCGCTGCTCGGTGCGCCTCTGTTCCGACGTACGGAGCCCCGGCTCACACCCCCGGCCTGCTCTCTCTGACTGAAGAGCTCCTCCATCCTCTGGGTGTCGAGCTCGTACTCCTTCTTCTTCTCGGCGGTCCAAATGTTGTGTTTGCCCAGCACGGTGGCCTGGGGAATGGCTTCCCAGTTAAAACTGCGCATCCTGGAGCTCGCCCTAGACCCTCTGGTCAGCGGCTTCCCGCCGAGGGCGGGCGCCAGGGGCGGAGGAGGTGGCGCCGGTGGGCTGAAAAGAGGGGGAGGTGGAGGAGGAGGAGGAGGAGGAGGGCCGGAAAGAGGGAGAGGAGGAGGCGGAGGAGGAGGAGGAGGGCCGGAAAGAGGGAGAGGAGGAGGCGGAGGAGGCGCTTGTGGAGCAAAAGGAGGTGGAGGTGGAGGAGGCGGAGGAGGTGGGCCAGAAAGAGGGGGAGGAGGAGGTGGGCTGGACAGAGGGGGAGGAGGAGGTGGAGGAGGCGCTTGTGGAGCAGAAGGAGGTGGAGGTGGAGGTGGTAGCTCTGCCA
Source organism: Electrophorus electricus (assembly GCF_041902795.1). Classification (NCBI taxonomy): domain Eukaryota; kingdom Metazoa; phylum Chordata; class Actinopteri; order Gymnotiformes; family Gymnotidae; genus Electrophorus; species Electrophorus electricus. The sequence continues at coordinate 21,266,570 of NC_137513.1, read as the reverse complement.
TTGCTTGTGGCAGTTGGGGACACTATAGCCGGAGCTCCATTTTTTAAGTGCAGGGCAAAAGCTTGTGATTGCCCACGCTGTCAGGGAAATGGAGAGAGTGGTTAGACCAGCGCATCACAGTTGACACGCTAAACGGAAGCCGGGTCCATGAGCGTTCTTTTTTTAACAAAGCAGGAAGCAGAGAATAATAGCTGTGACTCCGCGTAAAACTACCGCGCGTAAAAACGTATTCACTAATGACACTCGTTACGTGGTTTACAGAGCAGAAAGACCGTCAAAAAAGCAGAAGCTCTGAAACGTATTCTTGCTTTCAGAGACGAAATATCACTTACAAAGTAAAACAGTCACTTACCTGCTTAAAATGAGCATTAGAGGCGGAATATGAGGAACTTCAGTGCTTCGCCTGGTGTTTGCCCTCAACGCCTGCGACGTTGTGCAATGCTGGCGGGGAGGAGCTGGAGCGCTTTTACCTGCGCTGGTCCTGGCACGCCCCGTTACGCGCTCGCCCCGTTACGCGCTCGCCCCGTTAGTAATCTAGTTCATTTCATTTTGGTTGTAGTATTTCCACAAAACGCACGTTCCCTAGTTTGTTGCTGAACCTTGGAAACTCACCATAACTCAGTTATTCCCCCTTTTGTAATTTTACATCTAAAATAAAGCATAGATATAAATATATAATTGCATTAATATTGCATTTATAAAAACAATCCATCTTAACGGCAAGTGATCTTTTCTGACCCAAAATAAGACTTAAAATAACAAATCTAGTGAACGCTTGCCGGAGGAAGTGAAGACACGTAAATGCCTACTGATGATATGTTGTTCTGGTCGTGCCTTTATGAAAACCAACAAATCAATATTAAAATACAATAACCTACTTCATATCATCCTACAGTCTTTGACCTTTGGAAACAACCTGTTAGGCCTATTTGAGCTTCACCATCTTGTGTTTATTCCTGCACCTTATATATTTTCCCCTAAAGTTACATGTACATATGCACTGTGGCTTGTGTATTTATTTCGATGTGTGTCCTGTGTCCAGTATGCCAAAGCAAACCCCTGCATCTGAAATACAGAGAATTCTGATCCCGACGAACCCTTTGTGGTAGAGTCATTTGTAAGGCCATAACTATTATCAATAAAATCAGATAGACAGACAGACATGGACAGCCATGTGAATAAATAAAGCGTTAACAATAAAAATACTTCTGAAGAAAAATCCTCTAGGCTACTAAGTAGAAATCCTTTTTTTTTTTCATGATTCTTAAAAAAAATCAGTTTGATGACCACAATTAACACAAAGCTTATTAAACATTGTTGTAGCATTTTAAAAGATCAACAATCCAATCATGAAGAGTGGAGGTTAATGAACGGTGAGCTATTGCTGCTTAGAGAGACATCTCAAAGGACTAGCGAATGGTGGAAGATTAGGTGTGCAAAGAAACATAGGATGGGATTATTCAGTGTAAATTCTCTACATTCAACAGAAATCATGTAGAATCACTGATGATTTTCATTGGAATTTTGTGTGGAAGTTGAAATTGCGTCAGCTCAGTAGTTACTGATATAGTCAATTGAGACTGAGATAATATTGAGACAATAGTCTGGCCATCAGAGTGAGGGACTGATATAGTCAGTGACGACTTCAGTTTGAGTTAAAATGATAAAACTCATTAAATGCCAGAATCTTTTCAAAATGTGTTTAATCTGATATGTGGGACTTTACACTGTAATTTACACAATAATATACATTAATTACCTTTTTATAACATATACTATAAACAGTTATTGTGAACATGGTCCATTATAATGATCCACTCCAGCATGCACTGCTGTCCATGTTCACACACACACACACACACACACACACACACACACACACACACACACACACACACACACACACACACACACACACACACTCACCAAACAACACTTAATTCTCAGTCTAAATTATAGGTGATTATCCTAGAAGGTGCCTGCCACATATGTGGGCATGTTATACTTTGTTTAACAAAACAAAAAAACAAAAAAAACCCATCCAAAATAATCTCAAAAATCTCAATACAAACACAAAAGATGGGAGCGGAAAGTAAAAACGTCTCACTCCTTTCCGGTTCATCCAAATACAAGCTGGTTTCAAATAAACCAGATCTGCTTTCATGGTGCGTGAACAGCGAAGGCCCTCACCGCCTTCCTGCCCACCAGCTCGGGCCAAAAGCCTCCATGCGTGGGCCGGCCCGTGTCTGCGGAGGCCCGGGGGGGGCACGTCACTGCTCCTCCAGCCAGGACGGACGCTCAGCTCCAGGTCGCCACAGCTTCACGCTGAACTGCCTGAGGGTGTGCTCCAGCTGATGCTGGTTGCCAGCGAAGTAGGCGGAGACTGCATTGTGGAAGAGGAGGAGCTGCTTGTGCATCACCTTCACCTGCCAATGACACGTTAACACAGGCTCATCATTGGTCAGTCTCTTTTCACAGGACCATTGCTGACCAGAGTTTGGATGGCGCACCGTTCCCAGCACAGCGTTAACACCGACATGGTACAGTTGTGGACATGGATGTTCAGCCGCTACAAGTTCACATGGTACAGTAGTTTTGCCTGGGGTTGTTACATGAAGAAGTGTCACTGCCACTTCCAAAATTATCCGGTCCATATTGATCCTGTGGTCAGAAACGGTGCACTGATTAAGGACTAGAGAATCGCTAAGACGAATTGTGTATATCAACAGTTCTACACACTCCAACTGTCTACCCTCAAAATACACCTACACAAAATACACCTAAATGGGGTTTAAAGAAACTGACCTCACGCATTAACCATGAAATCAGTCCGAATTATCGGAACGATTCTCTGATCGACCGATCACCAATACACTGAACTTTAGCGGGCGTTACAGAGCGCCCACGGCAGTGATGACCAGCCATGGACAGCAGATGTCAGATACCTTGTTCTCCTCCAGGAACTTGAGCTTGATGGTGACGTCGCCACGCAGACGCTCGTACTTGTCTCTGTGGACGTGGTAGTCCTGCTGTGCTATCTCGATGCCTGCCAGGGCAGCAGCGTCCCGCGGTCCCACGCTCATCTCCTCCAGGTCTGTCCTGTAGGCGTCGTACTCCAACCTACACTCGCACACACGCACAGATCTCTTCTTAGTGAACATAGTGTGGAAGCATTTTTACAAATATTCCAGCTCCTTTCACACCTGAGTGACTGGTACCCAGAAGAACGTCCTCCAAGGCTAATTAAAAAATGTTAGGGAAAGATCACATGACATGGAAAAAAGTGAACTCAGCCTTTCTGATAAATGGCTTCAAGGGGTAAACACCTCCCTCAGTGTTCGTTCAGAGTGTTACCACTCAGGTTGCTGTACCTTGCGTTCTCGTAAAGCTTGATGGTCATTAGTGTGTCTTCCATGGTTTTGTTGACCAGGGTGTTGATGCTGGACACGAAGAAGTTGATGGCACTCAGCAGGGTCTCCCCATTCTTACACAGCAGCCGCTGGGTCTCTGCATTGTAGCCAAACTCGTCCTGAAAAGGACGAGCATGTAAGTGTCGATACTTCTGAGTGATCCTTGTGCATACTCAATAGTACACTTACTACAGATGATTTAATCTTACTTTAATCTGACTAGATTTACTAATCTAAAAGCAACATTTGGACATTTTTACCATCAATATTATAATCGAAGCATGACTAGAAGCTTAATTAACTACTAACTAGCAGTTCATATTACTCAGTATATATCAAATTCAGCAAATTAGATAAAACCAGATGAACTCTCCTAACAATTCAAAACCGGGGAACAAACCGGGGGACAAACCGAGGGACAAACTGGGGAACAAACCGGGGGACAAACCGGGGGACAAACCAGGGGACAAACCAGGGGACAAACCGAGGGACAAACCGGGGAACAAACCAGGGGAACAAACCGGGGGACAAACCGAGGGACAAACCGGGGGACAAACCGAGGGACAAACCGGGGGACAAACCGGGGGACAAACCGGGGGACAAACCAGGGGACACTGGCAGGAGTGGCAGGTGCTGTACCTGCAGCTCCGGGGACTTCTGGCTGAGGTCGGCGAAGGCGTCACCCAGGGCCTGCTGCGTCTGCACCATGCTGCAGAAGTGCTCAGTGAGCGCCTGGGCCAGACCCAGGACGTGCTCGTACTTCTGCTTGGTGTCGCGCAGCACGTCGATCTGGGCCTCCAGCTCCAGGTCCACGGTGCGGGAGCCGCGCCCGAAGCGCTCCGAGAACATCTGCTTGGTGCACTTTTGGCCCGGTGGGAAGGGCGGAGTGAGGAGAGAGAGGAAAGACAGTCGCTGGCTGATGATTTGCTGTGGTCATTATCTCAGATCGTGCTGGATCAGGAAGGAAACGCACCTTGTAAGTGTTAATGCCCCATTTCTTCATGCTGTCAAACTTTTCCACAGCGATGCCACGCGTGGTCTCCTCAGACATGGAGGATGGGTTGCTGCTACTGGGGTGCATGGCGTGTGCTGGTGGCAAGAGAGGAAGACTGAAGGTCACGCAGACGTGTCGTCTGGAAGACACCTCGACAAGAAGTCAAGAAGAAAAGAGTGGCGGGAATGAAAGGAGGAGTAAGGATGGAGCATTGAGGTTAGGGGTGAAGGTGGGGTTAAAGGTGAGGGTGAGGGTTAAAGGTGAGGGTGAGGGTCAGGGTATGATTGGGGTGAAGACAGGGGTGAGGTTAGGGGTGAAGGTGGGGTTAAAGGTGAGGGTGAGGGTTAAAGGTGAGGGTGAGGGTCAGGGTATGATTGGGGTGAAGACAGGGGTGAGGTTAGGGGTGAAGGTGGGGTTAAAGGTGAGGGTGAGGGTCAGGGTATGATTGGGGAAAGGTTAGGGGTGAAGGTGGGGTTAAAGGTGAGGGTGAGGGTTAAAGGTGAAGGTGAGGGTCAGGGTATGATTGGGGAGAGGTTAGGGGTGAAGGTGGGGTTAAAGGTGAGGGTGAGGGTCAGGGTATGATTGGGGTGAAGACAGGGGTGAGGTTAGGGGTGAAGGTGGGGTTAAAGGTGAGGGTGAGGGTTAAAGGTGAAGGTGAGGGTCAGGGTATGATTGGGGTGAAGACAGGGGTGAGGCTAGGGGTGAAGGTGGGGTTAAAGGTGAGGGTGAGGGTCGGGGTATTGTTGGGGTGAAGGTTGGATGTGAGGGTGTAGTGCGGAGTAAGGCATGGCGAGGTTGGGGTTAAAGGTGCAGTGAGGTTAGGGTCAAAGGCAGCGTGGTGAGGAGGTATGGGTGGGAACAGAGAATACAGTGAGTACACTGTAAAAAAAAAAGTGTTATCGTGAAAACAACGGTAATGATTTCAGAAAAGTAAATAAACAGCAGGAGGAAAAGAAGAATAACAGCAACAATGCTAAGTGATCGGCAAGATTAAGGTGAGGGGTCAAAGGTCGATGGGAACATTTAGCACTGAAAGAGGACAGAACAGGGAACGATGGCAACAGACCATATGAAAGAAAAGGTGAGTTGAATAAGCAATGGAGAAAAATGAGTATATGCTTTACATTGCAGGTCTAGTGCCCCAAAAAGGACTACTTATTCCACATTGCCTTGTTGCTGCACAATCTGCGTTAATCTGAGTTATTTGGCATAACATCATGAAAAAAGCTTGTATATAGCACTGTTCTACAAAACATACAAACATACATGCATACATACATACATACATAAATACATTCATAAGGGAAGTGCAATCTTGTGTTAGTGTTCCCATCATAAACTAGCATGCAGCCAGTATGTCTCTGTCCTCTTTACAGCCTGTGGAAAAGTGACGTGCTTTGTGTAAAAACAAAAAGTCTCAAACATGCTCCTCGCTGATAGAAAGGCAGAGAAAGAATGGGAAAATTCAAGGTATGAAAATCAGCTCATATGGGTGTATAAAAGACACCTGGTTTGGGAGCGTTACCGCATCTTCTTTCAAAATACTCTTCATTGAAAAGTATAGCTGGTCCTAAAAAAATATGTTGGCAAAAAAAAAAAGAAAATAAAGATTTGGACGACAGATGTTGAGCATAACGACTCCCTGCTAATTCTACCTGCCACGATTCTAGACTCGCACCCCAATGACGTGCCCAGTGCCCAGTGTTGGTAAAAGATGCTGCAAACACCTTTAATTGAGCAGGTGGGGATGATGACCTCGGCGGCCGCCCCGTAGCCTCCGGACACGACGCTCGTCTCGTTCAGGTTGGGCCCAGACACCATCACCTGCTGCAGGTCCTGGAGACGATCGAGAGGATATTCGATGGTGTTCAGGTATGTCCTGCCCAGCCTGGCTGGAACAGGTTCAGTCCTGCAGGAGGCTTGGGAAAGGTTCAGTTAACGTCGGGGGATTCGACTTTGCGCATTCCAGCAGATCAGAGTCTACAGCGGGGGTGGCTAGCTTCAATCGTTTAGAACAACTTTATGTTTCTGTTGCTTAAACCTGCTGTTTTTGCTATTTCAGGTAACGCTTGACTTTCCTCATGAAGGGCTTCTCAAGAAGCAGATAGTTTAAGAACGGGAAAGCTGGGAAAAGAAGCCCTCAGCACTACAGGACAACATTCCCCAGTAAAGACTGGTGGCTGGAATACGCCTGATAGCTGGACTCACAGATGACTGTAGAGGTCTCTGTCACAGAAGCCATCAAAACTACCCAATACCCAAACGCATATATATCACCAAAAGTCTTCTGACTCCTGCAGTTTAATTCAGTTTGGGGGGTGGTGTCACCTCTGTCAGTGTCTGCGTGAGATTAGCATGTGGTTTGTTTGGCTAAAAACTGTTTGAAAGAAGCTCTGTGCACACCAGCTGCTGAATGAGACACAGAGCAGCTGTGCTGAACAGGGCAGAGCAAGGTGTTCGCAACACCGCCATCATGGGTTCTGTCCCCAGGAAGCCCAAATGCCATCATAATAATAAACGCTTTTACGTTGCTCTGCATAAGAGGAAAATGCTGAAAATACACAGAACTCAAATGATAAGAAAGGGTGAGTCAGAAATGACATGATTTCCCTATTTCACACATCTGCATATTCTTAGGATGACCGCGGCGGACAGAACAACATACACAACGGCTTCAAGTCCAGAAAAATGTAATCAAAAGAAAACTTCTGCAGACGTTAACAATGATTAACGATGAGTAACAATCATAAGGGCTGGAGGCAGATGGGTGGAGCTGAGAAGCTAAAATGACCAGATTAGGAGAAGCAATTGCTGTGATTGAAACATGTGACGTAATCATCTGAAAACTCCTCCCTAACATTTATTAACTCCTTTGCAAAATGTTTAGACTGCTTATAAGAAAGTTGTTTCCATGCACATTTTGGGAGTATTTAATTGAAGAATTACGACACGTCCACGCTCCTCAGAAACTCAAAGGTAGTATTATAACCGATCTAAGTGCATGCGATAACGACACTGTAACTAATCGGCCTGTTATTCTGTCCCATTCTCACCCCAAGCTGACCTTCCTATTTACTCCGCTGCAGTAACTCACCGAGGCGCACAGCTCACCCAGTTCCCTGATCTTAAACGCAAACACCTACACACACCAGTGCCGGTGCATGGGCAGTGTTTTTTGTTTGTCCTTCACCTTTGGTGCATGACACCGCCATAAGGCTCTCAATAACTCACAGACTCCATACCTTCCTCTCTAAGCTCCAAGAGATGTGTGCAGGTTGTGCAAAACGAGCCATGAAGACAGCAGCATGGCAGCATGAGCGCAGAGGGACAAACCAAGAGGGAATGTCAGTCTGCCACGCGAGACAAATGACACACTGTGACAACAACTGTGGTGAAATGGGATGGTTTACAGAAAGAAAAACCAAAACAAAACCCAGTCACACTAACGTGGAAGACATGGACTGGGGGCACTGTCCCCATGCAGAGTGGTGCGGGCAAAGCAGCTACAAAACGTTTCTTTTTGTAATGTCACAAAATGTCACATCATATGGTAATTAAAAGTTGAGTCTATAGTGACGTGTCTGGTCTTTTTTAATCTTGATGATTTAGACAGCTGACACATCACTGTTTTTTTCATTCTGATATATATGTGTGTGTGTGTGTGTGTGTGTGTGTGTGTGTGTGTGTGTGTGTGTGTGTGTGAGAGACCCAATCACCAACCTGCTCCAGACTGTCATCTTCAGCCGTCCGTGTGTCCCCGTTTCTGTTTATGGGGATCTCCATCGTGGCAGCCTTACTCAGGATGCTGTCCGTCATGGTGGACCTTTACGCGGCACACGCGTGGGAGAACGACACGCTGAGCTGCGCATATACTTGCCGTTTGATTGGAGGCACTTGCAGGAGGAGGAGGAGGACATCGGATAGCTGGCTGCCAGATCTGATAAGTCTAAAGAACCGCCGCTGGATCACAGAGCTGCAGACCATGACACGTCGGCATAGCCGCGACCAGCCGGCGCGCACGTAATCCCACGGCAGCTGTGACACACATGTCCAGCTACACATAACCACCCTAGACTCCAACAAAACCCGGTTTGGTTCACTCTTACGATACGGCTTTACCTTAGGTGCATTTCATATTTAGCTATCTGAAGTGGCCAGCGCCCAAGCCCGTAATCTGCCCTCCTCATCACCATCACCATCTCCTGCAGTGCCAGATTGGCCCGCACCCATCCCTGACCTCATCCCGTAATCCGCGATAACGCGCCTTCTTACCTGTATTCGGCTTTATCATCCAATTCCGTTCAGTTCGGGCTGAAGCCGTTTTGGCAACGTTCTATGGGTGGCTGGATTTAGCCAATAATGAATTTTTAATGAGTGCCGATCAAATCATTTCCACGAGCTATGCTTCCCAATCCGCCTTGCTCCCAAACGCAAATCCTCTCCGTTTTTTCAGGAGCGGAAGTGACGACAGAAGTCATCGCGTTACAGTCGGTTCGGGCTGTATGGCGCTATGCCGCCGTTCTCTTTCTTACTGTAGCCTGCAGCCTAATACATTGGGAAACGATTCGATTAGGAAACCCATTTTACAAAAATGTAAATTAATGTTTAATCAGCCTAAAGAAAAATCTTTTAAGATGAAAGACACTATCGTGCATTTTGTCTAAAAAAAGAAAAACCAAATGGCCACATGGTGTCTCCATCATACCAGGAATACCCGAGAAACGGAGCTGATTGCTAGTTTAGTCAGATCTGTCACGTCATCATTTTAAAAAAGTGACCAAAAGACGATTAGAAGGGGACTGGGGGAGTCCTGTTTGGAATTTATATCACTCACACTAGATAATTCAGACTAAATTATCGGTTACCATGTTCCCCCAAATTAAGAGAGCTGTTTTGTGTCTACTCTGGTTCTTCATAAACATAAAAACAAACACACCGATTCATTATGGAATAGTTAACATGGCTTTGGTGAACTACATGGAATGTATTTCAAAGTTACACAGTTGTTTTAATCGAAAGGTTGCCATGCACCGGCACATGGAGAGCTACAGGTAAAACTGGACAGTATTGAAAGTACTGGAGACTTGAACTGTATTTACCTTCATACTTTTGTGTTTGTGTTTAACACAAGTCTCCTTAAATTGTACTTGCGTTCAGACCAAAACAGCAGAAACCGTACAATTACACCCGTGTTAAAGTTCACGCAGGGGTAACGGATGGTTCGTCGTAAAGTCAACAAGCTTATGAATGTTCATGTGTTAGTTTTGGCCTTAGTAGTACATGTCATGCCGGAAGGTGAGCATGATCTCTATATGCATCATAAACCAACATACTGGGACCTACATCAATATTAATGTCGAAAGAGTATTCCTGCACATTGTATCTCATATTTTCATAGTCTGGGAGGGTTCTGATTTCAAAGAGAATTACTGATACACAAGTGGGTCATCTAATGAAACCAACTGTGTGTCTGTATAAACATCACATATCTTGAATTAAAAACCCTTCATCTGACTGGAGTCTTGGTTTACCCTATCCGGTAGTCTAGTTATACAATAACAATCAGTCAGGAGATCGTGAAAACAACCGAATCCATTTCACACACGATTTTGAGGGGTCAGCGTTCATCCAGGGATTTTTGCAGGACAGTCCTGGGCGTGGGTCTGTTGAGGTGAGCAGCATCTCACATACGGCTTCTTTCCCTTTGAAGGTTTATGGGCTTCGTGATTGAGGTCAAAAGGGTGCAATCATGTTTTTGCCCTGTTGAAATGCATCCCTCAGTCCGCAAGCTTTCACACCCACATCAATATGTGCATGTCAAACGAAAAACCAGTTGCTTCGCTCCCTCGCTCTGAAAAGACATGAGGAGCCCTTTACAGGTGCAGGGAGAGGCTGCCGGAAATCTTTCAGTCATCTGTTATTTATTTATTTAATCTTTCATCCATGACTGGAGATTTTAAAGAACGGTCACAGAATGCGATGAAGGGCACGAAAGACTTAAAGCAGACTTAAAGCAGACTTAAAGCACTGGGCTGGAGCACAGTGGAATCTTTTTTCTTTTTTTTTTCAAACAGGGAAGAAAGATATTTGAGCAGGAGGCCTATAGGTTTATCAGTGGGGCGGGAGGGTAGAATGGAAGACAGCGGGGACGGCACCAGGTTATTACATGGAAACTGGATCTAAGCGGAAGAACATAATCGGTTTAAAGGAGGGCAAATTGTGGTACAGCTTCAGCACTAAATATTTCAAAGGTTGTTCTTAGGCAAGGGGTGAAACACACTGGTAAGGACGCCTTGGACGCGCGCTTTCAACCTTCCACGGTTGTGACATGTGCAAACATGTGGACCAGGGAAACCGCTTCAGGTGGGGATCAGCTCGTTGTTCTCTTCAGTGACTGTGCTTTGGGGTCATTTTCATGATATTTGTTCAAGTATTTCATGATCAGTGCCCGGGCATCGTCACAAAAGCCCCCTTGGTTCTGATCCCCCAGACGCAGGCAGTACACAGACTATATAATCCCAGAAAACAACTAACAAACAAAAAAAGGGCAGATTACTGCTGTTTATGAGTTCTTGGCCGCTGTGTCATTACTCCAAAGGAAACCAATTACAAATGCCGCTCTGTGTTTTTACAATTTACAGCATATGGTCCTGATCTCTTTTTACTGTTTGTAATGTGCAGTTTCAAGCAGTCGCCAGCCTTTTCGGCCATGCCTGTGGTTTAATCAGAGAAAGAGAAATGCCATGTTATGGATTCACAATAGGCGTGACTAAAAAATGAAACACAAATCTTCCCTGGCTACATTATGAATAGAGCATAAACTGATGCATACAAATTTATTAATGCATACACAAAATAGACACATTACCTAAGCTGCTTTCAAAATAGGTGATTGGAAACATTGCAGTTTTACATAGAACAAGACCAGTTATCATCAAGCGCTTGACTTCTGAGTACAGAGAACTGAACTAGGTACAGGTATAGAAAGGCAATACTTTACAATTGACACAAATTACAATTTCAGAATGACCAAGAACCCAAACATCTCAAAGTAGATGTTTTTATATGTACTACAGCCTTTATAGCAGGAATACTCTAAGGGTACATTTTTTTAAAAAAGAACTAAAATAAAATTTGCTTTGGCAGATGAGAAAAAGAGAGATTATTTACTTCATATTTTCTCTCTTCCTTCTTCCTCCAGAGCCTCTGTGTGTAGAGACAGGTCTGACCGTGGGGTTTCACTCTGTCAACTACAGAAGCCTGGTGGGGCCAAAACAGAGATGAAAGCCTTCTGAAATCAACTTACTGCTGACTGTCAAGTATTGGTAGCACATTAAAACATCACTGAATGGAGCCGTTCTTCGCTGGAGAATCTGTGCTCGGACATCAAAGAAACAACGGTGCATTTTGCATTTGACATTGGAAGCTGCTCTTTCTTTGTGCACATAAAAACGCGGTTTATAGCATACTGCAAGCCGGTTCGCGCGCACACTCCGCCTTTGCAGAGGCTCGCACCCGCGCGCGTTTAGGCTGCGTTCAGAGTCCCGCTGCAGCTTTAAGGGTGAAACCGCGCGAGGTTCGCGAGAGCAGCGTGGCCCATGAAACACCGAAAAGAGGGAGCGCACCCGTGCAGGCCGGTAACGTCACCTGCGTAATCAAAAGGACAGATATAGAGAGACCGCAAATAAACGCAGAGCGCTATTTAGGGGTCATAAAGCCTGCCAGGGCTGGTTAGAGGTTTCTCTGAAGTGCTCGTTTAGTTGTGTTGTTTTTTCCTGAGTGCTACCTGTGGTTGGATCACGAGATTTGGTAAACATGGCTAAGCACGCAATAGGGGCGTAATTTAAACGAGTCTTTCCTGGAGATGCATGGGAGAACAGCAGGGAACGATGCATGGGAGAACAGCGGGGAACGATAGGCGTCAGGTGCTCTGAAAGTGAAGCTTTTCCAAAAAAAAAAACCCCTTTTCCTGTGCAGTGTGAAATATCATTTTGACGGTATACAGAAAAAGCAAACGGCATCTCCTTAAACGTGACTATTAAAGTGTCACCCAAGCCCATCTGTATAAGGGGGAGTTTAACCTTGAGGTGTGTGTAGCCTCCGTAATCCCTTCAGATGCAAATGCACAGTAAAATATGCAGTGCTCCTATGCTGATGCCCTTTGGAGAATGCCAGAGTTGCTCTAAGCAGGTGAGGTCTGTCAGGAACAGTGAAGAAGCTACACTACACCCAGATCCACGAGGACTGGCCAGCTTCCAGCGTTCCACTTTAACACTTCACCATATCACCTATAATTCACTTATGGCCTGCAGGCGAAAGGGCATATTTTCAGTGTGTAAAAGAGTGCTTTGGCTGTTTTGATTGTAGTCATTCGTGAAGAAAGAGTGAGAAAAGACCTGCCATGGTCATCGGCTTTGCTTTTTTTGTAATGCCATGGGTGCACCAGATACGCGAATTAAACCAAAAGTGCTATTAAACTAAACTTTGTCATTTTGGATTGCCTCACAACTGATTTTCTGCATGACAGAGGCTTTGAAAAGCGGCATATTTCACGCTGTCATGTCTTATTTGATTCACCGCCAGAAGGTAACGACTGACGTGCCTGTAACGTGCATTCCCTCTTTACCGACATATGACGGCATGCTTATACTCAGGGGCCACACATGACACAACCATATCGCAAAAAGCATAAGCAAACAATTTCAAAACTCTAGGAAACGGGCAATTCAATTTCTTTAAAAGGATGTTTTTCCCCTCGTAATCCCCTTCATTTTAGCAGGTGCTCTACGAGGTTATAGCAAAGAATAATCCACCTCAGCATCGCACATCTTAACCATCGTCTCTGCATGGAAATACTCCCCCCAGCCCCTGTAAATGAGATCCTGTGTAATGTGACTGCTTGACCTGGTCCTGTGTCCTGTCCTCATCTCACAGGAACTTTGCATGCAGGCCTGGACAGCTCATCAATGGCACCCTAGAATCTGCCCCCTAAATGACAGGCATGAGCACAATGTGTTGTCCTCATTTTCAGTTTGCCTACATGTTTTTTGTTTTTTTTTTGGTTGCTCTGCAAAAAAAAAAGCAAAAAAAAAGCTGTATGAATCTTTTTTTTTTGTATCACACCAAGCATATGACCATCAATGTTGCTCTAGCCCCTCACTGTCCGCCACCGTCCGGCACTCCTGTGAGTCCCACTAGTTTCGCCAGCCTGCAGACTTCCTGATGCATTTTTACAAGGGCTCTGCTAAATTCTACAAGGCACTTATTGTGAAATGTTATTGCCATCTTATAAAGAGGATTGCAAGACTGCAAGATTGCAAGGCACACAGGTGTGTGAAAGAAGCAAACCCTTTCTCCTTTTAATGTCCTGACACTATAATCACAGCAATTTGGAAGCTTGCCGGCCTGCCTCCTGTTATTGTGCTTCTGAAAGGAAATGCACTTTTCACAGCCTGCCCGCATATGTTCCGTTCATAATTATTACTGCATATTCACACACTAAGAGAACTGACAACTCACTTCATAAATGAGCGCATCTCTCCCGTGCTCCACTGCAAGATATCTACAGGTGATGATCTATGATTGGCTTTGTTCCCCCAAAGCTCAGTCTAATTATTATACAAACAGCATCTGCACCAAACTAATAGGTAGTCCAAAAAAAACAAAAAAAAACAACCAGCTAAATCCTTTTTAAAAAAAAATCTGGGCCAAAATGCGAAAACATCTCCAGACTCCATTATTGTCCATTACTGTGCATTACTGTCCATTTTACACCACCTTCCATGGTGGCTCTAGTTTGTCATGGCCATTATAATCTGGCTGTTATATGATGACAGAGTGACAAAGAGCAGCGTCAGGTCTGCCGGCAGCAGCCGAGTTTTAAACAGATGACTTCAACAGGCCGCATGCCCGTTCCGGTGCCGGTTAGCCGTTGATAGCCCGTGACCTAGTCCGATTCTCGGAGCGTACAAAACTCCTGTATCCCTGTCGATCTCCTCTTACCTCTCCTCTTCCCGAGCGGACTCGCGCATTCCTCCTCAACCCCATTCAGAGCAGCGCAGTGAGGGCCAGGCTGGTATTTTCCGCAAGGAAATCTTTCCATCTTTCCCGTGGGATTCCAGAACCGTGCGCAGCGCACCCCAGCGGCCTGTTTCGATGGCCACGCGTGACCTAGGCCATGCAGACTCATGTCCTCCTCTACCTCTGTCACCCAGAGCCCTTTACATCTCACGCCGCTGTTGTGCTTGGCCGCGGAAGGCAGGCACTCCACGGGTTGTGCTGAGTCTCCGTAGAGTCACCCAGAGTCTGCTCTCATCCCTGCGAGAGATAAAAGAGGAATTATTCCTGTTTTCAAAGCATTGGAACATCTTTAGATACTTTTCTATAAATCATCTGTCTGTTTTGTGTTCTTGTACATTTGAATGCACTCCCTTCAATGTAAATGAAGCTGGCTTGTTGCTCTTATTATGTGCCTCCAGTATGAAATGTTTCTTTGGCCTTGGTTACACATGCACTTGATCCAAGCTAGGAGAAGACTCTTATTTTGAATTCTATGAATCCTTTCAGAGTGTCTGTGTACTTTTTTGAACTTTTTCCCTTCTACACATCCTTTTAAAAAAACTTTTCTCTGGATAAGAGTGTCAGCCAAACGACCAGGCTAAGCAAAAGTCATATAATTCAGCACTGGTTATGCTGTGGTTTCTAAAGTGATTCATGTTTTGAATGGAATAATAATCAAACAGATGTCAGGGTTGATGAGATTAAAGTATGTATTTGGGCACCAATGAGTAAGGTATACTTTTTGGCTGGAACCAACTCACTCCTAGTGAGTTAATGGAACAACTAAGTGTGGCAAATGTTTAAAGGTTTTATTTGTGGCTCTGTGGTATGGCAATGGCTATCACACTAGTGCTCACCGTGTCTCCAAAACAGAATGGAAAAGTCGAAGATAAGAGATCTCGTCTGCTGATCAAATGTCCGTGTCATTTTTGCCTGGTGTCTATAGAGACCAAAATACTGCTTTGAATCATTACATTTGAGGTACCATTGAGTGTTTCCAAAAGTTTAAAACATTGGGAAGCTTTTTCATGGTGATATTTTCAACGTCTGAATCCCAGTTTGACCAATAAAAAGGGAAAAGTCTTACATTAAGTTATCTATTGCTCTGGGGGAGCTACCTATCTTCTTACCTGGCTTCTACTTGAGATTTCTTGGCCAAGCAACACATGACCAATATTTGTTTTAAAATATGAAATGATTTTTTGGACTTGCATAACAGTGAAGTGAAACAATAACAGAATTTGATTCCACAGAAGATTAAATTAGCATTCTTTGCATTAATTTTGCGACACTGGGGTGGTCCAGGGGCGTAGGTGTTGGACTGCCTAAGCCAGGAGCTGAATCTGAGGCGAAGTGTTTATATGTTTCACACCCACACCCATACACACACACTCACCCACCCACATACACCCCCCACTGTGTTCAAAACCTGTTGCCAAAGGCTAATCAAGGATAAAAATTCAGTTGCCATGCGTACAATGCAAAAGCGGGTCCTTTGACTTTTTAGAGATTTTCCAAACCAGCCGCTGCAGGCTTCAGAATGTGGTTCCAAGCAATCCAAAGTATGCCTTTGTAAACAAGCATCTATGGGACATTTCTTTTCTACACCTCACAGCCATCTCTGGAAGCTATTTATAAGCAGCTATCACTGTCAGTTCAAGTGGGGAGCTTTTGAAAGAACCCGAAAGGTTCTAATCGCTGCCCGCTGCATTGCTTCCATCTGGGATCCGCGCTGCTTTTTGTGAGGGGCACCCCGAATTCCGTTCACGCCAGCAGCCCGCTAAATCAATTTAGCCCTCCTCTGTAAAGGGATAAAAAAAAAAAGAGAATCAGTTACCCTCGTGATGGGTGATGTCTGGCACAGGCTGAACGCAAAGGGGGGGGGTGGGGGTGACCTCTTTTCCTTTTTTCCCAGCGGAGCAAAAAGAAAATGGCAATTCCTGAGGGAGCCATGAATAAGATTTGTGCAGCGCTATGGGGGGGCCCTGTAGCTGTTGTCTGGGTGGGTTTGAGTCTCCCAGTGCGAGAGGGTGCCTTGCTGCTGTTCGTGATGATGAATGCCTTCCACGCGCATGCTGGGTTATGTGCCCTGGCAGACTTTGTCCGGTGCCACCCCCACGTTTGCTTTCCTTGGTCCAGGCTGCCAGATGCCCATCGTGCCAATCTCGATGGCTTCACAATCATGAAACGCATATGATACAATATAGCAGTAATTGCGTTACCCATGGTGGACCACCTGGGAGGAGTCTGCTGTGAATCGTGTAATAACAGCAGTATAAATGGATAAATTATATCTGGACTTTGAAGATAATTGCATCGTATCTGGGCTTCTTGCTTTGTGGTAATGAGCTAAATGTTCTCTCATATTAACAGTGACAAGCGTTGGCTTGAACAGAGCACATATATTAGGTGCGGTGTTCACGAAAGCTACAATACCTTGTTATTGATCATTCCAGCAAAGATGAACAGAGGAACACATTAACCACTTCCTAGCATTCCAGTTGCAGTTTTCTTCCCAACCTTGCAAACATTTCAATCACTGCATTGAAATAAAAACTGTCTGCTGCAGTAGTTAGAGATCATAACAGCTTTGATGGAAAAGGAAAAGATCTTCCGAACGAACAGACCTGCAAGTCTTTGGCTAATACCCACAGCATCTTTACAGAAAGTTTTAAGATTAATGACGTCTTCCTAATTCAGACAATTGTGATCTTTACTTTTCTGGGCTGCGACTAACAGAGACAAGGGCTGTCACAGACAAACAAACGAACCCTCGTTTAGTGCCGCAGTAAACCAAACACTTGCGTGCACCACCTGTGGACCAACAACTATGAAAACATCTGAAGACACAACATGTTTTATTACTCAGACTCACCGTACCGTATGCGGCTACAGAGTGGAACGGCGCGGGAGGATGGGGTGTGTGGAGTGAAAGCAGATGAGCTCAGCCTGTTTTTCACTTCAGCTCCACTGCTCTCGTCTGGCCGCTGTATTTGAGCTGGGTAATGGCCAGGGTTACTAAAACACGTAGTGCTTCACCACCACGGCCTAATTCGCATCCATTTTCAATGACAACCATAATGCGCTTAGACGGGCCAGCACAGAGCGCAGCTAAACATAACGTGTGCTCTCCGTTCTTTATGTTGAGGGTATGGTTATGACGCTGGGGTTGGCCAAAACTGTCCGAGGTATTCCTTGATTGTAGCCCACGGGCCTCAGGATTTTTTTTTTTCAATTTATTTATTTTTTGCTAAAACAAGTCCAGTTGTTCATAATCTACCTGAGCTGTACACAGGAGGCCGTGGGCTATGAAAGGTTGGACTGCAGCTGAGTGTGTGGATTTGCAGTAATGTGCTTTGTGTGTAGCGCCCAGATTCCCTGGTTTGCAAAGGCCATTCAAAGCAAAGCACAACAAATAACACCAGACTCGTGTAAATTCGTCATCAAAACATTCTGTGCACTTTTAACGGAAACTTGCAACCCCTCACGTAATGTGTTCTTTTTTTTGCCCACATGTCTGTATGCCAGCTCACTCCAAAGTTCCCTGTTAGAATGGTAGAATCTGAAATTATTTCCTTTATCAGACAGTAGAAGAGCAGCATGTGATGTTTCTAAGAGGTTCAAAAGCCTGCATTTTTAGTTGAGTGACAGATGTAGCTTTCCCCCCCCAAACCCCTGTGCCCCACCCCTACACCAATTATGCTTGGTTCCTGCACTGGAACATGGCAACTCTCCATAATACCTGGCAGTGTAAAGGTCAGGAAAGTGGCGAGCTGCACTGGAGATGAGAGCGTGCAAAGTACTGCCTCACCTTTGCCAGGCTTTACAAGCGCCTGTGAGATCTCCGAGAGTGTTTGACAGGAACCTGGGATCGCTTAACAGGCCTTAGACCAGGGTGTACTATAAATGCTTGCCACGTCTTCCTTTGTTTTTCCCATGGTGCTGGCAAAGAAATGAAGGCTACCATGTGAAAGCCTGTGTGTGTGTGTGTGTGTGTGTGTGTGTGTGTGTGTGTGTGTGTGTGTGTGTGTGTGTGATTGTGTGTGTGTGTGTGTGTGTGTGTGTGTGTGTGTGTGTGTGATTGTGTGTGTGTGTGTGTGTGTGTGTGTGTGTGTGTGATTGTGTGTGTGTGTGTGTGTGTGTGTGTGTGTGATTGTGTGTGTGTGTGTGTGTGTGTGTGATTGTGTGTGTGTGTGTGTGTGTGTGTGTGTGTGTGTGATTGTGTGTGTGTGTGTGTGTGTGTGTGTGTGTGTGTGTGTGTGAGAGAGAAAGAGAGAGAGAGAGAGAGAGAGTCTTGATAAAAGTTATGCTTACATGGTCACAATACAATTATTATATGAAAGGTGGTGCAAATTCCTTGCTCTATTATTTGTATTGAGGGATGCCAGAGTTTAACCTGTTATATTTTAGATTAAAAAAAGACTGAAAAATGGGGTTTCTGTCTCACGAAGCTTGTTGCCCAGAAATAACGTTCTTGTCTCACTTTATCACTTGAAGTGACTGGGTCGGACTCTGTGGTCTACTTTCCATTTCCAACAACAGGAATAAGCTCCAAGTATTCAGAAAGGTTGCTGATCTGCTGGCCACACTGTTGGTAAGCACCATGCTAGAGTCGCACTTTTTGCACAAGACCGCTGTTTTGTTTTTTTTCTGACGACGGGTTTGTGGTGTCTGAGATGCTCGGTAGCTCCTTTCCAGAGGTGGAACATGAGAAATTACACATGCTATATTTTATTGACTTTGCCGGAGTGCGTTGCCCAGACTTTTCGGGGTGTTTGACAACTCTGTGACAACTCTGCATAAACCTATATAAACTCCACTGCCATTCAATAAATAATGTCCAGTTTAATATTCATTTGATACGTACTGGTTACATGCAGCAAATGTCCTCCTTCAGAAACGACTGTTTATACTGTTTGTACTTGCTCACTAAAGCCCTGCAGGGAACCTTTCCTGAACTTCTAGGCTTGATGTCCACATTGTTCAGCGATGGCCTTTCTTGCTGCTTTAATTCCACACGGGAGAGCGGTGCTGACCACCGGACAAAGCTGCGGCCGATACTTGCCCTTCTAAACCAAAGGTTTTGTGAACCCAGACCATGCCTCCAGTTTACCGAGTGTGGTTTGAGGAGTGATTGCAAAACAAAACCAAAGAAGGGGGAAAGAAAGAACCCAGTGAACTTGGGCCAGAGCGAAAGCCGGCGTCGGCGCTTTGCCTCACGGAGGAGCTGGGGGGTGTGTGGGGGGGGGGGGGTTATGGGCATCGGATACTTGGAGGCAGAGGGGCAGGAGAGGTCAGGGAGGCCCAATCGCAGAGAAAGGTAACGCTGAGAGAGGACTAAATCAGTGGGAGGAGTTTCATGCCAGCTATCTCTCCCAAACTCCATTTGTGGTTAGGGGTAAGACAAAGGTTAGTAACTTCAGAGGCATGAGAGGTTTGGACACCTTTTGACTGAACAGTTTTTTTTTTTTACTGTGTGTTTTGAAATAAACTTTTTTTTTCTTAGACTGCTCAAAGCAGGTCTGGGAAATGTCGTACTGATTTGTTTTCTGTCCACAGTTGTTTGCTCTCATGAAGAACTTTTCGCTTCTTTGTTCTGCCTGACGAATTTCTTCACCGTTAATGAATTCTGTTTAATACCTACTGTCTCAAAATAAAAAGAGCATGACAATGCTAGAGTAGCAATAGAAACTAGGCTGCTGAGAAGAGCCATTTGTGCTGATCTGAGAACAGTTTTTTTTCTTTCTTTGATGGTCAAAGCTTAAGGAAGCAGAGCTATACATTAGCATCAATCAGTTTCCGTAGTAACAGACACTATGGAATTGCACCTGCCCTATATTTCATGGTGCACAGCAGTTTGTCATCTGTAACTTGGTCGTGGAAAGTGACGCCAGGTTTTGACAAAGCCGGCCTGTTCTATAATAATTTATAAACACCCATATTTTCCTAAATGCAGTAAATGGATTACCTGACCATACAAGTGAATGACTTACAGCACGGTCACACACAAGACTGCGCAATAAGTCATTTAAAACCTCTCAGCTTTTCTCATTATGCAAACAATGAAAAGAGAGGGCCAGAACAATGGGCTGTGTGAGTACGAGTGAGATGAGAGCATGGTCAGAGGGGTAGAAATGTATGTGACAGGCTTGGATATGTTAAAGATGAATCATTTTTTTTCTCTTGTTCTGTGTCCTTTCTTTGTTTTGTTTTGTTTTGTTTTTTGTTTTTGAGGTTTTTTCGAAGAATCACTTTTTCCGCTCCCCAAGTCATATTTAAACCATCGGCTGAATCGCCATACACATGTGGCCCATAAGTCGTAGTTGTCTTCGCATGGGAAACGCATCTACCTCCCTTTCGTTAGTGGAGCTGGCCAGGCTGCTCCTCATGTTGGCTGAGCAGTTCCACACATTGGTTAAAGCGCGGGGGGGGGGGGGGATGTTTCTCGTCTTACGCCAATGCGATCGTTCGTGTCTCGTCCTACGCCAACACCATTGTCAGTTCTCTCTGCAGCCCACCCTGCCTGCCTGCCCTCTATGCTTCTGCCCCCGAGACTGCCCCCCCACCTCCATAAACCAGAACATAGTGGTGCCGACGCAGGCGGCTCGGAGGAAAGCCCGGCCGGTGTTTAGTATCCTTCGGAAAATCAAAGATGCCTTTAAGCGATTTTGCATGTAAAGGAGCTCCGTTCTGTGGTCCGAACCTTTAATTCTAACCTTTAGTTAGAACCTCCACGGAAATGGTTATAAAAGCTTGGCTGTGCGTCAAGTACGGCGTGCTGTAAAAATGTAGCAGATGTATGCTCTACATTTCCCCTGTATTATCACAAAAACATTTTCACTTGTGAATTTGGCAGTAAAGCATGTAGGAGTCCAGAAACCTGTTTTATGACTATTTCTAGACAGCGTAAAATGGGCTCTCCGAGCACGCTTTGGCGTAAATGTGTTTTTAATTTGTTGATCACAGCTGAAAAGCCAAGGCCCGAGGGCCACGGATAGCCGACAAGTTCATTAAGAAAGATTAAAAAGAGATCAGAGCTAAGCGAAGTCCCCCCTGAGGCTGTGGGGAGCAACATCCTGATCTCCAGAGTCATGCACTCCTTGCTGACGTTTAAAAAGCTTTTATGACAAAAAAAAGCAATTATGACATCATTCAGCACTTGCTTTTGCTCAGTAGTCAGGTGTCAGGTAAAATGAGCTGGGTGTTAATGTAGGTCAAATATTTCAAAACCTGTGTGAAACGTCTTGGTCTTGTGGGGAGAAAAGATGAGGGAAAGAGACAGCAAGACACACATGCACACACACATGGTGAGAGAGAAGGAGATAGCGATTTAAATCCTTTAAAATAAAGGTTTAAATAAACTGTTACACAGAGTATTCAAGCTATTACTCACCACCTTAAGGTGGCCTAACTTTATTGGGATCCCTGGTTCAGTTTATTATGGAATCGGGACACTGCTGCAAGGAGTCTTGAACAATTAGCACCATCGTGTGAGCATCTCCAAGAGCCTGCAGGAAGACCGCGGGACCAGAGCAGCCTACAGGAGAAAGCAGGTGTCTCAAGAAGTTTGCGGGAATCCAGAATCTTTTCCGTATGGCCTTCATAAATATTCCAGAAATGCAATTTGTTTGACGCACCAAATCACTGGACGGCCCCCACGTTTGATTTTCACGAGGAGCTGAGAAGGAGACCGTGCAGGGAGGACCCATGCCACATCTGTCCGCCAACACTGGCAGCAGTGAAGGGAAAGCAGAGAGGTGAAATAAAAGCAACCAGATTTCACCATATTTCAGGATTAGTGTGTAGGAAGGAACTGAGGTTGCAAAAGATGACAAATGCAAGATAGATTAAAAAAAACAGGTAGATATAAAATAGACAGAACACCATTTTAAATGTGGGAAGGGGCTAACCACAGGCAACATTTAAAAAGAAAAAAGGCGGCTGTACAAAACCCCATAAACTTTCAAACCTTTCCAGAGGGTGATTCGATGATAAAAGCCTGTAAAAACAGGTGGACTTATTTTGAATGGATATTCATTAGCTGGGCCATTTCCTGCACCTGTCCGCTGGGTCCGTGGCCTGCAGGTCTCGTGCGTGGGTTACGATGCCTGCACATTTAGCGAATCCCCTCACTCGGACCGTGCAAAACAACACTTTCTCTGAAGAGAGAACAGAACTGAGCCTCCTCTCCTCAGGTCTCCCCCTCGCTACTCACTGTCGAGGAGGCACTGGAAGCTGTCTGTGTTCACCCCATCCATCTCACCCTCCCCCAGCCTGAGAGGCCTGGCCGAGTGTGAGAGCCAGAGAACCACAGAGACAAGGAACTAAAGAAAATAACTGGCACTTGCACCAGCAAGGTTAGATCAACAGAGCAGCAACTCAAGAATAACAATGTGACAAAAAAGGACTTCCTTTTCAAAGGCTATGGAGCTTTTTTTTGGGGGGGGGGTGATATATATATTTTTAATTCATTTTCTTGATTATTTTTGTTTTGTTATGGGAGAGTGTATGATTGATATGTAGGTAGTAGCGGGGAAAGCAGTACACCTTAACCATTTATCACTCAGTTCAACAATTTCCTCATTAAACTCTCAACAAGGTCCTCATTAAACGCTCCAGCCCGATTCCAAGGAGCGACTCTGTCGGCATTTGAAACATTGCGCAGGCATTGTCCGCGGAGACGACACCATGACCTCGTGGCATCGGCAGTGGAAGTGGCACGTCCAGGGCCGCTGGTCAGCCTGTTTTAAAATAAACGGCGAGCGTGGCAAGCGTGGCGAGAGCTGTGGCCGTAAACAGCGCCTCGCCTGAGGCCTCAGCCAATGGCTGGCTGCATCCAGTCAGTGGAACGCTGTGGGCTTTTCAGGGCTTCCATGGGTAAAAAAAAAAGGGAAACAGATCCTCTTGGTAACTACAGAGGAAACTGCGTCATCACTGGATGCCAAGAGCTCACGTGGGACCTGCTGACTACCGGCCGAGCCAATATGTCCATCCTCCCCTTACTCAGAGTGCTGAATCTTCCGTGGAAAATTAGTCCAGGCAAATATCAGTCAGAGAAATCAACCTGCCCTCAGTAAACATGTTTGGTTCCATGTGTCTGTTTGCATCCACAATCACACAAGGTTTAGTACCCAAAATTAATTTATGATTGAATGGAACAGATATGTTCGCTACAAGGAAACTGTAACTCCACATTCACTGTGAATGCTGGTGTTGTCCAGTTTTTGAAGGTTTGGTTGTAACTGATGACATCATAACCTAGCCGAGTATGCGTGTGTAAATAGTCCATTTAAAAATTTGACTTTGCCAAAAACAAAGGGTAATCTTTGCAATGATCTGTTAAACAATTATTTCATCTTTAGGGGTGTATTGGATTTTCTGGAAAACTATGCTGCATTCATAAGATATGATTAAGATGTCTTAGAACAACTTTCCGCAAATCAAGAGTCTAAATGATGAGACTTAAACCACAGACGGGGCTAAAACCTCTCGCTGAATCTGGCCCCATCGGATCGCTGTATTCCTCCTAGGTCCTTTGACTCAGCAATGCATCTTCGGAAAAGTCAATTACGTAGAGGACTAGGCTGCATTAGAGAGTGGCCTAAGTGCTTTTTACTCTGACAGCAGGACGTACTTACAGAAAGGAAGGGTCCAGTTCAGCAGCGTGTCCCGCTGACATCATGTCAGCAAGAAGCCGAACGACAGTCCGAACGGAACGTGCCAGGCTTCCTGCTAGCGAGAACGGGCCGCGAGCGCGCGGCACCTCCGTCTCGTCCTGCTGGACGGCGAGAGAGGCCCGGAAAGGCAAGCGGAGCGAAACAATACAGACGAGTGTGGAAGCCTGAAACGCACGCAGCTGGCAGTGCTAATGAGAACCAGCCTGCGGGTGGTTGCTAAGTGACAGGGGCTAAGCAGCGAGCCCGGAGCCCGGGCCGCGGTTGCTTACCTCCCCAGCTTTGGCCACCCTCCTTTCCCCACCGCAGTGTTGCTCTCCCTGGCAGGCCAAAACAAGGCGGCAGGGCGGCTCAAAATGAGAACCAGATCCCCATCCACCCCACCACTGGTGCTTTTCTCTCACGGTTTTTTTTTTCCCCTGTGCGTGTGTATCTTACGTTGAGGAAAAAAACAGAGCATGCTTCGAAAATAGATCAGGGATCGCGTGCCAGTGGGGTTTGAAGACTCACTTTTTTCCACTCATTCTAGTCACGCAAGTAGCCTGACAAGACCTTGAAGAGCGAGGCGGGGGAAAAAAACCAAAAAACAAACAAACAAAAAAAACAAAACAAAAAAACAGGGACCGCACAAAAAAGGAAAAACAGAAGTCCCTCTGCAGGGTTTACTGGGGCAGAGGAGGAGGCCTCCACGTTTCCAGAGTGCCAGCAACTCCTCATGAAGAACCCCCGTGGGTGCTGATAGCTCGGGCTGCAGGTACAAGGGGCTTTCAGACAATTTCAGATAATTCATGCGCACATGTTCTCAGACATCAGCTGAGACTCCCGGGGAGTGCTCCAACGTCGAACTGCGCTCTGTGGATGCCAGATCCTCCCTATATCCTTTAGAACCAAAGCGCCCAAGACCCGGTTTGCGAGACGGGAATTGGGTCTTTGAAGAATGTTACCGGCCACTCGTTGATTAGGAACGTCGTCTCTTTTGGGACGGCTGAGCTCAGGCTGAATCTTTATGAAACCGTCTCTTCCAATAGGAGACATAAAACGAGCAGCCTTGTTCTGCAAAAGCTATTACCTTCCCCAGTCGTTATTGTCATTATATTCTCAAGACCATGCCAGTCCCAGTCAGGAAGGGGGGGCACAAGAGCTCTCTGGATTGGCTGAGCAAAACATGGCCTTTTTAGAACTCTTTATTATGACTAGCCACAAGACGTCTGCGAGGCCTTCAAAGCATGCTAACATATCAGCTTGTTTTCCACTGTCACCAACACAAGTCTCCCAGCGCACGAGCGAGTAGTTTCCTTTGGGTTTGATATTACTGCAGATGACCGAGCTTGTTAAACTAAATGAGAAAAGTCTTTCATTGCATTTCTAGATTTATTCATTTAAAAACATGTTTGAGTTTGATAATGCGCTCAATTAGAACAGTATCTGATAATCGTGACCGACAGAAATCTGGCCTGACATGCTGCATAATTTTAATGTTTTGACAGCTTTTTAATTTATTTATTTATTTATTTTGCAAAGGGGGACCATTTCAGCGATGGAGATCAATGAAACAAAAACAAAAAAAAACTGTTATCCTGCATTCAGTCGCTCTCTCCTGCTGATGTTAGAACCATATGTCTCGAGCTCACAAACACTCCAGCGTGTTTGCAGATGTGTGGCAAGAACGCAAAATCACACTGGAAGCTAAATAAGGTCATGATGGGAAAGAAATGTGGCTACAGCCAGTACTTTGTCATCCACACCTCCCATGCCGTGGACAGCGTTTGACGCGAACGCATGCAACTCGCGCTGTTTCGGTGCCGCGTCCTCGCGCGACTCCAGCTTCGTCTCATCGCGCTGGAAACGTTCGCGCCAGCGGATGATGTCATGCTAGTGTGGGACTCATTTAAGTGTCTCCCCTCACCTGACCTTCTAGCCTGAAGATGCGAACGTGGGGGGAAACACAGCCTGGATACATATTGGGTTACATTTCATTTTGTGTCAAAATGCAGTAATATAATATTTGCTGCTTGCCATTCTATAACTCATCTCTGTTTTTGGAATTGCACTTCATATTAAGTTCCATGGCTGTGGCATAATTTACACTTATAAATTCATGCTTCATTACCACTTCAGCCCAAAATGGCCTCAGCTCATAGTGTATACATCCGTTGTTACTATGTAGTGGTGTAACCTGGTGCAACAATACAACGGTGGTGTCACCAATTTAATTCCAGATACCTTTGGCTTCATGCATCGTCAACGCAACGCCACTATAGGGGTGCTGGGACCAATATCAAATTACACAAATGACTGTCCCTGCCCATGACTCATACACTAATCGCATCCAACGTCCTGTTTTCCACGGCTTAAGACACCTCTGATTTAAAGCTTTCTTTGCCTGCTTGGAGAAGTAACGACAACATCCAAAGCAAGCAGCTAAATCAACCCGCTCTCTCTCTCATCTTCTCTGGAGCACTGTACCGAAGGTCCTTCCCACTTAACACTTCCTATGCAGGTTTTGAGAGGACAGTTAGAAGGACAGATGTGTAGACCTACATACATTTGGTTCAAGAAACTGGAAATATGTCATTATCTAAAACTGGTATTCTTTTCTTGTTGCCTCCACCATCAAACCCAGGCTACAAATATCAGACAGCTCATGCAGGGTATGTGTGCTTCTTTGGGGAATGTTTGTTTGTTTTGTTTTTTTTTGTTTTGTTTTCTTTTTTAATTTTTTTGACACACACTATAAATCTGCATCAGTTTGTCAACCATGTTGAAGCTCCATCTTGAATCCATTTCATGTTTCGTTTGGCTGCACCGCTCACCGCTGACACTCGGGTTCATTCGCAGGCTTAACCACTTACCCATCTTCCACGAGCGGCTTCAAAGGTCAGATGCCTCCTGCCGTTTTAGACCATTAGAATGGATTAGATATGCTAGGCTTTTGCCTTCCGGTTCAAATGAGGCCCTGATTCAATTCAAAAGCAAAACAGTCTCGTATAGCGAACATTAACATCAACCAACTCTATAAGGTACATCTGTATGAGGTAAATCTGTTGAGATAATAGTCACACATACCAAACTTGGGAGTCCTGTGAAGGTTTAAAAAAATTTTTTTTTTAACAAAATAAACAAACAAACAAACAAACAAACCTGTAGCTTCATATACTTTATGCTGTTCTTTTTAATCAGCAACAGCTCTCATGAATAAAGAATCAAGTTGTAATAAACAGATCAACTGGATGTTACTTAAAATTACGGATAATATTTTAATCAGGCACTTTACCAAATACAGTACAAATGTACTCTGGTCCATAAGGGTTAGGGTATGGCTGGAAATAATTGTAATGAAATGTTCAGTGAGACCTGGTTAACATTTACAAAGGACATTTACAAACAACTGCCATCAAATGACCTTTGGACTATTACGTAAAAAGACTGGACAAATGACAAGCTCCATCCTAGACATCAATACTATTCAAAGGGCAGCAGAACATGAACTTTTATGGTGAACTTTACAGTGAATACAATTCAACGGAACGTAAACAAGTATACATTTATTTTCCTCAGATACAGCATAGATATTGCGGATCCTGAACTTCACAGTCGATTGGATTCAGACGTTACTTGTTACGGGCCTATCTATGGGCCACCTACACCAATGCAGTACCGGCACAAGAGCAGAGCACATGCTGTCATACACAAATATACACAAACGTTCTCGGGCGGAAACACTGGTACTACCGAACAAGCTGATCTATAACACTGTTAGTCAGGGAGAGTGTCCTAAAAGACTCGAGCTTATTGAAAACCAAACACAAAATGTATTTAATGGAAAATCTTCAGTGGACAGTAAATGCGTATACATACGGCATATGTACAATTGTACCTATGAACCTTTGCAGCCTGTAAAAACAGAGAAACATCATGTCAAAAGCAAGCCAATGAAAGAAAAACAAAACAAAACATGGCAAGCGATCCACAGGTTGCAGGCATCTGAAATAAAAGGCAATCTTGTGTTCCAACACACTGTTAATACTGCTCACATGACAACATTTAGCATACGGGTCACTGTGATATATTTTCCACTGAAAAAGGCAGGAAGTATGTGTAAGACGCTTTGGCAACAAACATTCACAAACATCAAGGAAGAAAAGACAAAAAGGGAATGCAGTACATTCGTGTCACTGGGCAGACAGATTCTGTAAAATGTGTGAAGTCTCCTCGACATCAGTCTGAGCAGCATTTGTCCATATATCCGAATCCTCCAGGAAGTAAACACAGAAAGAGCTGTTAAAATCAAAACTGCACTTGAACAAATGGAAGGAATCATCACAAATCTTCAGGAGGCTGTTGTATAAATCTGGCAAAGACTAAAGCCATGAGGAAAGTTGATATATCCTCATTAGGCAATGATACGGGTGATTGCTATTTCATGTAGCTCATGATGAAGGATAACCGTTGTAATTTGATTTGAATACAGGACCACAGTGTTTTCTGCGCACCAACATCCAGTTAGTTTTTTCACAAAGTCTCAAGGTTATACGGAACTGGTGTATCGTTCTGGCGTACTCAGAAATGGCACCTCACTTCAACTGCAAACAAGTAATTCTAAAGCAATACACTTGTTTGCACTGTTTACAAGTGCAATGCACATTATCACATGAACGACATGCAAAGTAAAATTGATCAGTGTGCTGCAACAGGTAGCCATGAGAAAGGACAGAAGTCAAAGTTTTCATTTTAATGTACTGACTGTGGAATCCTCAATGGCTCCTTGTTACTCAAGTTTTCTTAACAATTGGAGACTGAGATAAAGGTCTGCCTATTTAACGCGTAT
Source organism: Electrophorus electricus (assembly GCF_041902795.1). Taxonomy (NCBI): domain Eukaryota; kingdom Metazoa; phylum Chordata; class Actinopteri; order Gymnotiformes; family Gymnotidae; genus Electrophorus; species Electrophorus electricus. The sequence goes on along the minus strand of NC_137513.1, from coordinate 21,237,605 downwards.
ATCAACAGGCCACCTGGCATTGGCCGATTATGTCCCACCCACGATTACCGCTATTGGCAGAGGCAGGAATTTAACTGATGGCTCACGAATACAGAAATGGAGTACAAGTGCTGTTGTTCAGCGTGTCTCCTGCAAGAGTTCACCATGATGGAGCCTCGCCTCCGATCCCCAGCTTGATGCACTGAGCTCAAACGCTCACCATGGATGTCTGGGAAAGAATGTCTGGGATGAAAACCGCAGTCTTTGCTAAAATGCAAAGATTTGAAAGTATCAGTGTACTCATGTATTTATAAGCTGCTTTGTGCTTCCGTTAGCCTGGTAAGCCACGTGTGCCTATTAGATGAGCAAAGAGCAGCATGTTAAAAGATACCTGTGAGCGCTGTTAAGGTTTTTTTTAACGACAAAATATTTCATAGTATGTTATATATGGACAACCAGTAAACACAACCAGTTTTTTATAAATATTGTCAAAACAATCAAAAGTTATTTATAATACTGATGAACGAAGTAAGAGCTTCATTGTGAACACTGTTAGAACACTTTAGAATGGCACATGTAAACTAGATGAACTAGAACAAACTTACTATTACACTCACATATATACAAATAAAAATGTATAAGTTTCAGAGGTTATGACAACTTTTGACATAAGTAATGCCATTTTCTAGTTCAAAGACCACAAACACAAGTACAAAAATATATAATACAAAAGTGTCCTCCTCTTACAAAATATTGACATCAAACTTAGCTCTCTGTAGAATGTGCAAATGTGGGCAATTAAACATGTCACTTGCTATTTTCATGGAGAGAGTGTTTGAGAAGCCATTCTGGCTTCAGCATGGTAACATGATCTGTAGTCAGCATGGTAACGTTGCATCCTCAACTCTCTGGCCAGCAGTGAGGCAACATGACATTTCACATGACATCATGACCACATTGTCATGCACAGGGTCCTGAGTCAGGCGGGACGCTTTTAGAGCAGTGCAAGGCTTTAAAGGGGTTAAATCCGAAGCTCGGCCTCTTCACTGTGCTCTAGGGAGTGTTCAGTTGTGCTGGTACTAGGAGCAGATGGGCCCTGGCTTATCCCAAACGGGGAGATGGCTGGGGAACATGCAGCCAATGGGGACAGGGATGGTGAGAAACTTGGCGACATGGCTACTGAAGAGCCATCATGGCTAATGGGAGATCGTTTCAAGGACAGTTGGGGAAGAGTTCGTCCTACCGCAGGTTTTGGAAGGACAGTTTTGGCCCCAGGATGGGCTACAGACGTGATTAAAGGAGGGGGGTCAATTCTGAGCTTGGGATCCATCTTTGCCTTGGGCTGAAATGGCCGGCGTGGGTTAACTGGGGCGTTCTCGTCTTTCAGCCGGGCAATTTCAGTAAAGACGTTAGCCAACGGCTGGAACTGTGGGCACCAGTTTAGGAGGTAGTCCCAGTTGTAGCTACCTCTCAGTTCCTCATCACTGGCCACAATAGCTGTGAGAGAGCCAGCCACTATGGGTTTCCCATCCTCTGGGAAAGTGTAGTCTTTCGGCTGTGAAATGTTAAGCCCTCTTCCTACCCCTAGATATCCGCCACCCTCATCCCGATACATTGGGGTCTGGCCTGCCAGCAGAGTTCCACCTATGCTTCCTATCTTTTTTCCTTTAAACCACTGGTGTGCATCCATACCAGGCTCACCAGAGATGTCGGAAAGCTGGTCGGCATCTTGCTGGATCCCGGAATCAGGCCCTCGGGCAGCTATGTGCTCCTGTATGGAGGATGAAATGCTGGAGACCCGTGGATATTCATTAATCATGCGGATTTCGTCATCCTCCGCCGCCTCTGCGTCAGCCGAACCACGTCCACTGGAGTGAGAGGGGTCCAGCGACCCCCCTCGAGTGTAGGGTCCACCTCCTCCCCCGCCCTGGACTGCCGCATATCCAGGAAGAGTTTGGTGATAGAGTTTTTCACTTCTGTGGACTTTTGCTTCATCCAGAGTCTCTAGTACTGTACCAGAGGTCACAATTCTACGATGAGCCTCTTGGTACTTCTTCCTACGAGAGCGCAAGAAGAACAGCACTGCAGCCACTATGATCAAGACCATTATAACTGCCAAGGAAGTGGCTATGACACCAACTAGCAGCATGTTCACGTCTGTAGTTAGACCAAAGGCCGTGTGAGTGATATCAATGGTAACCTGGGCAGTGCCTACGCGAGAACTCTCCAGTGGGCTGTGTGCTATCACTTTTAGAGTCATCTGACGGATGTCTCTCTTAGACCTGCTCGCATGTCGGCCATTGGCATCCAACTTCAGGGAGACCATTCCTGTGGATATGTTGACATCAAAGTAAGGGGAGCTCTCAGCCAGGCTGTACAGGACGATGCCGTCCACACCTCCGTCCTCGTCGCTGGCAAGCACTTGCCCGATGTTCTGCCCTTTTTTCGCTCCCTGGGGCACGTGGAAAGAGAAATGCGAGCTGGTGAACACGGGGTCATACTCATCTTCCCCGGTCACGTACACCTTAACTGTGGCGGTTGCGGAGTAGTTGCCTGCGTCCATCGCCACGGCGACGAAGTGGAACGAGTTCATCTTCTCAAAGTCAAAACTCGAGCGGGCTCGCACCTCTCCAGAGGTCTGGTTTACCACGAATGATTCCTTGCCACTTCCTGACTTATCCATTATGTAGTATCTCAGTTGGCCAAACGCTCCTGTATCTTGATCGATGGCATACAGCGTGGTGACTAGTGTGTTCTGGGCCAGGTTCTCTCGAACGCTTGCTGTCAGTGTTTTGAGAGGAAAAACAGGTCGATTGTCATTCACGTCCTTCACCTCAACCGTAACAGGAGCGAGAGCAAAGAGCCCTTGCCCATCTGAAGCTTTCACGATAAGCATGTGAGACGATTGTCGCTCACTGTCCAGAGACCTTCGCAGGTGGAGCGCACCGGTCCGTTGGTCCAACAAGAAGAGCTCGCTCTCATCTCCAGAGCTGATGGAATACTGGACCTGTCCGTTAGGGGCAGAATCTGGGTCTAGAGCAGACAAGCAAAGTATTTCTGTGCTGGTTTCTGTCCCTTCGCTCAGGACAATGCTGTACTCTGCCTTGCTGAAGGCTGGCGGGTTGTCGTTGGTGTCCGTTATTGTGATCAGGACGGAAGTGGTCGAGCTTCGTTGCGGTATTCCTCGATCGGAGGCCACGATAGTGAGATTGTAAGTTGGCACAGCTTCAAAATCAAGCCTGTCCGCTAAGATCAGTGTTCCAGCTATTTGAAATCCATGGCCTTCATGGAAGCTTACACTGCTATCGATTTGGAAGGCATTGCCGATGTTTCCGCTAGCGATAGCAAAGTCGAAACCACAGTTGTCCCGGGACAGGTCCTTGTCAGCAGCTTCCAGGGTGAGGATGGTGGATCCAGGGAGCTCATTCTCCGACAGTGCAGCTCTGTACTCCATTTGGTGGAACAGAGGGGCATTATCGTTGACATCAGACATGTGCACTTGCACTGTGGCGAGAGAAGTCAGCGGCGGCGTTCCACCATCGCTGGCCTCGACCACCACCAGGAAGGATGGGCAGTCAGAGTCAAACTCCACCCTCTGGTTGATGAAGAGTGTGCCTGCATGGAAACAACACACCGAAGTAGGCAAAATTTAAAAAACGCTATTTCTGCCGTGAGTCCCAAAGACGTAAGGACATACACAAACACAGTAGCAATGTTTGGGCTTATGAAAGTAAACAACTATTACCATTGCTTGGGTTGATGTAGAACATGTCTCGCGTTGACACAACTCTGTACGTGACCTTGCCATTTTCCCCAGAGTCCTGGTCAGTAGCAGTCACAGTAATAACAGAACTACCAGCTGGAGAGTGCTCTGCAAGGGTCACCTGAGGAGCAAACAAACACTTTATTCTAGACTGTCAAAACAACAACAAAAAAGGGCATTGAATCAAGATGGGAAAACAAAATTTGTTGTCATAACAAGTTCACAAGTTACAAGAACTAAGGCAAATCAGCTAAACTACTCTGTCCAAATAATCCCTACCTAAAGTTCAAATACCCTTGTGAAGAAAAACAATCCAATCAAATCAAATTTGCCTATAAAGAAACATCACTATTTGGGCGCCTGGTGACGTAAATCTCTGTGTGTAATCTCTCTCACCTGGTAAAGGTCCCGTGTGAATGCTGGGCTGTTATCATTCACGTCCTCCACCAGTACAGTTAAATTGGCCTCGCTCTGGTGCACGGAGTCCGATGTTTTGATGGTCACAGTGTACCATGTCCTCTCCTCGTAGTCCAGTGTGGCTGTCAGGGAGATCCCGCCTCCATACCGGTGTATTCCAAACTTGCCTTGAGAGTCAGAATCCAGGTACAGGGAGTAGGACAGGGCAGGGCCAGAGTCCACGTCATTCCCGGTCACCTGGGTAATCACTGTCCCGATCAGTGTGTCTGGAGGGAACAAAGCCATGTTCAGATCTTAAAACTGGATTATCTTGATTATCTATATCTATGTTGGATTATCTATATGGATTAGAATGGTCAACGCTGTACATGAGGATTACAGCTTCCCCCCCTTAGGCTGCCTTGCGTGAGTATTTGTTTTTAATTTTCACAATCCTGGGAAAATTCGATACTACATCCCTTTGACAGGATGTGATCAGTGAGAGCTTCGAGGGAGAGGCAGTAATTGTAATTGAGTTGATCTTTCAGCACTATTAGCCTGGCTGTTTGCCCACCACAGTGCAGAGTGCCTAGAGTTCGCTGATAACATCAGTGGTACTGAGTTCACCCAGCAGTCAACTCACTCTCAGGGACCCGAACTTCGCGTGGGACTGGGATAGTGGGACGGTTGTCGTTCAGATCTACTATGATAACGGTGAGAGTGGCAGAGCCTGCCAGTCGAGGGCTGCCCCTGTCCGTTGCCATAACAACCAGCCTGCAGACATGAAAATCGAAAAAAAAAAACAAAAAAACAGAAGAATGGGTTATTTATGGGTGTAATAACGGGTGGATCTTCGATGAAAGAGAATATGGAGCAATACTTAGTCTGCGTCCAGATTTCTCTGTCCATTATGGCGGCCGTGGAGATGCTGCCTGTGAGGGGGTTGACTTTGAACAGGCCACTCATGGACGACGACCTGATGGAATAGGTCACCTGGCCGTTCTGACCCTGGTCGAGGTCATCCGCCAGCACCTGAGGAAATTACCGGCCAAATTTGGAATGAAAATACTTGCCGATTTGCAACAGCTGCTCCAGTGTAACGTGAAACCCAGAGCAATATTGGGCTTGGAATGCTCCTTTTTTGGAGGAGGAAAAAAGAGGGAAATGTTTGTGGCTGCAGGGAACTGCTGGGACTATATTTTAATCACGGTTAATGAAAACACAGAAGGGAAAGGTAAACTGCTGGCCTGTGTTGAAACTGTTCCATTAAAGGGCATAGGGTATTTCACTCCACGGTTTCACACTTTTGCAAAAGTCCACCATTATGAAAACACTGGGAGCATGGCTACTGCACCTGAATGATGGGGAAATCATATCCTTGGGCCTCACGGACATAAGCAATGTAATTGTGTAGCTGGAAGCGTGGCAAGTTGTCGTTGACATCCTGCAGGATCAGGTTAACTGCCATGAAGGAGCTAGAGGATGCAGTTTCAGCCTTGACCACTAGGCGGAGTCGAGGGGTCTCTTCAAAATCCAGCCCTTCGGAACTCTCCACCCAGATGTCGCCTGAGAAGATATACAACTAAGTGAAACGGTCAGCATCCGTTTGATCATAGTTGACCACGTTGTTTTTTTTAAATACTTATACTTACTTTTATAAAAAGTCGATTTAGTTTGCAAACTGGATCTACATTCTGACCTGTGGCGGAGCCAATGCTGAAAGACTGCCGCGTGTTGCCACTGAAGATGCTGTAAGCGATGCCACTGTGCGAGCCATCAGGGTACTGGGCCTGGATCTTCACTACTGCAGTTCCTATAGGAACCACGACACCAATCAACTCTGTTACACAACACCTGGACGTCTCGTACAAAACACGGCGCTGGTGTGAGTTAAAACTTTATGTGACAAATTTAATGATTTGACTCACTGATGTCTCAGGAATTACAACTGATATCAAATGAATCAGTTCAGTTAAATATTGCAAGGGTGGGAATATACTGTATCATTCCTCTCAGTCACTGAAAAGTAAAGACCAATTCATTATGTTTTAAATATGTATGTGCGTTTAATTTTTGTATGCACGTAAGGGCAGTTTGCTGTCCTGTCCCAGACTGGTGACATAGCTGTATGACAGCAGAGAGATGAACAACTCTGGCAAAAATGCCAATGACAAAATACCGGGTAAAGGTACCAAATTACCTCCATATTACACGTCTGTGTGGTCCGAGTATATTACCAACTCTTTTGATTCAACCCCAGCCTAAACAGGAAATGCAAAGATGAACCCAGCTCTGACCCAAGCGTCAGTGGCATACCTTTGGCCGCGTTTTCCTGCAGGCTGACGTCCTTGGAGGTGCGGGCAAAGCGGATCCCCCTGTAGCTCTGCTCCCGAACGTAGACCACCACCACCCCGATCGAAGACTGCGGTGGGCTCCCCTGATCCATTGCCTGAACGATCAGTGTCCGCTGGCCCTGGGTCAGGCTGTGGAGCATCTCGGTGGCTTGGATGTCCCCGGTCAGCGAGTTGATGGTGAAGCCTTTGACAGGGCTGGCGAAGCGATAGAACACTGAACCATTGGCGCCGAAGTCCCTGTCCTCGGCGCGCATGGTGGCTAGGACCCGGCGGCTGGCCGCGCCGCTGCCGGAGACGTTGCAAACGAGGGGGTCCGTGATGAAGTAGGGCGCGTTATCGTTCACATCAACGACGTGCACCGTCACCTGGACCGAAGCGTTGCGGGGATGCGCTGGGGAGGAGTCTACGGCGTACAGCTGGAAACTGTAGGTCGCCGCCTTCTCCCGGTCCAGAACGGAGGCCGTGATGATGCGACCGGCGTGTTGGTCCACAGTGAACATGCCTCGCGACTCTCGGCTCAGGAAATAGAGCACCTGGCCATTGGGTCCCTCGTCCCGGTCTGTGGCGGTCACCTCCAGGATGAAAGAGCCCTCGGGGGCGTCCTCGGCGACCTCCACCGCGTAGCTGCTGCTGGCGAACGTAGGGCTGTTGTCGTTAAGGTCCAGAACTGTGATGTCCAGTGTGACCGAGCTGCTGAGGGCAGGGGTGCCCAGATCTCGGGCCTCCACGCTCAGGGTGTACCGGCCTTTCTTCTCCCTGTCCAAAGCTCTAGAGGTGGACAGCACGCCAGACTTCCTGTCCAAGTGGAAATCACCCGAAGGGTCTCCATCTTACAAAAGACGAGAATTAAAACAAGCATGAAATGACCAGGCTTTAGGCCTAATAGTATTTCAAATGGTTATTCATTACACAAGGCACCTTTAATGAATGCATTACAAAATTTGAGACAGGCGCTGTCAGTTTTCATTTCACAGCCCCCACAGTCCATGTTTTATGAACCCAGAATGAGCGGAAAATGCGTGAAAACGGCAGCGCTTGCAAACAACTGCCAGCCCAGTGTGAAACACTCCGGCCGCCAGGACAGCAGTTCTCACCAGTGATCTTGTACTGTACCAGGCCCCCGGCCCCTGCATCCAGGTCCCTGGCCCTCAGGGTGAACAGGGACACAGAATCCTGGTTCTCCGGCACCTCCAGGCTGTAGTACACCCTCCCGAAGGCGGGTCTGTGGTCGTTCTGGTCAAGCACAGTGATGTGCACCGTGGTCTTCGCAAAATTAGGAGGAGAGCCGCCGTCTTTGGCGTACACTGTTTGAGAGACACGAAGGTTTTTTTTCTTTCCTCCATCATTGCCGAAAGCCAATTTTCTGCAACAGTCCCTTTCAGTTGTGTTATGACATTTAATTGGCACTGCTGAATACATTTGTAATCATAAACCAAGCAATTATATGCCAGTTTAGCAACTGGGAGAAGAAGAAGAAGCCTGTTTGTCCCCCATTGTAATACATGGCAGAAAGCTGCTTGTTCTTGAAGTGGGCAGTACCTCTCACAGTGGGGTGTACCTGTCACATTGAGCTCTACCTGTCATGGTGGGGTGTACCTGTTGAGGGGTGGTGTACCTGTTGAGGGGTGGTGTACCTGTTGAGGTGGGGCGTACCTGACAGAGTGGGCTGTACCTGTCACGGTGGGGTGTACCTGTCGAGGTGGGGTGTACCTGTTGAGGGGGGGTGTACTTGCCAAGGTGGGGTGTACCTGTTGAGGGGGGGGTGTACCTGTCGAGGGGGGGTGTACTTGCCAAGGTAGGGTGTACCTGTCACAGTGGGGTGTACCTATTGAGGTGGGGTGTACCTGTTACAGTGGGGTGTACCTGTCATGGTGGGGTGTACCTGTTGAGGGGGGGTGTACCTGTTGAGGGGGGGTGTACTTGCCAAGGTGGGGTGTACCTGTCACAGTAGGGTGTACCTGTCGAGGGGGGGTGTACCTGTCGAGGTGGGGTGTACCTGTTGAGGGGGGGGTGTACTTGTCGAGGTGGGGTGTACCTGTTGAGCGGGGGTGTACTTGCCAAGGTGGGGTGTGCCTGTCACAGTGGGGTGTACCTGTCGAGGTGGGGTGTACCTATTGAGGTGGGGTGTACCTGTTACAGTGGGGTATCCCTATCATGGTGGGGTGTACCTGTCACAGTAGGGTGTACCTGTTGAGGGGGGTGTACCTATCGAGGGGGGGTGTACCTGACACAGTGGGCTGTACCTGTCGAGGGGGGGTGTACCTGTCGAGGTGGGATGTACCTGTTGAGGGGGGTGTACTTGCCAAGGTGGGGTGTACCTGTCACAGTAGGGTGTACCTGTCGAGGGGGGGTGTACCTGTCGAGGTGGGGTGTACCTGTTGAGGGGGGGTGTACTTGCCAAGGTGGGGTGTACCTGTTGAGGGGGGTGTACCTGTCGAGGTGGGGTCTACCTGTTGAGGGGGGGTGTACTTGCCAAGGTGGGGTGTACCTGTCACAGTAGGGTGTACCTGTCGAGGTGGGGTGTACCTGTCGAGGTGGGGTGTACCTGTTGGGGGGGGGGGGTACCTGTCGAGGGGGGGTGTACCTGACACAGTGGGCTGTACCTGTCACGGTGGGGTGTACCTGTCACAGTGGGGTGTACTTGTTGAGGGGGGGTGTACCTGCCAAGGTGGAGTGTGCCTGTCATGGTGGGGTGTACCTGTTGAGGGGGGGGTGTACTTGTCAAGGTGGGGTGTACCTGTCACAGTAGGGTGTACCTGTCGAGGGGGGGTGTACCTGTCGAGGTGTGGTGTACTTGTCGAGGGGGGGTGTACCTGACACAGTGGGGTGTACCTGTTGAGGTGGGGTGTACCTGTTGAGGGGGGGTGTACCTGCCAAGGTGGAGTGTACCTGTCGAGGTGGGGTGTACCTATTGAGGTGGGGTGTACCTGTTACAGTGGGGTGTACCTGTCATGGTGGGGTGTACCTGTCACAGTAGGGTGTACCTGTTGAGGGGGGTGTACCTGTCGAGGTGGGGTGTACCTGTTGAGGGGGGGTGTACTTGCCAAGGTGGGGTGTACCTGTCACAGTAGGGTGTACCTGTCGAGGGGGGGTGTACCTGTCGAGGTGGGGTGTACCTGTTGAGGGGGGGGGGTACCTGTCGAGGGGGGGTGTACCTGACACAGTGGGCTGTACCTGTCACGGTGGGGTGTACCTGTCACAGTGGGGTGTACCTGTTGAGGAGGGGTGTACCTGCCAAGGTGGAGTGTGCCTGTCATGGTGGGGTGTACCTCTTGAGGGGGGGTGTACTTGTCAAGGTGGGGTGTACCTGTCACAGTAGGGTGTACCTGTCGAGGGGGGGTGTACCTGTCGAGGTGGGGTGTACCTGTCGAGGTGGGGTGTACCTGTTGGGGGGGGGTACCTGTCGAGGGGGGGTGTACCTGACACAGTGGGCTGTACCTGTCACGGTGGGGTGTACATGTCACAGTGGGGTGTACCTGTTGAGGTGGGGTGTACCTGTTGAGGGGGGGTGTACCTGCCAAGGTGGAGTGTGCCTGTCATGGTGGGGTGTACCTGTTGAGGGGGGGTGTACTTGTCAAGGTGGGGTGTACCTGTCACAGTAGGGTGTACCTGTCGAGGGGGGGTGTACCTGTCGAGGTGGGATGTACCTGTTGAGGGGGGTGTACTTGCCAAGGTGGGGTGTACCTGTCACAGTAGGGTGTACCTGTCGAGGGGGGGTGCACCTGACGAGGTGGTGTGTACCTGTTGAGGTGGGGGTGTACCTGACACAGTGGGCTGTACCTGTCGAGGTGGGGTGTACCTGTTGAGGTGGGGTGTACCAGTTGAGGGGGGGTGTACCTGTCGAGGTGGGGTGTACCTGTTGAGGTGGGGTGTACCTGCCAAGGTGGGGTGTACCTGTTGAGGGGGGGTGTACCTGTTGGGTGGGGGTGTACCTGCCAAGGTGGGGTGTACCTGTTGAGGGGGGATGTACTTGTCGAGTGGGGGTGTACCAGTCGAGGTGGGGTGTACCTGTTGAGGGGGAGGTGTACCTGTCGAGGGGGGGTGTACCTGTCACAGTGGGGTGTACCTGTCGAGGTGGGGTGTACCTGTTGGGGGGGGGTGTACCTGTCGAGGGGGGATGTACCTGTTGAGGTGGGGTGTACCTGACACAATGGGTGTACCTGTCACGGTGGGGTGTACCTGTCACAGTGGGGTGTACCTGTCGAGGTGGGGTGTACCTGTTGAGGTGTGGTGTACCTGTCACAGTGGGCTGTACCTGTCATGGTGGGGTGTACCTGTTGAGGGGGGTGTACCTGCCAAGGTGGGGTGTACCTGTCACAGTAGGGTGTACCTGTTGAGGGGGGTGTACCTGTCGAGGTGGGGTGTACCTGTTGAGGGGGGGTGTACTTGCCAAGGTGGGGTGTACCTGTCACAGTAGGGTGTACCTGTGGAGGGGGGGGTGTACCTGTCGAGGTGGGGTGTACCTGTTGAGGGGGGGTGTACCTGTCGAGGTGGGGTGTACCTGTTGAGGGGGGATGTGCTTGTCAAGGTGGGGTGTACCTGTTGAGGTGGGGTGTACCTGACACAGTGGGCTGTACCTGTCACGGTGGGGTGTACCTGTCACAGTGGGGTGTACCTGTCGAGGTGGGGTGTACCTGTTGAGGTGGGGTGTACCTGTCACAGTGGGCTGTACCTGTCATGGTGGGGTGTACCTGTTGAGGGGGGTGTACCTGCCAAGGTGGGGTGTACCTGTCACAGTAGGGTGTACCTGTTGAGGGGGGTGTACCTGTCGAGGTGGGGTGTACCTGTTGAGGGGGAGTGTACTTGCCAAGGTGGGGTGTACCTGTCACAGTAGGGTGTACCTGTCGAGGGGGGGGTGTACCTGTCGAGGTGGGGTGTACCTGTTGAGGGGGGGTGTACCTGTCGAGGTGGGGTGTACCTGTTGAGGGGGGATGTACTTGTCAAGGTGGGGTGTACCTGTTGAGGTGGGGTGTACCTGACACAGTGGGCTGTACCTGTCACGGTGGGGTGTATCTGTCACAGTGGGGTGTACCTGTCGAGGTGGGGTGTACCTGTCACAGTGGGCTGTACCTGTCATGGTGGGGTGTACCTGTTGAGGGGGGTGTACCTGCCAAGGTGGGGTGTACCTGTCACAGTAGGGTGTACCTGTCGAGGGGGGGGTGTACCTGTCGAGGTGGGGTGTACCTGTTGAGGGGGGGTGTACCTGTCGAGGTGGGGTGTACCTGTTGAGGGGGGGTGTACCTGTCGAGGTGGGGTGTACCTGTTGAGGGGGGATGTACTTGTCAAGGTGGGGTGTACCTGTTGAGGTGGGGTGTACCTGACACAGTGGGCTGTACCTGTCACGGTGGGGTGTATCTGTTGAGGTGGGGTGTACTTGTCGAGGTGGGATGTACTTATTGAGGGGGGGGCGTGTACCTGTTGAGAGGGGTTGTATTTGCCAAGGTGGGGTGTAACTGTCACAGTGGGGTGTACCTGTCGAGGGGGGTGTACCTATCGAGGTGGGGTGTACCTGTGGAGGTGGGGTGTACCTGTTGAGGTGGGGTGTACCTCACACAGTGGGCTGTACCTGTCACGGTGGGGTGTACCTATCATGGTGGAGTGTACCTGTCGAGGGGGGGTGTACCTGTTGAGGGGGAGGTGTACCTGTCGAGGGGGGGTGTACCTGTCACAGTGGGGTGTACCTGTCGAGGTGGGGTGTACCTGTTGAGGGGGGGGGTACCTGTCGAGGGGGGGTGTACCTGACACAGTGGGCTGTACCTGTCACGGTGGGGTGTACCTGTCACAGTGGGGTGTACCTGTTGAGGAGGGGTGTACCTGCCAAGGTGGAGTGTGCCTGTCATGGTGGGGTGTACCTCTTGAGGGGGGGTGTACTTGTCAAGGTGGGGTGTACCTGTCACAGTAGGGTGTACCTGTCGAGGGGGGGTGTACCTGTCGAGGTGGGGTGTACCTGTCGAGGTGGGGTGTACCTGTTGGGGGGGGGTACCTGTCGAGGGGGGGTGTACCTGACACAGTGGGCTGTACCTGTCACGGTGGGGTGTACCTGTCACAGTGGGGTGTACCTGTTGAGGTGGGGTGTACCTGTTGAGGGGGGGTGTACCTGCCAAGGTGGAGTGTGCCTGTCATGGTGGGGTGTACCTCTTGAGGGGGGCTGTACCTGTCACGGTGGGGTGTACCTATCATGGTGGAGTGTACCTGTCGAGGGGGGGTGTACCTGTCATGGTGTAATCCTCCTGGGTCTCTCTGTCCAGCACTTTGTTGGTTGTGATAACACCTGTCACTGGGTGGATGCTGAAAGCATCCTGTGTTATGCCTCCATAAGAGACAAAGCCATTGCTCCCTGTGGGAGCACATAAAACATCAAAAAGAAATGAAACACTTAGAAAAGGAAAGAAAGATACTTCGATAACCCATACAGGCCTGTGAGTGTGTGTGTGTGCGTGTATGTGTGTGTGTGTGTGCGTGTGTGTGTGTGTGTGTGTGTGTATGTGTGTGTGCGCGTATGTATGCATGCATATACCTGTGTGTGAGTGTGTGTGTGCGCGCGCACGCGTGTGTGTGTGTGTGTGCGTGTATGTGTGTGTGTGTGTGCGTGTGTGTGTGTGTGTGTGTGTGTGTATGTGTGTGTGCGCGTATGTATGCATGCATATACCTGTGTGTGAATGTGTGAGTGTGTGTGTGTGCGTGCACGCGTGTGTGTGTGTGTGTGTGTGTGTTGGGTGTGTGTGTGTGTGTGTGTGTGTATGTGTGTGTGCGCGTATGTATGCATGCATATACCTGTGTGTGAGTGTGTGAGTGTGTGTGTGCGCGCGCACGCGTGTGTGTGTGTGTGTGCGTGTATGTGTGTGTGTGTGTGTGTGTGTGTGTGTGTGTGCGTGTGTGTGTGTGTGTATGTGTGTGTGCGCGTATGTATGCATGCATATACCTGTGTGTGAATGTGTGAGTGTGTGTGTGTGCGTGCACGCGTGTGTGTGTGTGTGTGTTGGGTGTGTTTGTGTATGTGTGTGTGTATGTTTGTGTGTGTTGGGTGTGTTTGTGTGTGTCTGTGTGTGTGTGTTGGGTGTGTTTGTGTGTGTCTGTCTGTGTGTGTGTGTGTGTGTGTACCTGGTTGTGTGTGTGTGTGTGTGTGTGTGTGTGTGTGTGTGTGTACCTGGTTGTGTATGTGTGTGTGTGAGTGTGTGTGTGTGTGTGAGTGTGTGTGTGTGTATACCTGGTTGTGTGTGTGTGTGTGTGTGTGTACCTGGTTGTGTATGTGTGTGTGTGAGTGTGTGTGTGTGTGTGTACCTGTGTGTGGGTGTGTGTTTCTTTGTCTGTGTATATGTAGGACGCATCCCTTTCTTTCAGTGCTAACTCTAAACACTATCTCCATCACATTAAACACATCTCTAACCGGAGGAAAACACACCGCTCTCATGAGACTGTGTGCACAACGCACAATTGGCTTTTCTCACGCAATGGGTAAACACACTGCCTTTTTTCTTCTTCTTCTTCTAAAATTTGTTTGTAGTTTATTTTGCTGTCTAAGCGGTTGGCACTGGGCGCCCTCCCCCTGGTGTTCGGATGCCAGATTGCGTGCTAAGGGCACGCGGTCTGGCCGAGCGTCACCTGTGTTCGCCACTAACAACTCCAGGGGAGTCCGGTAATAATCCCTCTGTTTTATGTGCTCTTGTGTAAAGCCGTAAGAATGCAACCCCCACCCTACACACACACAGCCCAGAACCACCAACTCTCTGACATCACCACAGTTAAAACCACCCACATATGGTCGGCCTGGCCTAAAATGACACAGAGGCGAAAGGGAAAATCATACTCATAACCCGAAATGTCACGTCCTTTTTTGGGCCGGTGGGTTGTTTGTTTGTTTTAGAGTTCTGACAGAAGCACTGCGACCTGCCCAGGTGCGGAGAGGGTTAAGCAGACAGTAGTAGAGTTAAGCGCTCCAACAGATGGTGTGGTTCAAGCCAAAGTGTGAAAACATGTGAAAGGAATCAGAAATGACGCTGAACTCTGATCCTGAGCTTATGTTTCACTCAGCTATGCTAACTTATGTTCAACTTATGTTTACATTTTGTCACTGCACACAATGCCCTTAAATTCCACAAATTCATTTGATAATAGTGAAAAAGTGCTTTTGTAAGGACCACATCTGCATTTATCAGCATTTATCAGCTGCTTCTATTCAAAGGGAGTTACAAGTTTATCAGTATGGCTGTATACATGCGCTGTTACGTTAACAGGCATGTATATGAGGTGCTGAACCAAGGCTACACCTACCACGGCACTTCCAGACTGCTTCAGGCAGCTTTGAGTACTTGGTTCCTACCTTGGTCCAGGTCTGAAGCCGACACGACCAGCACGGTGGCTCCTGCAGGCTGGTTCTCAGTGACAAAAGCCTCGTAGGCACTCTCCTGGAAGAACGGCACCTCGTCGTTCACGTCGATCACCTGCACGGTCAGCTGCTGGACACTGGTCATCTGGGGCACCCCGTGGTCCTCCGCCAGGACGGTCAGGTTGAAGTGGGTCTGCTCCTCGCTGTCGAGTGGCTTGAGGACAGACAGTGCCCCTGTCGGACAGACGCGGACAACGAAGATCTCTTCAGTGCATTACAAACCCCAAACTGCTGTTTTAACGGACCTTTAAAAAAAAAAAAAGAGTTAGTGTAATGTTTCTTTCCTGCAACTTGAAGCATAAACGTTTTTTCCCCGAAAGCTGATTCACGTTCGCACTCGAGCACGTTTACACTCTCTCGCCCACATGCGTTCACAACACAGACACACACACACACACACACACCCTTACAGTCATGCACACATGCTTACTGGGATGGCAGCGGGCCCTCGGGTGTGCCACATCCATAAAGTTAAGCACACGCGGGCCAGTGGCAAGGAATTACAAAAAAAACCAAACAAACAACCAACCAAACAAACCTCAAAGAACCTTCCCTTCCCAGAGCCTTACCTACCTGAACGCAAATGATTCAGGCGCGGCAAAGAGCCCAGACTATCTGCCTGCAGTTTATGAGTTCTTTCCACTGCAGAAAACAATTGCCGCAGGGAGGGGGTGGGTAGAAAACCCTATGCCCCATGCCCGCCGTACCCTGCCAAAATGATGCCCCCGTTGCCTCCACGCCTGCCTGCCATGGGCGTAAAACCCCTTCACCACGCCCCTTTTGCCAGTGGAGAGTGGGTCAGTGGCGGCAGGGTCAGTTCTGGTTCTGGGCTCTGTGGCCACACCGGGACGAGCGCTTGGGGAACCGCCTCCCTGGCGAGGAGCGAAGCGAACGCGCACTGCTGCCATATTTGAGGAGAGCAATTGGACTTGCTAAGCTCACACGCGTCTCATGTAACCAGAACAGAAGCTTCCGGAACAGAGAAGCGCATGCCGTACTGGAAATAGTCTGCAGCATGATGGGCCACGATGTCTCTCTGCTCTCTGTTCTGTGTTACAGTAAAGAACAAACACAGCCTTATGCACATGCAGGCACACACAGACAAAGAAACACACACACACACATACACACACACACACACACACACAGGTACAACCATACATACACACACGCACACACGCACACACACGTGCACATCCCACACAACACCCACCCACACACACACACACACACACACACACACACAGGTACAACCACACACACGTGCAAATACACACACGCACACAGGTACATTCACACACACACACACACACACACACACACACACACACACACAGATACTCACAAGTACACACGCACACACACACACACACACACACACACACAAGAATATAAGCACACATACACACTAATATACAGAGGTACACACACACACACACACACACACATATACGCACAGACAAACACAAACAAACACACAGACGCATGATGAACGCTAACAGTCTTGGCAGAGCAAGTCAGCTGACGAGAGAAGAGTGTGCGGAGGTTGAGCTTGAGTTCTGCAGTTATGGCCAGGAAGGCGGAGCCATGAGCAGAGCTGTGAATGGAGAGGAGTGGCCAGCTATGCCCCCAGCAGGGGCTCTAGCGAAACTCCATTGGTCAACGGCCAGAACGGGACCCGACAGAACAGCCACTGCGCAAGACATCTGGCTTCAAAACGTCCTGCACTACAAGAGAACAGTGCCGCAAAGCCTGTTGAAACGGGATTTCACTTAGATTTGAATCCATCTCAAGATCTCCTAGGTTTATGAATAATATGAATAGATTTGACTTAATTAAGATATGAAACGATATGCTAATTAGCCAAGTGTCGGAAAATGAGAGAGTATCACAAGCGTCACTGGAGTGTTAATCAGCAGATCTGAATTAATCCTCACAGGACTCCCTCGGGTCCAATTAACACCAATCACAGTAAAATTAGGCTTTATCATTCAAGGCTGGCGTAACGATTGCTGTATTAATGACACGGTAACGTTGAAATGCACCTGTGCCGTATAAGCTAGGTTGGACTGAGTCTCACCGGTATTTGGACTGAGGCTGAACTTGCCCTCGGCATTGCCATCCCAGATGCGGTAGGACACCCGGCCGTTCTCTCCCCGGTCAGGGTCCTGGGCCATCACGTGAAGCAGCACAAAGCCCACCGGCTGGTCCTCCATCACACCCACCATGCCGGGCGACGTGAACGAGGGGGCGTTGTCGTTCACATCCGTCACGAACACCTGGGCGGTGACAGTGGAGCAGCGCCGCCGGCTCGCGTCGGCGGGCGAGTCGGTGGCTTGGACCACCAGCATGAGGGAGGAGGCGCTCTCGTGGTCCAGCGTCTGGCCCAGAGACAGGACTCCGGTGCTGGGGTCGAGATGCAGAAGGTCCGGGGTTCCGGGCCACTGCCGGATAATGGAATAGGTGAGGTCACTGTTAGGGCCGCTCCCGTCCTTGTCTGTGGCCCGGAAGGTGTGGATCGGAGATCCTGGCTCCGTGTCCTCGGGCACCACTATAGTGACTGGGTCCTCTGGGAACTCTGGCGAATGGTCGTTGCTGTCCTGGACGTTGACTTCCAGAGTGACAAAGTGGCTTTTGGGCAGCGGCGTGGAGAAGTCGTCCACCTCGATCTGGAGCGTGTAGCGCGGTGCCCTCTCGAAGTCCAGCTCGCGGGCCAGGTACACGTCCCCTGTCTGACGGTCCACCATGAAGGTTCCGTCCCGGTCCGTGCCACCCACCACCGCGTAGGTGACCGTGCCAGCTTCAGGGAGCATCTGACTGTTGGGCGAGCGCACGGAACCCACGACAGAACCCGGCTTGTCTCCCTCCGTCGGGTTCAAGGACACAGACACCACGTTGGCTGCGGACGCCCCTTTGTTGGAGCCGAGGACCTGTTGGCAACAAACGGACAAGATGGAAAATTTTTTAAGAGGTGCCAGCACGATTGAAATGTGTAAAAATTCTGTTCTGCTTTGTGTAACTTGTGATCCAACCACCAGTGGAATCTCACAAACCAGAAACATATTCCTGACCATATTTTTCTTCCCTTTTCACTAGAAAAGAAAAACAATACTTTTAGGCCATTTTGACCAGCTCGACAAACAAGCTTGCTGGTGTTAATCAGAGTTAATCAGATGCCTCCATGACTGCCAGGAAAACCAATGCAGAATTTAAGTAAGCACATTAAGAACGGCATTTCAATTCAGGAAAAAAGGGCATATACTTTAGGAAAAGGGTGATTTTCCTTACACACCCCTTAAACATGACAAAGTCCGCGGTGGTCTATGTTGCACTGTGAGAGCTTTGCATTTCACCGCAGATTCCCACCGATGTTTTAATACTCACGAAAATGAAAGAAAGGGGCTTAAACCAGGCACTCAGGAGCCAGACACGCTCGGAGGATGACATCCGCAAGACCAGATGGGCGGACAGATGGTCCTGACACACACGCGGGTGGAGAAGCAGGCAGACAGACAGCGAGAGGATGTGGTGCTTGTTTGAGTTTTGGGTCTGAGTTTCGCTGCGACAAATAAATCAACATTGGTCAGAAATGTGTCAGTTATGTCTTTGTTGGACAGATGTACTTGGACAGGAAGGAGACAGAGAAGCGTGGTGGTGGGGGGGGTGTAGCAGTGCACGCTAGCCAGACATCTTAGAGCTCACGAACCACGCTAAATTCAGCGCTGGACGGCGGAGCCATCGCACGGCACTGGCAGGGAAGAGACTCGCTGGGATTTGAGGCTTCGTATGAAACCTAATATGACAGTGGAGTGATTAATTCCGCATTAAGTCATAAATTAAGTGCCGGGGACCATTCCAACACAAAATGAACATGCGGTCACGTCCTTTCTGCCTGGCTGGATCGGGAATGAGTGGAAGATTTCTAAAAACGATGACAGCCCAAGCAACGCAGCTTGCTTCAATCCAGAAATGTATCAATCATGGGGCTGAGCCTTTGTTCTGGAACACCGACGGGAAAGTGAAAATATTACAAATGTGTGACGAATTTTCCCAGCATTGGCGAAAAGGAATTTACTACTGCTGACTGTCCAGGCTGTTTCAGTTTCGGTCTTCATTAACGGGCACTGGGACTGGGATGGACTGTTTTTGTCAGTTACTTAGCGCCACTGATATAAAGTGACTTTGATCGGACAGGCAGAGGAGAAGCAAGCGTAAAGAAGAACACTGCAGGCGCCCGGAGTGCCAGGGTGACGAGAGAATCACTCCGTACTCTCCAACACGTCACACGATGGTCTCGCCCTCCAGAAGCTGGAGACGAGAAACCTAGACAAACACAAATCGACGGGAAGCCTTGGGAGATTGGGATGAGCCCGTGGGGAGCCTTTACCCCAACCAAGCACTTAGAGGAGAATTACAGAGTCGAATAAACGCCTGGACTGAAGGATAAGCGCCCTCTGAGCGTTTGCTGCTGAAAACATGGATCACATAAAAGCAGACATGCTCACGTAATACACACACGCACGGACTAAAATATACAGGGTGTAGAAATAACTCCAGGTGAACTTCTCTGGGCAGATGAACAACAGGAAGACAGGAAGCAGGAAAGAGAAATAACTTTGAGAAATAACAAGGATGACTGTGAGAAGAAGAGGTAAATAAACAATAAAAGAGTTTAACAAACAGGTTAATTTAGTGATAGAAAGGTTGATATTAATATTACTGGCACGCTCCAAATGCATTTTCCTTTCAAACCACGACACCCTTGTACATATTTGGTTTGGTCTCTAATGGACAATTCTGTATTTAAAAGCTGAATTGTCAACAGCATATGTGGAATGCGACGTGCTTAATGGATACATACTGCATTCAACACTTAATCCACTTTAGTAATTGTAGGCAGCAACAGGATGTTTACGTTAATTGTAGGCCATTTTAACATGCAACTGTAATCAACCATGCACAGCAAAAAATAAACACAGCTGAATTAACCCCTACAGCTGAATACAGGGAATTTTGGGGGTTGTGTATTGCTGTGGTTCGCTGTGAAATGAAGGACCCGAGACGTCACTTAGAGCAGGTGTGGCAGGCGGCTGTCCTTTAGTGAGGGATACGGGGCGTCAGCAACCGTAACCGGGGTAATGGAGAGGCGGCGAGCGCGATGATGGCGCTGGCCGCGGCGGTGGGGCTGACCTGTATTCTCAGAGTGGCCGTGGAGCTTTGGGGGGGCGAGCCGCGGTCCGTGGCCGTGACGGCGAGGCTGTACTCGGGCCGCTCGGCGTGGGCCAGGGGAGTGGAGGAGTGCAGTTCTCCCGTGACAGGGTGCAGTGAGAAGCGCTCGGACCTGGGACCTGGGACCCACGGGACACACAGACACGAGCACACACACTTGGTAAACCGGACCGTTCCTACGTCATACGCGCACGGCGTGTAACAGGAAAAAACAAACAAACACTTTCAGCCGCATGAGGCATCGATGCTGAATTGATACATTCAGTGGTTTAGTTCCACAGCCGTTACGTACGCCTCACCTGACATCGAGTAGAAGACGGTACTATTTTCTCCCTCGTCGGGGTCTTTAGCGGTCACGGTGCCCAGTAAAAGCCCTGAAGGCTGACCCTCCATCACCTAGGACAGAGACTCTGGTAACTAACGCTACACAGTGGATCCACTGGGCATTACTTAAAAAAACCCCACTTTAAAACACTTTAAAAACGATGTGAAATTGTTTCCCTTTGCACCAGATGTCTCTGAAACTACTTAAAATGACCTACCACCAGAAAACAGGGGCGATTCCCTCTGCTCGCCGCATACCTGTATGAAAAGCTCTCTCCCAGGCCAGGCGGGAGTGAAGGAGGGGG
Source organism: Electrophorus electricus (assembly GCF_041902795.1). NCBI lineage: Eukaryota > Metazoa > Chordata > Actinopteri > Gymnotiformes > Gymnotidae > Electrophorus > Electrophorus electricus. Next base: position 21,216,869 of record NC_137513.1, on the reverse strand, counting down.
CGTTGTCATTCTCATCCAGCACGGAGATGAAGGCGGTCCCTGTGGCACTGCGCGGGGGAGTCCCGCTGTCCTGCACAACGACCACCAGCTGATAGCTGGACTGATGCTCACGGTCCAGCACCAAGCGAGTGCTTATCTCTCCTGTTGAGAGAAAGGAAGGATGGACGGATGGACGGATGGACAGACGGACGGACGGAGAGGTGAGGAGAAAAGAGAGAGGTGAAGAAAGAGGAACAAAAAGTGAGTTGTGGGTAGGAGTGGACAGCAAGATTGAGTAGGTTGAAAAGGTAAAGAGAAACAAGGGTGGAGGAGAGAAATATATATATATACAGAGAGAGAGAGAGAGAGAGAGAGAGAGCGAGAGAGAGAGAGAGAGAGAGAGAGAGAGAGCGAGAGAGAGAGAGCGAGAGAGAGAGAGAGAGAGAGAGAGAGAGAGAGAGAGAGCGAGAGAGAGAGTTGGAGAATGGAGGCAGACAGCATCAGGAGGCTTTGATCACATTGACGACCCACCCCACCCTGGCTACTCCTCCAGTATGTCCCTGTGCAGCAGTGCTGACAGGTGTGTGAGGCCTGCCAGACGTCTGAGGTGTCCAAGGTCCTCTGCCTTCCGCTGGGATACAACGTGTGGAAACCAGCGGGTCGAGCAGCGTTTATCACGCTCCAGTTTTATTCAGCAGACTCATCCATAATCGCCCAGTGCTGACAGCCCAGATCTGACTGGATCTCTTTCTGTGGGAAGATTAATATCCCTGGACAGCCGAGCTGTCAGGTCGGACCACGTCAGGGCCTCACCTGTGTGGGAGTTGATCTGGAAGTGGCGGTCTGGGTGCAGGAGGCGGTAGACGAGGCGGCTGTTGAGGCCGGCATCGCGGTCCACGGCGGCCAGGCGGCCGAAGCCCGTGCCGGGCAGCAGGTTCTCCTGCACGGCCAGGAAGGCCCGCTCCTGGGCCAGGCGCGGGGCGTTGTCGTTCTCGTCGGTTATGGCCACGCGCACAGTGGCGCTGCCCGTCTTTTTGAGGTGCCCGTGGCCGCTTGTGGCCAGCACGGTGAGCAGGTACACCTCCTTGGCCTCGCGGTCCAGCGCGCCCTTCACGAAGAGCCAGCCGCTGTCAGACACAACGCCGAAGCTCGCCGCGTCGCCATCCGGCCGAAGGTGGTACTGCGGCGGTGACGAGGTGCCCGGCTCCCTGCTGAGAGCGCGCACTTGCAGGAAGTGCGTGTTGAGGGCCGTGCCCTCCTTCAGCTCCACGCGGTAGGTGTGCGTGTCGAACGCAGGCCCTTGGTCGTCGTCCGCCTGCACGTGCACCACCAGCGTGAAGGTGGCGCTCAGCTGCGGCGCACCCATGTCCTTACCCACCACCAGCAGGTCGTAGCGGGGTGTGGTTTCATAGGACAGGCTGGCAATCAGGCGGACATCCCCGGTGCTGCGGTCCACGCTGAAAGTCCTATGCCCGGCACCGGGGAGCAGGTCGAAGGTCACCACGCCGTTGAGGTCGGAATCGCGGTCCTCCGCCTGGATCTTGTGCACTACGGCGCCTGCCCTCATGTCCTCGGACAGGATCAAAGACTCGGAGGACGATGGGAGGAAGACGGGCGCGTTGTCATTGACGTCGGCCACCGTGATGCGCACGCGGGTCTGGCCGAACGCTGGCGGGCTGCCGCTGCGCGCCTGGATCTCCAGCTCCAGAGCGGGCTGGGACTCACGATCCAGCGGAAGGCCGGTCCTCACGACCCCTGTGTCAGGATCCACCGTGAAGTACCCAGTAGGGTCCCCGGAGCTGATGGTGTAGGAGATATCCTTCAAGAGCCCTGGAGAGAGGAAGGGGGGAAAAAGAGGAAATGGCAGAGGGAGAGAAAGAACGTAGGAAAGGGAGAAAGAAAAAGGGGGGAAAAGTGTGTGAGGGTGAGAGAAAACATGGCAAGGAGCCAGAAATATATCAACCCTCAGCCTTTAAGATAGCACTCAGAGGCCAAACCTGTTACCAGTTATTTTTTCATCACGTGACATGATGGAGTGTTTCAACTGTCCAAAGAAAATTGTTAAAAAACTTAAGTAGCGAAATGGAATCTATGATTAATGTTGATTCTAAATGAGGTGTGTACAGTGGCTCCGGGCCTATTTGGGCAAGTGGTGCCGTGCGAGGAAAAGAAGTCCAGACGGTGCTTTTCATCACGTCGGGGCTGGGCCCGGCGTGACGGATAGACCCAGGCCTGCCCTGCGCTCGTCCCATACCGCGGATCACCCACCGGTCTTGGTGCTGGCACGCACGGTGCCCACCCGGGTCCCACGCAGGGCGTCCTCGGGCACAGTGAAGAAGTACTGGGAGCGCTCGAACACGGGCGGCGCCACCAGACCGGCTACGACGCTGATGTTTACGCGGGCGTTGAGCGGGGCAACGAGGCCGCCGCCATCTTGGGCTGAGATCACCATGGGAACGACTGTGTTCGCCTTTCCGTGGAGAGAGCGCGACAGAGAAATTACCCCTGAAAATGACACAGGTAGCATGAGTTTCCAGGCCCAGGAGTCACTGGTCTACCACCAGTGGTCTGCATAACGACTGCCAGTTGCATGCAGTGTGTTTTATGCCCGCTGATCATTTACACTCAAGGCTCTCATTCCTCTCTCGTGTAGCTACATTCCTTTCACAGTACGTTCAGGGTATTCACTGAAAAATTCTCAGTAGTTGCTGAAAAACATGCCTTATGATGAATAACTTAATAACAAGCGCAAAGTTTGAAAAGTTTTGTGTGTTGGTTACACGTGCAAACTTTTTCCGCACGTCACAAAATGTGAACAGATTAGTCATGCCGAGCTGTACTGGCCTGTACCGCCCTGTGGGTGACCCTGTGACCTCACCGGTGTCTTTGTTGAGGGTGAAAAAGGGCGAGCTCCCTCCTGGTGCCGTGTGGTACGTCACCCTGCCATTTTCCCCGGCGTCGGGGTCGTGGGCGGTCACGCGGACCACCGACGTGCCGGGGCTGCTCTGCGTGCTCAGGCTCACGGCGTAGTGTAGGGGATAGAAGGCGGGCCGGTTGTCGTTCACGTCCAACAGGTCCACGCGCACGTAGGCCACGGAGCTCAGGCCTCCCTGAGGACAGACAGCCAGCCCACAGGCACAACACTGCTCATCTGACACTAGCACTTATGTGAAAGCACGCACAGGAGTGTGAACCTGCACTCCCAGCATCCCACAGGGGTTCACGCTGTAGCACTTTATATCTGGGTAAAAAAAGGGTGTAATTTGCCATTATTAAGCGATACTTCACTTTAAGGAGAGCGATATCTTATTGCTATTGTGGCGACTTCTTTGACACTAAATGAAGGTGATTAAATCTGGAAAACTGCACACCTTTGCAAACAGATACATAAGGACATACATTCCCCCTCCACTTTATTAGAAATGCTGTGTACTTTGCACTTACATTCTCGAAAGACCTTATGTGGAGTATACTTACAGACTATTGTCCAAAATACCCAGTCTTCAGAGGCCCTGAGAAGCGACCATGAACAGAAAAGCTGACGCCAGCATTAAACTGGTGTGCAGAACCCTCAAATTTCACACACATTCTACTAAAGCTGAACAGCAGAGTTGAACTGGGACGTTCAGTGTCACCGCCACTATCCAACTGAAAGGTCCGTCAAAAGCTCTTGCGAGTTTGTACTTCAGTCCGGTCGAGTAGAAATGATTGGGAATTAGCGAATGGGGAAAATCTCTCTGGTTCCGTGTTCAAACAGGAACCCTCTAACCAAAACATTTTAGGCACTCGCTGAGGTTCGGAGGGTTTCGGAGCTGGATGGGTGGACTGTCCCCCGGGAAAGAACACCATGTGATAGCTGGAGCAAACATCGTTCCACACTGCCCTGCCCACTTTTCTCAGAAAAAATGTCTTTATAGGCTGCATTTCTGTAACATGGCAGCCAGGAAAAGACATGGAGATCGGCAGCTGTAGGTTAATGGAACTGCACCCTGGGCGGCGCGGGAGTGAACGGTACGAGCGGGTGACTCACCCCGTCCACGGCGGTGACGATGAAGTCGTAGCTGGCTGGGCCCTGGTCGCGGTCAAGGCTGGTACTGGTACAGATCCGTCCGCTGTCTTTGTTAATGGTGAAGTGGGGAGGGATCGGGCTGCCTGACCCTGTCCCCAGGGAATAGGACACAGATCCGAATGAACCGCCATCCGGGTCCCGGGCTATCACCTGGACAGGGCGTACAGACAGAGACACACTCAGATTACACTCAGATATACTCAGCACATTCAGTGCATTACACCCACATATACTCAGTACTCATAGTACATAGTACAGATATACTAAAATACTCAGATTACACATCAAAAGAACATATCAGTGTGTGACCAGCGTCTAAATTCAGCAAAGCAGACGGAGTAAAGTAAATAACACGTGAATAAACCGAAACATAAAAATGTGTCCCAAAGGATGACGCACCAAATGCATCAGACAGAGGATGGAGTTACATTACACAGACATGTTTACTAACGTCACTTTACTAAATGCAAGACTCTTATCAGACTTGTTCAGGCCAAGCGGGAGCGCGGCATGTGCGGCCCCGTTGGGTGACGACACGGTGCGTTTATCTTTCTCTGTGTTTAATGGCATTTAGCTACGCACGACTGAACACAGAGGAGGACGCTCAGATGGCACACCTGGAGCGTCTCGCTCTCCAGGGCTGGGGGGGTGTTATCAGGCCGAGCGAGCCATTGAGAGAGGGCTGCTGGCAGCCGGCACCGCGACGGAGGGACATAATGACTTTCACAGACCCAGAACAGAGGCGAAACTCCGCTCCAGAGAGCGAGGGGGACAGAGAGAGAAATAGGAGAGATCAAGAAACACAAAACAAGAGAATCAGTAGAACAAAAGAAAGAAAGAAAGATGCACATCACACTTTAAACAGATACTTTGGCAATGTTTTATGTTTCGTTGCAAAATGTGTAAACAACTGAAAAATAGCGATCCCTAGAGAATACAGGTGTATCATCCCACAGTGTAGGAAAATCAGACATTAAATGTAAAGGCTTAAACATCTGTTAGCTAAGAGACTCCATTACGCAAGAAGAACTGTACACATCATCCCAGTGCAGCCAGCCAACCTGGTTGGGAAGAGCCTCTCTGCACGCTAAACCACTGGACATCAGCAGCTTTGTCAAATTCAGACACAAATAAGGGTGTAATTTCGAGTAGATCCTTTAGAAGTCTGACGACGCGGAGTGTGACCGGGGCAGAGTGTGGGTTTGCCCGAGGACCTGACTCGTGACTCGAGGACCTGACTCGCAAAAGCTCGGCTCCTCAAACAGAAGCACGGTGGCAACTAGGGACCTTTGACCCTGAGAGAGCGCTGGAACTCACCACAGCACTTTAAAAATGATATTCCCGTCTGGTCACTGGCCACTGCCTGCAAGACGTGTAAGGAGAGAAAGGCAAATCTGTGTTTGGCCTACAAATTAGCTGTGACAAGGCACCAGATGTTTGTTTTACTCGACAGCCAGAAACTTGGCTCAATAATCACACACGTATCAAGTATTTATGATTCCAAGAGCGGGAAAGTAAACCAAAGGTGATCTCAGGTCCGAGCACTTGAGAGGCACTGAAAGCTGAATTTGGAAGCATCTTCTGTCAACTCTAGCTGACTGTACGTAAATGTAGCGGCTTCTGAAAAACAGGGAGGAAACATCATTTTAAGGGCTTGCTTGTGTCTGCAGCAAAACGGTGTAGATCATCTTGATTACCTTTTTAACAGCCACTGGCTCCTGTGGGAGTTTGCTCTCTCTCTCTCTCTCTCTCTCTCTCTCTCTCTCTCCCCCTCTCTCTCTCTCTCTCTCTCTCTCTCTCACACACACACACACACACACACACACACACACACACATACACACACACACACACACACACACACTCACACACACACACACACACACTCACTCACACACACACACACACACACACACACACACACACACTCACACACACACACACACACACACACACTCACACACACACACACACACACACACACACACACACACACACACACACACACACACACAAACAGAACAGTTTTTGAGATTCGTCCTTTTTAAGATGCATTTGCCTCTGCCAAGATAATCATAGGCATTTGTGTGCCGTTTCAAGACAAGCTTAGCCGTCTCAGCCTCGAACAGATGGTAAGTGAGTCAAATAATGCAGGGCCTGTAAAACTGTATACACATCCGACTCCACTGAAAATCCCGTCTAAATCCTTACATGCTTTTTTCTCACGCAACTATACTACACTCGCACACGCACAGTTGCAGACGCCCAGGCGCACCCCCCCAGACGCACAGGCCCACACGCCCGGGCGCACTCCCCCAGACGCACAGGCCCACACGCCCGGGCGCACCCCCCCAGACGCACAGGCCCACACGCCCGGGCGCACCCCCCCAGACGCACAGGCCCACACGCCCGGGCGCACCCCCCCAGACGCACGTGCACAGGCCCACACGCCCGGGCGCACCCCCTCAGACGCACAGGCCCACACGCCCGGGCGCACCCCCCAGACGCACAGGCCCACACGCCCGGGCGCACCCCCCCAGACGCACGTGCACAGGCCCACACGCCCGGGCGCACCCCACCAGACGCACAGGCCCACACGCCCGGGCCCACCCCCCCGAATGCACAGGCCCACACGCCCGGGCGCACCCCCCCAGACGCACGTGCACAGGCCCACATGCCAACGTGCCATATGTCAGGCAAAATGCCACAAGTGCCCCGACTGCAAAGAGCGGAAACGTTTTTTGTTTTTTTTTTGCTGTTGTTGCTGTCACTCGATCCTACCCACCGGGGCGTGAGAAAGGAAAGAAACCCGGGCGAATGCTGTCCCTGCGTGAGCAGGCCATGATGTGCCCTCCCTCAGAGGCGAGGCCGAAGGCCGGTCGCGTTAGCAGAGAGCAAGCTGGAAGGAGCCACAGATTGATTACTCATGCTCTCTCCTTTTCCCGAGCCTTCAGACGAGGACTGGGGGCGGGTGAAGACAGAGCGGCTCTTCCTGACGCATCGGCACCGGCGCGTCAAGAGGCGCCGTCCCCGCTCCAATCTCCAGCATGACGGGACCCGAGCAAGCCGAGACGTTTATGAGAGCACGGAGGTGGGGCGTGCTGTGTATTTATCACAGGCACGTTTCCAGCCACCCAAATCAGGTATTTCAGGGACATAAATTGTGGTTCAAACAGTTCTGATATTTGTTTAGGTTGCTGGAAGACTGTCTAGCCACAAGAGTGACATTATTTCATCAGCCTGCTCTCTCATTTAAAATGACCTCAAGCAAACCAATTACAAATGGCCGTAAACAAAGCCATCCAATCAGAGATGTTCCTCAGCCAAGCTAAACAGGACTGGGATTCCAAGAGTCTCAAGACATAACTGTATGATAAGAAGAAAGCTAAACTCCACTCTGGCTGGTCTCTTCTGACCAGAGCTCATGTGCACCAATGTGCTCAGTCACAACAATGTACGTACTGTTCGGCAACTTATAAATTACACTGCTATAGGACAGGGAGCAGGCTGCCCGGAACATTACACCAATGGGAGAGTGCCAGGAAGGGACGCTGCCTGTGTGTCCACCGGCACTATACTCGCTCGTGTGGGCTAACGAAAACACACACACACAGTTGTGTTGGCACCAATTCGCAAAATGACATGGGACCTGTCAAGAGGTCAAAAAAAGATGCATGATGCAATGTAAAAAAGTACAGTAAAGTAAATAAAGTCTGAAAAGTTTGTGTCTGTTCAACTTGAGGCAAGCCCACTGAAAAGTTACAACACCCTCCTTCCTGAGACACTTCTATTCAAGGACTTTCTGTGTAATGGACCTGCATCTGTGGATCCGCACGTAACGACGTGTGAACAAGGTAAATATAGCTCTGATGCAGACAGAAGCGTTGCTACCTGTGATCCTGGCCCTCAGGTGAAGCGATGGGGAGATCAGAGAGAAAAGCTGGCACGTTCTTTACTTGCAGAGACTCCTAAGAACCAGGCCGAGCTCACCGAGCACAGCCCGCATTCTCCGCGGCTACAGTATGGTTTTTTACTGTCGCCATCAATCAAATTCCGCGATGCCGCAAATAAAGTCAAGAGATGGGTGCATTGATAGATAGTGTGTAATAAGAATCAAGAGCAGAAACAGACCCCGAGACAGACAGCAAAAGTTATGCATAGGCCTTGTGAGATGAAGAGTGCAAATAAGCACGGGGGGTGACGTGGAATGGGAGAAGTGGTGGTCTGAGCCATCGCAGCTGTGGAAGCCCCCCCACCCCTTCCTCTCTCTGGCATCATATCAGAGAGGTGGAGGGTTGAGTGTGGGAGAGGGAGGAGGAACGGAGGAAGGAGAGGGTTGATGGGATACCTCCCACCATCCTCTGCCTCCCTGACCGCTGGCCAGAGGGAAAGCAGCAGGTTCCTCCGGCAGCTCATTAGAGTTCTCCGGCTGAAGCGGTTCTGACACGTAGGAACACACAGTTTCACGAAGCCACCAGCAGTGTGTGCCGGGGAGGAGGCAAGGATCTTTGGCCAACAGCACCTACGCAGAGCACAGAAACCTGCCGCATGGCCCGAGCACAATCGAGCTTTTCCAAGAATGGTGCAGAAAACGTCTGTACAAATACAATTGGACGTAAACCATCATTTATATAGTGTTTTATGCGTTTTAGGCTCTTCTTCTGAGCACAGTCTTGATTTTTGTTATTCAATGTGCTCTTAAACAGCATGTGCGGACGCCAATTTGCTGTCGTGCGCACAGCGGACTGAACGAGAGAGCCAGAGGTGTCGGTCCTCGTCACCCAGACCGGTCAAACTCGCCAAAGGGGAAAATATCCACCTTCTCCTGGCATAAAAAAGAAAAGAAGAACTCTCCAGTAGACAGGCCAGCTTGTTCTTCTAACACTGGAGTGCGATTCACATTTGAATCAGTTCTCGAGGCTTTTATGACGCACGGTGGAGAGTATCTCCAAGGATCAATATCTTCCATGTGCTATGCTCCCAGTGACCACAGAACAAGCCGAAGATGGGTGCAATATGGGGCTTTTGCATTGGCTTGCAATATTTCTCCACATTCCCCCAGAAATAACGGATCCATATGACATCACCAGGGCAATCCCCTCTGGATTTGTGAATCATTCTGTTCCCTCCAGATGTCCATTAAATTATTGTGTCATCCCTGTAAAACATCATATACATGTCAAAACCACTAAGGGTTTTTATGCAGAGCTGGGTTCCATTCTGAAGCTGTGTTATAGCGAGCCAGCAGGCAAGGCACAACCAACATCAAGCGCTGACCAGTCAGCACTGGAACGTATTCCAACTGCTGTGTTGATCTCCTCGATCTAAATGACAGTGGATTCAGTGGATATTTAAACTTATTGCACACTGTATTGTGTTGTAGTTTTGATTTTGAATGTATATAGTAGCCATTTTCCCCCCATCAATCTACCCTTAATCACCCATAATGACAAAGTGAAAACATTTTAAGAGTTTTGTAAATGAATTTAAAATCAATAACTAAGTGTGCGCGCGTGCACACGCACACACACACACACACACACACACACACACACACAAAATAAAATAAAAAAAGGTATTCCCAAAAATATATATGTCACCTTGGCTGTGACACTCCAGTATGTGGTCAGGTACATTCTTTTTGCTTAATTAACGCTTCAAATATTTCTGGACCTCAGTTGGCGTTCACCTGTTGCAAACTGACTTCATTAGACCTAGTTTGGAAAGGTACACACCTTGGTCAATAAGGGCCCATTTGGAAGAACCTTGGCACAACCCTTTATACTTTCTTAGTGTTGGCCATCCAGCTAAATGTGGCATCCAGGCAGGAAGCGCCTCGGTCACGGAGGCAAGAAAGAACCAAAGAGTCATTCTCAAAGAATTCTATAAGTTGAGTGCAATGACAGGGAGATCTCTGCAGCTCTTGCAAAAACCAGGCCTTTATGACAGCAGACAGAAGCCACTGACGAGTAAAAGGCACTTGGAAGCCTGCTTTGTTCACTAAACGGCACGTACTCCAGCAGCACGCGAAAAAAAACATTCTCTGGACTGATGAGACACAAATTAAACTGGTTGAGCAGAAAGGAAAGCACTAAGTCTGTAGAAAAACACAGAGTGCAGACAACCCCTGCAGTAAAACACGGTGGAGCGAGCATCATGCGATGCTCCTCAGACACATGGAGTGGGAAACAACTAAGGACCAGATGAATGCAGTCCAATACCTGAATACTCCTGACGAATACATCCTCCAGAAAAACAGAGAGTTGGGTGGCAGTTCACCTTTCAACATGACAATAACCCAAAGCATACTGCCAAAACACCACTGGAGGGGCTTCGGTCCAAGTCTCTGGATATGCTTGAGTGGTCCAGCCGAAGTCCTGAAGATGGACATTCGCAGGTGCTCTCTATCCAATCTGACAAAGCTTAAGAGGATCTACCATGAGGAACAGGCTAAACTTGCCAAAATCAGCTATGGAAAGGTCGTAGAGTTGAATCTAAAAAGACGAGAAGCTGTAGAGTTGTATCCAAGAAGATAAGAAACTGTAGAGTTGTATCCAACAAGACGAGAAGCTGTAGAGCTATATCCAAGAAGACGAGAAGCTGTGTTTGCTGCTAAGAGGGCATTTACAAAGTAATGAATGGTCTGAATGCTTTTGTGAATAAAAGTTTTTGATTTTTAATTGACTGTAAATTGATGGGTAAAAATGGCAATAATATCCATTCACAATTAAATCTACAACACAATAAAATATGCAATAAGTAAAGGGGTTTGAATACGTTCTAAATCCACTGTACTTATGTGGCATCTACAGAGTACAGAAAAAAAAGTTTATTTCAAGAGGGCTGGTGTAGTTTTTTTTATTAATCAATAACACATTTCTCAATCATATGACATAAATAGGGCCCGATACAAATTCAAAATAACTGTCAAAAATATTTGAATCTGAGCACTGGTATAGCCCCAGTCAGCGGCATTTGCAATCAGAAGGATTAGGGCAGGCATGTATTTTTCTTAGGTCACTGTTACAGGCAATCTGAAAATCCAGAGGGGGGACCATATGTTGGGGTGGCAAGCTCCCAGAGGTGGCAGACTGAAATAACAAAGCCTTCACGCGCTGCAGCGTTTCATCCATCACCTCAACACGGATTCCGCGGGCTGGCAGCAGGCACACCGAAGCACGAGGTGCAAACGCCGGGGCGTCAGGAGAAAGGGGCTCTAACTCAGCACAGTGAGAGGTACGGAAGAGGAGCAGAGGAGAAGACTCTGCCCCTGCCTCTCTTCTTCTCCTCTCATCTCCCAGTAAGAGCCAGGGGTTTGTCGTTCATCCAGCTCTGCAGCTGGAGGTGATTATGGCATCGGTCCACATCTGTGGTGAAGGGAACGAGCATGAGGTCTTGAAAAATAGGAGAAAGAGGAGTTATGGAGATATGGGGTCGGGGAGGAGCGGCGAGGGCAAGAAAATGGTTTTGGGATACGAAACAATTCATGTCAGCACAAGAGCTGTGAACAGACCCCGAAAGGAACAAGGCGACTGGCCAATTAAATCAGGGACAGCCTGTCCGAACCCAAACTCAAATCCGGCTCACGTCTTCCACCACCGCAGAATGTCTCCCAAATTCTCCACAAAGCCGTTTGGGTTTGGCCGTCATGGCAGAAAATACGGCAGGAATGTAAGCTGATGAGGTCTCGCTGCAGCCCCACCCCCCTCGGAGGCGACTGGCTTGTCATTTAGTTGGGTGTAATATTTCCAAGACTTGTAAAATTGTTTTCCATTATATGGCCTAAATGGTCTAACATGCGGTTCAAATGATGAATCGCTACGCTTATCTATCCACCACTGCATGGGCTGATAGCTCGTCAAAGGAGGATTCAGATTAGGGCTTTAATTTCCGTACAACGTGCTAGACATGACCATGACTTCATTGTGAAACGTTTTTAATAATAACAATAGATTGGATTGTGTTTTTTCTAAATCCAAAGCACTACAATCCAGCAAATGAAACAATACAAAAAATCACTAGTCAACAATGATTTTGTTTCCTACAAAAATACCTGTTTATTATGTATCTTTGCACATGGAATCCAAATGTTTCCAGAATCTCTCTATCACCCATGGTCTTTTTTTGTTCTGGTACACTCACATGCGAGTGCGAGTGAGAAATCTGCCAGCAAAGTTTTGCACATACTGGAACCTTTGGAGGGATTTATAAGGTAGAACAGCAAAAAAGAAAAAAAAGCACTATAATAGTCCAGTGAGGAAAAGCTTGAGCTTGTCAGGTTTACATGGATGGTAGAAAGATTTTGAGTCTCTAACTTACTATGGAAAATGACTCTTGTGACTCGTTATGCACTTGCGTAGAAGGTCTAATCACCCATGGGAAGATTAAAACAATTACATTTAAGGATAGATGTCTGTCTGTGATTAAAATGATCTGTCTTAGAAGAAATTAGCAGAAGAAAATTTTGGGGTTATTACAGAGAGCGGATATAAATTTCATCTGGATAAAAATGAAACCAAATTTCCTAATGCTCTTCCCCAAATGTAACATATAAATACTAAACAGTAACGGTCCGCGGATAGATCTTTGAGGAACGCCTTGGCAAACCCATACAGTGTGAGATTTATTAGTAGCTAACAAGACAAAAACTGTGAACAGTCGGAAAGGTAAGATTTTAGTAAGCACATTTGCAGAAATATCCAGCCATTTTTCTATAAAGACTAACAGGAGAGTGTGACAAGTTGTACTGAAGGCAGCACTAGTCCAATAAAATGAGCCTCTGACTCCAGCGACATAAGATCATTCACAGCCCTCACCAAGCTTGAAATCCAGACTGAAATAGTTCAAAAAAGTTTATTCTGTATCAGATGTTCTTGAGGTTGGGCTCAGAGACTTTTTTGCCAGAAATGGAAGCTAGAAATTGGGCGATAGTTTGTAAGGTGTTCAGTAGCTCTGGTTATTTCAAAACCATTTTGTTTTGTATTTACATGTCAGAGCCAATTGTACAAGCGTAGTGATGAATGAGTCAACTGAGGATATAGTGTTAACTGCTCATAGGCAAATGTGACGGGTGGGTGGGCAATACACCTCCAGAACCTGCTAATTCTTTGGATTAGAAGCTCCATACATTCCCAGCCACCAGGATTTATGTGATCCATGATTTACACAATTGTTCTGTGTACCTGAAAATAGAGATTTCTTAATGTAGTCTATTCTAAACTTTCTCAAAAAAGCAATTACGCTGTAACAAGATCATCTTCTAAGATTACAGTATTTGACTGATGGCTTTAATATCCTTGCCTTTGGGGTTGTATGATCAGAAGTGATGGAGGCTCAATTTGAAGACTGTCCTTGATAGACTCTGTAATAGACGCTTGAAGCGCTCTGTAATAACCACCCAGTAAAAGACACACATTGTCTAAGGACGTCAGAGGCAGCTGGGTTTCTGGCGGCGACCCAGAGCCTACAGCGGGTCAGTCCCCTGGCGGTGCATCCCTGGCCTTAGCTTGGATTCCGAACCTTGGCTGGGAGGGGGGGTGGCCCATGCAAAGCAAGCATCTGATCCCTGCATGTCCGTCTCTGTTTCAGAACCCGGAGAAGGCTGGGGCCACTCGCTCACATACTGTGCGGGTCTGGGAGAGGCACAGAAACACACTGACTCACCATGTTAGACATGGAGCACAAGTAATTTCACAAGCTTGACAATATGAAGGCCTTTAGTGTCTGTTTGCAATAACAGCTCTCCCATGGGGTAAGATTCTTATGTTTCAGACCCTGCTGTATGCAGAACGCCGCTGCTGGTATTTATGTTGGTGCATTTGAACTCTTGCATAAACGTGCCAGGCTTCTCAGAGGTTTAGCTGAGCCAGGACTAGCTGTTCTAGTGAAATGGGTGTGTGTGTGTGTGTGTGTGTGTGTGTGTGTGTGTGTGTCTGGGGGGGGAGGGGGGTGTCTAATGTGAACCATACCCTTGGTGAGGGAACAGACACCACTGATGTACTGCTGGGCTTCACAAGGCTGCTGGTGGAGAGTGGATGGAAAGCCCTGGCCCGGAACAACACACAGTTGCACGGTCCACCTGCTTCCGGCTGCCTGCAGCCGCGCCTGGCAGCCTTCGGGGTCAATAAGAAGACTGTGCAGGGGCGCAGGGCTTTTCCCCCGGCCGACAAAGGACTTGGCACAGCAGCCTTGCCAACACACAGAGGTAAAAGAATGTGAAAGGAACAGGCCAGAATTGGAGGCCATTCTCAAGAGAATAAACAGTGTTTTAAAAGGCGGGATTAGAATCATCAATGCTCTGAATCATCAATGCAAATGTGAGGGTCGCAGGCCTGAGCCCACATAGCATATTCCATAGTGGGTATTTAATGTGGTAAACACTAGCTACTTTCTATCAGATTATGTTGTAGCACAAAGAAGCTTTCAAATATTAGATGGAAAAGAATAAATTGCAGGCCTCTTACACTCCATACTTATTATTTAGCTATTGAGGCATTTTGTTCAGTAACTGCTGTGGATTATTCAGCAACTGCAACTATTTGGCAACTAAAACACAACGTATAGTTGCAGGAGTGTTGGAACCCCTTCAACAGGTCCTGGGAGTGTGAGGGGTTAACAGAACACCAAGCATCTGACCAGGTAAATGTGGACTGTGCCACCTAACACGTAGCTCCAGAAGCAGCTAAATGCTGCTCGTCTCTCACAGCAAGGTTATGTCCATTTCCCCAGGACGTGAGCAAATACACAAGAAAAACAAAAAAGAGAGAATTGGCCCCTTTCCAACCTCTCTCCTCAATTTTTCTCCATTAGTTGAAAGCAAAAAATGTCGCAAATGCTTTCAGCCGGTTTATGACAGGCCAGAGGATTGTGTTTATGGAAAGTATATTTCCACTGCAATTTGGTTTCGGGCCTGACGAAAACAGTAATCATGGCAAAGTGGGGCAGACAATTGGAGTCAAACTGTGGATCATCACAGGGCATTGCTAAAACATGACTTTTTTTCTTCTTCTAGAAAGATGACTGATCGAGGCTGAGCTGAAAATGGAACCACAAGTGTGATAATACCCTAGAACCCCTCACAGTGCATTCACACGGGACAGACTTTGACAGCATACGTCAGATCTTCCTCCAGTCCTGGGTTTTGGAGATGCCACATATACCAGAGTCATACTACTTGGATTTGTTGGTGGTTGTTTCAAATTTGTAAAACTCGGGTAATAGCAGGCAGTTATGAGGAAGCAAAGAGAATCAGCAAAGCCCCTAAAAATCCCCCTCCTATGGCACCGAGCTTGTGTGTTTATGGAGTTGTAGTGCTGAGTCAAAATGAAAATGAACCAGGAGCATAACCGTGATTAGATGGCAAAGCTTTCGGACAGTAGGGGCAAGGGGAGCAGAAGGTGGGGGACTGGGGGCAATCAAACCCGCCCCCCACGCTCGGCCGGACGCTGGTGTCTCCGCATTTCTCATGCCTGCTTCCTTATCGGTACAGACTGAGAGCAGTTCGCCGTGGCCGGAGATTCGTCCGGCGCGTGTGCGGAAAGGGCGATCGCAACGTGTACTGCGTGCCCAGGCTGTCTGAACCTGGCACTGGAATGTCGCTGTTGAAGACTTCCAGCAGAACAAATGCTTGGCTCTCGCTGCAGGCTGCATCTGCAGCCCATCAACAGCACAACAGTATAGACCCAGAATGTGGCACAACACTGCCGAAGCTCCCATCACCACCTCCCTCACCGCCCCTACTGCCCCGCGGTACTGCTTTACAGTGTTGGGAAACAAGACCAAAGCTGGACAATGCTAGCTACAGATCTGCTCCCCAGTTCTTTGGCTAGTACACACACACCCATTTATTTATTTATTTATTTGTTTGTTTGTTTATTTATTCATCAAACCACATTTCCCTGTATTTCCCTGTATCTCTCCTCGGCTCGGACAGAGCAGTTACAAAATGTATGACTATGTACATGACAAATAAACTCTATTCTCCACTTAGCCACAGGCGCGGGATGGACCGGCTACAGACGACAATGGGGGTATATCTGCTGGGTGTGGACCTGCCGAGCACTTGGCTTCAGCATGACCTGTAATAACACCAGCCTTTAATAAGAGACTCTGCAGGACAGGAAAAACAAACGCTTCAGCTCTGTCAACTCCACAAGCCACTCACTACGCTGGACTCCGGCATTTCTCAGTCTGGCAGCTCTCGTTCAAGCTGCATTTCTATTTCAAAGCCCTGGTGCTTCGTTCTCAGTCTCACAACAGTCATGTTCAGATTCAGGCGTGCTCCAGTGTACATGTCAAGGACGCTTGGTGAGGTGACGCCAAACATATATCAATGTGAAGAAATGCTTTTGCTAACATCCTGTGGGGTATACATTCTGATCTTGTCATGTTTTTACTGAATTTTGGGTCTTTGAGTGTCTCATATTTCTCATATTTGGTGCAGCACCTCCAGAAAAGAAGATCTTTGCTCATCAGGAAAACACTATCACATCTGTCCTGGCACTGCATCTAATTTTCTACCAGTGGATATCCAAAAATCCTCCTTTGCAAATAAATTTAATAAAAAAAAAAGAGAAAGTTTATAAAAGCACCCATGAATGACATTAAAGCCACCCAAAGAAACCCAAGAACAGCACTGAAGCAAAAATCAAGAAGGAACCTCTGATGTACAAATAGCAGAGTGTCAGTAAACAAAACTGAAATCTTGATAAATAATCTTCTCTCTCTCCAAGGAATAAGGGTTCTTCCAGGGGCTACAGCGATTCCCAGCGATTCCCAGTGATTCCCTAAACTGTCTCTTCCACTAAACACCTCCCCCACTTCCTTCTCTTAAAGATGATATACACATGATTACAGGACACGCTAACAACTGGAATGGAATGGCCTACCCAGTATAGACCCACTATGCAGGAAGTAATCATCTCAAGTGCAGAACCTGGATGTGTCGGAGGCTGCAGTCTGCCTGTGTCAAGTATGTATAGGTTAGCGATTTAATCTCGGCTCGCTGGAATGGTCTCCATAAACAGCCATATGCCCACTCCATCGGCCGATAAACCGGCCCCAGCAGGGGTCCGGCGAGACTGTCGGCTGGCTCACGCAAACCTCCTCTCCGCTGCTCCACTTCCGGCCATCTGAATGTCTAGGACCGGCCCCGTCCCTTAGGAGGCCATTCCTCCTCCGGTTCACTGCAGGGTCGACGGCGGAAAAAAACTCGCTTGCCGCTGAAGGATATGCCCCCCCCCCGAGCATGTGTTTGGGATCTTGCTCCCTAGTTCCGCTGGCACGCGAGTTAGTGAGTAAACAGACGTTCCGTTCCATACACATGGGGCTCGGGGGAGGCTGACAACGACATAACAAACCTCTAACGGTTTTACATCCTGCCGAATGATGACGAACGTGTTCTTAAAAGTCCCAGAGATAAACAAGAAAAACCACCACACAGACGGCGGGAATTAGTGACAATTAAAGATGGGATGTCCAATACAGAAGATTCTCATACCATGGAAGAATGGATGCTGGGGTATTCTAACCAGCAGGGTGACTGCTTGTGTCTGAGAGTGACATCAATTAAATGCAGTCTGGACATAAATGATTAATTACATTTCTTAGCCCTTGAAGTTTGCAGTTGCGTACGTGTTATGCCTGCATACTTCCGTTCACTTCTCTCCTCCAGAAAGAGGCCTCAAAATGCAAGCTGCTTTGAGATAAACTTGCTATTAATACAGTCCAATTGTGGACATAGATTAAATTTCCAAATGCTCCCAACAAATATATATGTCAATGGGTGCTTACTTATCCTAATATACACAATCCCCATGGCAAACACAAAGTGATTTTTTTACTGTGCAAAAGAGTGCAACACTGCAGTTTCAGAGAGAACGAGGAGGATGTGTCCAGAAAGGAAAATAAACCCCACAGGGTCATTTCATGACGGTTTATCTGCGTTAGGGCACTCGGAGATTTACTGGAATGCAGCAGGCCAAAACACACCAAGCACGACCTGACCTTTCAAGGAGAGTCTCCTGAAATCACCAACACATGGCCAGTTCACTGTCCACGGTGCAGCTGCCCAACCCAAGCAAGTGTGTCTGGAGTGACTGCATTAACGTGGTCTGGAACCTCAGCCAGAGGCGCTTAACCTCTGGGTCAGTCATGAATACATGTTCGCCCTAAGCACTCTGATTCCGCCTGGAAGCAACATGGCTGTCATTATAGCCCAGGCTTCGGGATAAATAGGCTTCAGCTTGCCCAGCTGTAGACAGGACAAGATCTCAACAGTCCTCCGATGTCTTGTAAATTACAATGACGGTTACCCTCTAGGTGAAATGCACATACATGATTTGTATGTCACTTTTAGCGTGGTTGATACATTCGGATAAGCAGAAAATAAAGCTTCGAAAGTTAGCAATAAAATCCTCACGGATCATTTATTTCAATAAACCATTTTTCCCCCCTTAAGGAAGGAAGAGTGTATTCCACATGGTGGGAAAGCCAACGTTTCCTGCCCTAAGCAGCAAACAGCCAAGACCAAGCCCTTGTCAGGGGCATCCGATGTCCTTGTTATACATCACTCGTATCTGTTCGATTAGAGTACTTAAGATGGGAAGTTGCTCAAAATAAAATGAATATAAAAGCAGAAATAAATGCTTGAATTCTTTTTTATTCTTCTTATTGTTCAGTCTAAAGAGCAAAATCAAAGGTTTGCAAAGGTTTCAGTTGGCTAAGTGCTTCGGCTCATACTCACACGATCTGCACATTAGTGCACAATGCGATTTCTTAACACAGCAGCAAACTTTCCTCCTATCAGCGCAGTGTTATCATGGCAGTAGGAAGTTAATTTGCGTGATGTAAATCGGGGACACCAGCATAAAATCAATTCTATATCATATCAAGGTCTGTATATGTGATCTTGAATCTGGGTTCACATCTAGCGCCACCACATTCCCAGTATTCTGGGAAAGCTTGGATCCTAGGGCTTGCTATAGTCCATCACCCATGGGCAAAGAACCTGCATTTCAATCTATTCCTTATAGTGAGCTCCTGCAATATCTATCACAGATATCAGCTTCCAATTTAATGCCAGCATGTGTCATCTGGCATGCCTGTTAACAGTGCGTATCCATGGCTACGACCTCTTTGTTTCCTCTCCGAGGTTCATTTTGAGGCGTTTGAGGTTTGGGGTGGAACTGTGTGGCGGGAGGTCATCACCTCCGAGCACAGCGGTACCCTGCGGCAGCGCCCCACCCGAACAGATTGGAAGTCCTGGAGTTCTGCTGCATTTGTAAGGCTTCTGTATGGAAGGCTGCGAGATAAGCCTGATTGCAGAGTAAGAGGGTGAATGGACCTGCGGCCAAACGGGCCTCCTCACCGCCGACTCCGGCTTATCGCAGGTCTCTTGCTATGACATCACAGCTCATTTGACTGCAGAGCTGTTCTGCCTGAACGCAGAAGTCCGATTGCCGCCCATGTAAGGAACTCAAGCAGAAACTGTTGTAACTTGTTTCAAGTTGGACCTTTGCAGCACTGTTCTTAAGCCCTGTTCTTTTCTCTTTCACTACACAATGATTTGCCAGGATTTCATGGCTGGCCAGTTTGGGTGATTGATGGAGTACTGATGGTGGTGTCACTTGGAACAGTTGCATCACGTAGAGGTTATCCTATAACACTCCAGCAGGTCATTTAACTTCAAAAGGTGCTGCGGACCTGGCAACCTCTTGGTTTTGTTGTGTAAGTGGGGCCCAAGTGGTTGAAACATTGTTTTGTACTACGGAAAACAATTACTGAATTATGTAACTCTTAATAGACTGTGTTGTTAAAGCTGTGAGAAAGGCCGGCTGTAGATAAGCCAACGCAAACACTACCAACCACACGGCAGCGCTCAGAACGACCCCACACCAGGCATCCCTAATCGGATCAATCAGTGGGAGGGGCAATCATGTGAGGTCCAGGGTCATAGGTCACTCAAATGGCCAGCTGCCCCATCCGCAACCTTTCACCCCACCCTCATCTATTCAGTCTTTTATGCATGACTCTGCCATGTTCCAAGCATTAGTAGAGGATATGTGCATGTGTGTGTGTGTGTGTGTGTGTGTGTGTCTGTGTGTGTGTGTGTGTGTAAAACTCACATTGAAAACATGCAGCAGACACACACAGGTCAGTTTCAAGAGTACTACAGAGAACACTGCCACATTGGGTTATTATACAAGCCATGAAACTCCAGCTCCTGGACATTAGCGGTTATGTATAGTTTAGAAGGTAAAATGATTTTGTCAGCATAGTCCAGTTGAGCACATTCAGGGTAGAAGAACTAGCCTCCAATGTTACTGTCTAAACAAGGCGGACCAAAACACTGGACACTGCATCTGCAATAAGAACCAAGTGAAATTCTAACCTTTCAATCTTTCAAGTGCAATCCCACTCCTTCACACTAAATATGATTTTCACCAAACACCTATTTTTTTATTTTACATTATGTTCTTATATCCCTAACACATAACTCTTACTCTGTAATTAGGAACACATAATGTCTTATTCCCTGTAAGTCACACAAATAATCTTCAAACAGCCCACAACACAAACTAAAAGGCATTGTTAAAAGACTAAGTCAAAGATGGAAAATTTTCTGCAAGCACAAATCAGATTTCTCCGCCTTAATGCGAGACAGCAACGTTTGATGCTTAAACCGATGGCAAGGTCTTCCGAACAAGAAAAAAAAAGAATGTGGATTCCTGATGGATTGATCGAACCGCACAGTTCTAGCCCAGGCTGGGCCACAAGTGAACTGCAGATGCCACTGTTGACTTGCCATGTCTCTGTGGTGGCCTTTTCTAGCAGGTCACCTTAAGCTTGTGTCTAGATAATGAGTCTTGTCATTTCCACACAGCTCATGGCCAATCTTACTTGCGTCATTCCCTTGTTAAGTTTTAAAACAGTATTGTCTTGTGCAATATATATAAATATATATACATACCTGCCAATATACATAACCTGCCAATACGTGATTTATATATATATTGGCAGGTTCTATATGAAAATGATCTTTGCAAACAAGCTTTTTTAACTTTAAATAGTCATTGACTTGTGGGAACCATAACACATTAGCTTGGCAATTCACGATTTCATGCTACCATGTTATAAAATGATGGTGAAAATATTCATCATTGTGTTTTAATGTTACATTCTGTCTGTGATAATGTGTGATTTGAGTTTTAGAGAGGTCAATATCAAATGAACAGACATATGAGATGTTTTGACCATCTAAATCTCTGACTGGGTTCAGTTTGCGTTTTTTAATTTAATTTTATTTTTTTACTGCCTGTAAATATTTCATCATTCTCAAATATTTCATAAAACAGCTCAGCTCATATGTAAGTAATGATTACATTAATGGGGATGGCATCGTTACCTTTGATTTTCAGTGATTTCAGTGTTGAAAGACACCGGCTGAAGGTACTGACTGAACTCATGATTGTCTCTTGCCAATCTGAAATTAACTTAAGACTTAATAGTCCAAGGTGAATACTGACTGTTCGAAAAGATTGTTATGTAATAACATGGTGACTTTTACTTTGAATCAGTTCATTGGCTTTACATGGAAGTAGTCTGGGGGGACTTTACAAATAAATAAATAAATAAGGCCTACAACACTACCATTTCTATTTCACTCTATAATCACCACACACACACACACACACACACACACACACACACACACACACACACACAAACTCACATCAAACAAAGTCATCGTATTTCTCTCCACGGTCTTGACCTGTGACACGGCCTAGGAACCACCTCCCACCACTAGCAATCGAGTCTGTTTATTAGTCACAAGATCCAATTTCTCAGTGACATATGGGTGCTCAGTGAAGTGATTCTGATCTTGAGGAGCCACAGTTACACGGATCTGAACAGCTGGACTATCAGTTTATGCGCTCGTCATTGTGCAAGTGACATCAGGAACTTCACGACCCCAGGAGAGACTCCAGAAATCTTCCCTTAGTTACTCTTGGATAATGATCTGCTAAGCCGAAGAACATTCTAGAGCACTTCTTTAACATAAAGGGAATCTAAATGATTAGAATTGCACTGTGGAGCTGTCCATGAGTACTATGGATTAAAATGTCAGGGGTTCAGGGCAGGCCACCTCCACCTCAGAGTTGCTAAAGCTCAGAGCAAACGCCTTGGAGATCATCCTACCTTCCTGTGTCCCTTTTATCTTCATCCGTGACCTCTTGTTCTGGGGATACGCAATGTTACGAAAGGAATTTCGGCCCAGCGCATCATGCGCAAACCTCGCGACAGAACAAGATTTATCGCTGACACGTCTCCATCAGCATCGAGCTATCCATGCTCGGCCACATGGTTCACGGATCAGCGCCGGATGTCAGGCAGAATTTTTAAAGCAACTGCGACATGAGAAGCAGCCATGTTTAGATGCATTCTGTGCACGCTTCTCGGAACTGTGTCTCTGTGTCAAACTGTCAGTGCGTTTCCTCGGCCTTGGAAGAAAAATGCGCAGCCCTCACATGACCCGGATGCCGGGTGCACAGGAACAAAAGCCGCCAGACTGAGATTGGGGGGTGGGGGGTGGGGAGCAGGTAAACAGCGGTCCTTGACGAGATGAAAAAAACTTCTGTTGGGATTGGTTTTGCAGCTGATTCGAGGCGTGATGGGTTCATAATCCACGAAATTGTGAAATAGTTCTGGTTAAGATAAAACGTGATTGTGAAAGAAAGAACAGACACTGGCATCATACACTGGTACACCTACACACTCTCGTACACTCTTTATTGCAGACACACAGAGGAAAGGGCTACTGCTCAGTTACTGGGCAGTTTTTGGGAATTATGACTTGGAGCATGAGCCAGGCTTTGTTAACCAAGCCCCACCCACCCTATTAATACAAAAACCTCCTTTTCATTTTAAACCTCTGAGGTCACAGATGTTGCCTGAAAAATTGTGTTGTTACATTATAGTAAAGTAGACTAAAATTATGCAAAGAATTAATTGCATAAAAAAGAATAGCTTGGGACACTGTACTGTTGATTATCTGCATGGAAAGCTTGTTAGTTTAGGTTCTGCATGAGTGTGTGAGGCCTAATGTTATAGCACAAACGCGCAACTGCGCATTACTGACGAATGAGCGGCCGGAGCTTATTTGGAGGAAAAGACAGAGCTATAAACAAAGACAACTGAAAATTCAACAAAAAACGCCAACACAACACCAACGATTGGTCGCTGTCTACACGTAATCCTTTAAATGTTGGGGATTGGATTGTGAAGTTTGAATTTCCAGTTGGCATTGCATCTCCACCCTAGGATCCAGCCCTGGGCTTATGGGGAAATATCGAATGCAACCCAAACACACTTTGGTGACATTGTTGGTTTCTAACAGCTCCTAACAGGGTGACTCTACCCATGGGCTTCTGGCTGAGGTAAAGGCGCTGTGTCAAAAACAGCAACGGATGGGAGCTCGTTAGTCGACACTGTTAATTAATTAAGCAGATTTTTATTTTAAAGTGATTTCTTTCATTGCTGCATCAGCATGATTACAGACAAACAAACAAACAAAAACTAATCAAACACCATTAAACTATATGTTGAGCCAAATGCAAAGGAGCATGTTGAACTAGGAAGAGGTTTCCGTGGTGATGGCTCGGTAATTACATAAGAATCATCATATTGTTTGCAGTGTTCCTGTTATGCAGTCCAACCATTATGAATCCCAGTGTACTGAACGGGGCCGACTCATTCACCACTGTGAGATACAATGACTGTAGGCATAGCCCTCTACAGTGTGAGATACAATGAGACAATGACTGTAGGCATAGACCTCTACACTGAGAGATACAATGAGACAATGACTGTAGGCCTAGCCATCTACACTGTGAGATACAATGAGACAATGACTGTAGGCATAGCCATCTACACTGTGAGATACAATGAGACAATGACTGTAGGCATAGCCATCTACACTGTGAGATACAATGAGACAATGACTGTAGGCATAGCCATCTACACTGTGAGATACAATGAGACAATGACTATAGGCATAGCCATCTACACTGAGAGATACAATGAGACAATGACTGTAGGCATAGCCATCTACACTGTGAGATACAATGAGACAATGTGAGCGCTCCTTTTAAACTGTTACAACTGAGACAACTGCAAAACAACTACACTGTCCCTAATAAAACCAATTTAAAAATACACGTCTGCTTGTGGTGTACGCAAGCCGAGATCCAGAATATAAGCAAAGGATTCAGCTAATATGTGATTTGAGTATGCTTACACTAAGACCTAGAGGAGCCCCGAAAGTGTTGAGAGTAAAAAAAAAAAAGACTAAAGACTAAACTAAACCTGTGCAAAGAACGAGTGTGTTGTATTTTAACAGAGAAGGAGGAGGAGGGACTGGAGAATTGAACAGCAAATCAAGATTCAAGTGTCACATGAAAGCTGGTGATACTCTGGAAAGAAATACCCACCCGACAAAGTGGGGTTTGGGGGGGGTGGGGGGTGGGGGGGAGATAAGAAGATCATCGGATTCTGTTTCACTTGCTGGAGGGCTTACGCAGGGGCTGACCACTACGTGCTGGCCCACACCACCCACACCACCTGCTGCAGGCTTCATCCAGCGGCCTCCCAGTCGCCCAGAAGAGTGGACAGAAACGAGAGTCCACTGTCACAGTAAACCGAGACTGAGTGGACAATCGCCCGTACGATCCCAGAAGCAGGTGAGATCAGGAGGCCGAGCTCATGAGCTTGACGGATGAAAATGTGGAGGTACACGGCCACCAGGAGCGTTACCAAGGGACGGATCTGACCCCGAGCCTCACCGGATAACATCATCTCAGCGATTCCTCCAATCAAGTCTCGACCCTTTCGGGCACGGTAGAAGCAGGAACCAGGTGCTCCAGTTTATACGTTAGGCAGGCAGCACTTCCCAATCTGGTCAGGACCCACTGGTGAGTGTGAGAATAAACGTGAGCTCTGGTGTTCAGTCCATGGAGGGTTGGGATGAGTACTGACTGTACTGACTGTACTGCTCCTTCAGTAATCAGTACTGCATAGACAGCAGGCCAAGCTACATTCGTTCAAAGAGCCCCTTTTAAAGAACAGGAGGACCCTTTGAGCAGAAACAGCATTTTTTCTCCATCACCTTCTCTTTCTTTGGTTACCTTCCGTGATACGGTGTGCTTAAGGGCAGATTATTTCTGTGATGGTTTGCGTCTGAGTTTGAGCTAAGGACACTGAAATGGAGCAGCCAACGCGCACGCAGACGCACTTAACGCGAAATCCTCAGACAAACCTTCTGCCTGTGTGCGCACGGACCAAGGAAGAAAAACAAACAGCAAAAAAAAAAGCTGGCACAAACAGCATTCCTGAATGCAGAGCTAACTGCCGCTCCCTCGGGAGACGGTACAGTAGGCCTTTCCACTTTTCTCATTCCAAGGTCTCATTCCAGAGTGCTTATGTTGGATGCAGGTCGTCTTTCGGCAGCGTTTGATACACCAGTGCCTTGCTCTTCCATTTCCTGCAGACTGTGGTCAGCAGTTTGCTGAGCATCGCGGTTCTAAAGCCCACTTTCACGCACTGGGAAGGGACATGTCCGTAAGGCTTTTAACTGGCATACGTGCTTTTATCTAAGCAGTGTGACACTAGTAAACCTGTCTTTGTTTCACTCATTAATGTGTAAACTTCAGAAAAAGAGGAGTGTGCTGACAATTCAGGAAATATTTGATGACAAAACAATCCCCCAATAATTTTTTATTTGTAAGATTCGTGCTGCAAAGTTCATTTCTCCACGCACCACCAAAAACATGTCGTCAAATGCGAAGACAACTTAGTCCCAAGTGTTCTTCCAAAAAACACCCTCCCCAGATCAGCAGGTTCCAGGTGTGGAACTAAGTGATAACGCAAACCGATGTGGCCTTTCCAGTATCAGATTTACACATATCCTTCCTTTCCCCTCTCTGTCTTACTGTGCACTCTGACAGCCTTTCATTCATTTAGGATTCTGATCCAAAGTCCCTGCAAGAGCTAAAAAAAGCACTGCGCCATACCTCTTATCCTCTCTGTAAACAATAAAAATTCAATCTGTTTGCCCCTAATTTGAGTCTTCTAATCTCTGACCGCGCAGCACAGAGCCTTTCCGACATCAACCCGCTCCCAACAAGCGATGACCTCATCCGAAGCGTCCGTACGAGGAGAAGGGGCGCTCGACCGCAATCAGCGGTGCGCAGGGGGGAAGACGCATGCCCTGCAACGCGTCGGATCTTATAGCGGCATGCACATGCCTTTCATAAAGTCCTGGGCTGGGTCCATGAGCACTGCGACCCGAGAGCAAGTTCACCCAGCGTTCAGGGAGTCTTGCACTGCATGTGACTCGCGTTTAAAATAAGGCCTGCGTGAATGGAAATGCGGCCCCTTAAGAGAGACTATAAATGATCGGGGGGGGTTACAAAAGTTGAAGTTCGTTTCAGTCGAACACACGGCATCATAAAGAGGATTTCAGCCCGCCCAGAAAGTGGCGGCACCAACTTTCATTCACAGAGAAGAAAATTAAAACCGCAAAGACAAAACTTGAATGCTTTCAAAGTTTCTTTGCTACATTGCTTAAAATAAATAAATAAAAATATAGCATCTATCCATAAACAATGTGTAATTAGGCTGCGGTAAACTGAAACTTTAACATAATTATGAAACCAACACAGTTAGTGCATTGCTGTTCTTAAGAGAATACAGCCTTTAGGACATTTGTGTATCCACAGCAACTAATTTGCAAAAGTTTGTTATGAGACTGTCTGAAAGAATTTTGAAGCAGCATCGTAAGGATAAGCATTCTGACATCGGAATTGGCAAATCCAAGCGCGCAGCTCACAGGGACGTACAAGTGGTGCCGATCTACGGGAGGAAGCCGCACGGCCTTTCTCCCGAAACACGGAGGCTCCTTTTGGGTTGGGATCGCAGCCGCACGGCCGGGCTTTGAACTTTATTCCGTGTCGTTCCAGGTTGAGGAGAGAAGCTGCAGCTGTCTTTGACTTCATCACTTCTCCAGATGGTACATGCAGGAAGGCTGAAGCAAATCCCCCATCCCTGCCCCTCCCGGCTCTATCGTCGGCCCCTCACCACAAACGTCCCCCGTGCTCACTGCCAGGACGGTCTTGGGTCATGTGATCACTGACCTCACATCCTGTCTCAGCATGGGGAGGCCACATGCATGATCCATTGCTGATCAACATTGCCTGTTGTTTTATTTTGTTTTTTGTGAAAACATTGGATAAGTTTTTTTTTTTTAAAAAGGCAGGCATGAGGAATTGCCCCAGAAACTCAAATGCTGTTTTTCGAGGTAGGATGACACTCCCTGCTCCTGTCTGCCAAACCTGGCCTGCAAGTAAAGCTTCCTGGAAGATAGGAAAATGTTATGCCTAAACTCAAACCAACAGAGACTTGCTTGCCTTATAACAATATTGACTGCTTTGTTCCCCAGTTTCCCCCCCACACACACACACAGAGAATGACACACACTACCACCACCCAAACATTTGCTAACCACTCTGTCTCCCAAAGCAAGGATACTGATTATGAACATATGGCGAAACTGGCCAGGAATTAGCAGCGCTAGTACCACAAAAGTGGCATTTTTAAATCATGAATACATTAGAGCTTAATTGAAAACAAACATTACTTCCAGGATCCACCTCAGCTAGCAGGAAAGTGAACCCCTTTAAGGCTGGTGACAAGTGGTGATGTGTTTTATCTAAACTTGAAATCCTCTGATTTAGTAATGGAAGTAACTGGTTCAGATTTTTCATGTTATTTATGCCAGTTTTTGGCGGTCAACATCGAAACCCACACACCAACACATCAAAGCCTTAGTGTGCACTGACGTAAAAGGACAAGCCAAAAAAGTACAAGACACAGACCTTAGGTAACCTCTGTGCAACTTTTCACATCTCTGCCCGGAGAGGCCAACCCCCCCCCACCCCCGGTGAACAAAGGTGAATGTGATACACAAAAAGGTTTCGTTTGAAAACATGCTTTATATAATTGTAACCACGAATGGAAGGATTATTCCACAAAACCTAATTAAAATGCTTGGCGATTGGCCCCAAATTCGTTAAGTCAATCACAGGGAAGAAAGAGGCTTAAGTCTTGGTGTCAATCCACAGGAGAAGGCCACGCAGCTAAAAGTCCAAAACAAGGCTAGAGAAATGGACGATTGAATGCAGACTGTGCCGCACCTCGAAGCACGCGGATATCAGCAAAACAGGCATTTGAAACACAGACCAACGTAGGATTAGTGACAGGGGACCATGTGTTACTGAAGCGGCAAAGTGTCGCAGCTTGTGCACCGTGCACGTTTGCCGCGGGGCCGCTGAAGACATTTGTTTGTTTTAGTGTGTGTGGGGACAGAAGGAAGCACAGAGATTTCGGGAAGAAAAAAAAAAACCCAAAAAAACCCCAGCTGGCATGCAGCCCGGCCGGCCGAGAACAGCACATAACAACATCCAGTGTGTGTGAGTCCGAGAGGACTTAAGTTCCATGCAGAAGTAACAGCAAGAAAGGTGGTCCACAGTGCTCACTAACACAGTAGCTGTTAAAAGGGTGTTCATGATCCGATCAGTGTGTGTGTGTGTGTGTGTGTGTGAGAGTGAGAGAGAGAGAGAGAGAGAGAGAGAGACAGAGAGAGAGAGAGAGAGAAAGAGTGTAACTATGTGATCATTAGCCCCAGTTAACTCACAGTTAAATATGTTGAGCGTACGCTGGCAGTTGTCATGGCGATGGAGAGGGCAGTGGTGTATGGGGCACCGTGTCACAGCGACACCAGCAGAGGTGTCTGAGCTGATGAACCGCGAAAACACGCACAAAGGGAGGCACTTTTCCTTGGAACCTCCGCGACACGGATTCCATAAATTCCTCTGGGAGAATAAATTACATCTTAATAGACTTTCAACTCAGTAATTCATCTGTGAATCAGAGAAGGTTGTGGCAAAAGCAGTATCTTAGCATCTTTTGCTGTTTTAACTAACTGCCCATTAGGGAAAAGAGCCATTAGGTTATTTTGTTTGTAATGAGAGTTTTGCTTCCAATTTATTAAAAAAATATTTCAGGACATAAGGGACTGGAAACAGCTACAATAAATAAATTAAATTAAATTAAATTAAATTAGATCTTATTATCTCTTAATGGCAGCATGCACGTCCTTCTGTAAGCCTGTTATGTTTCAGAAAAGGAAATCATTTTCTCCTCCATTTATAGAGTTTACAGGGGTTTCCACCACACTTCTGATGAGAAAGAGATAGGACGATCGGGCCATTGCGTACACTAAAGAGACCCATTCAGCTCAGATCAGGAAAAAGTCTTCAGTTTTTCTCACAGATAACAGAACACATTCAAAAACGTCATGTTTGTGTGCAAAAGAGAGAGCGAGAGAAAGATAGAGTGTTTGAGAGAGACAGAAAGCGAGAGGAGGAATGTTTTAGACAGAGAGAGACCGAGAGAACATCAGCATCTATTTCGGAGATATTTACACTCTGAACCACACCTGAGCTGTCTCTCTTCTTATAATTAATAGCACAATCTCATTAGAAGCTACACTGAGTTCAATTGCTTGGATCAGAGAGCCTAACCCAGCCCTGCTGCTCCGCTGAGTTGCCTCCACACACACTGAGCGGGTCAACTTCCCACTTACCGCGCTTGTTCTTAGCTTCTGGCTGCCACGGTGGCTGATGAATTTACAACATTTAAACACCCCCACCCCCATCCCCACACCGCATGGCCGACAGACCTCCGCGGTCTCCCGGGCCAACGAATTAAGAATGGATGGCGTGTGTGAAGAAATCGTGTTAGAGGTGCTGTTGACGGGCAGACTTTGTGGTGGAGCAGGGACTGCGCGGGGGTTGGACCGCGACGACAACAATGAGCGGGCCCTTCTGCACCAGGGTCATTTTCATCAATTGGGCCACGCAGGGCTCAAAGGCTAATCCAGCCACACAGCACAGCCTTTCTCACGCCTGCTAAGGGCGTCTGAATCGGCCCACTGGGCCATCGGCCCGAGGGGAACCGGGACACAACAATGTCTCCTTCAGGAAAGGCAGAGAGAGGCGACCAAAGACGAGAGAAGGAAAGGAAAGCGTGTGTGTGTGCGTGTGTGTGTGTGTGTGTGTGCGTGTGCGTGTGCGCGTGAGAGAGAGAGTGTGTGGGAGAGGTGCAACGCGAGAGCGATAAACAGCACCACGACGGACAGGCCCATGTTTTCTTGCCTACACGTAGAAGGCAACGTTATTCGGAGCTCTCGACCCAAAGGCTGTAATTCAAATTTTCTGAATGAATGCCGTGTGGGGTTCTACGTGTCTATATATATATATCAGCCTGTCGTTTCCCAACAGGCCTGCTGTTCATCACTGCCGTCTGGTTAAAGGAACAAGGCCATGACGGCAAGTGTAGGATGTCTTTCATCGGCCGCGCGGACGTAGATGGCAAACGTTGCGGTAAACATTGCCAAATGAAAATAAATAAGCGCTAAGGCCACTCTGGGTCGAGAAGCTCTGTGCCTGGTCGCAGCCAGCAGAGACGCACCTGTCCTTTACACAGCTAATGACCGTGTGGCCTTTGAACGCGCCCCCTGAGCGGCGATATTGGACCCGGGGTTGCCAGCAAAGCTGCTGGAAGCTTCCATGCCGCAGTGCTGGCCAGGGCTTTGCTATAACAGGCTCTGTGGTTTCAAACAGGCAGCTTTGATCCCCCACGCGGATGGGGACAGCCAGGCAGCCGTCAGGGCGCCAAGCGGGAGACTCCACCTGCTTCCCGCCAGCCTCGGCCCATCACCGCCGCATCAGCTTGACGTTACACAACAAGAGGTTCTTGATTTCTACGAGTTTTTTTTTGTCAGATCTTGTTTTATGGTGCACAAGAATAGATACGCTCGGGCAGGCAGTGAACAAAATTCCAACCACAGGCAGGTATCGTACTCGTTAACCTGGTAAGCATGTCATTTAATGACGTTATACGCATCCTAATCTCTGTTCCCACAAACTCCTGAAGGAGGTGTTTCGTATATCACTCAGAATCCTCCGGTTTGATTGCGGCGAACAGAGCGTCCCCGGGCTCTTTGGAAATCATGAGCGGTTAGTCTGGCAGAAGCCCGGGAGACACAGATAACGCTGGTACGCTGGAGGTCTGTAGAGCAACCTGCCCCAGAGCTGTGCAGGGAATTACACACATGTGCTTCACATGCTCACACATACACACACACACACATGCACGCACGTGCGTGCACACACACACGCACACACGTGCACATACATGCACATGCATGTAATAAGGTGATTAAATATCACAGACCAAATTACTTAGAACGCCTTCTTTGTCATCAATGCAACAGGTAGATTTGAATAAATAAAGAAAGAAAATGGCATAAAAATGTCTTAATGCCAACAGGGTAATCCTTTCTGCCCTGTATTTGTTATAGATGACTATAGAATTCTGAGAAACACATTGACAAGCTGAATTCAATAGATGAGAGCTGTCTATGCTGTGAAAATCTTCCCAGTTTCACACAATACCGTCCTCCAGTAAACACCTAAAACACATGAAGAGCAGACAGCTGTTCACACTGGGTATTTTGTGCAGTCCGTTTAAAACAGAGGGATGCTGGGAAAAAGGAACGACTGGCAGGTAGTGAGTGTGAACAAAGATTAAAATCAGCAGGACGGGAACCGTGCACAGAGGCTCCAGTGTATCAGTGGATTTGGACACAGGCCGGAGGAATGTGAGGGAGGAGGCGGAGCCGAGGTACCTGCCCGCCAATCTTACGCAAATATTGTTCTCCAGTCTAGTCGGACCACAGTGGTCAACTGGCCTAACTCACAATGACATCTACCTCCCTACCCCCTTCCCTCAAGCCCACTTCAAGGACCGCCACCAGTGGAACTCTCCGGCAAGCCATGGAGAACCCTGGGGATGAGTGCCGGGGAGGACACAGGCCTCCCCCTTCAGTTTCCTCCCGCGGGGAGTCGAGCTCATGTAGCGTTTCACAAACCGGCCAAAGGCCTAAGATCCAGGATGTGGGCATGAAGGGGAGGGGGACGTAGGGGGGTGGGGCAGTGGACGACGAGTGAAAACCAAACAACGGTTCGATTCTCCAGCATGCCAAGGAAAAGTGGTTCAAAACGTACGGATACGTCGTATTAGCTGCGCGCAAAACTTTCTGGCTGCGGGGAAATGCAATCGTTTGTTTGCGAGTGCCAAAAGAATGGAGTAAGTGAAGTGTGTAAAGTATTGTTCAGGGTTATTGAGCGTGGACAGGTCCCTTTGGAGTATCAGGTGAAAAACAAACAACACGGAGAGGCATTCGCAAAGGAAAGCGTGAGAAACTGACAAAGGATTTGAACGTTTTTCTAAAATTCCTCAGGCTCAGTCCTTTGCGAGCTGTCATTAGTCCAAAAGGGAACTTGTCAGGCCAAGCCAGTAACAGGATGTCCAGTCCCGGCTTCGGGTGTAGACCGAGGTACATGCATTGTGATTGGTAGAGGCTCCTCCAGGCTAGTGTACACAGCTGTTGCTGGCTTAACGTCTTTTATAGATCTGCACTGTGACTTCCTACAGACACATCACCAAATGGCAGGTGATACAAGCACCGACTCTTACTGTCTTGAAAGATTAAGAAATATTTTTTTGCTTTTTAAAGCTTACAAACCTTGGTAATGCTTAAAAATTGTAGAATTTGATTTTAAAGGGCCTAAAATCTCATGTGAACTTCTAGTAATCCCTGCTCTTTACAATATGATGATTTCATCACAGGTACTTACCGCTTCTCTATCTGCTGCTAACATAAAACTCTGCACTAAAGCCGGTGCGATGTGTCTGCAGTCTTGCTCTAGGACTGGTCTGCAAGGTTCTGGGGAGGTCAAAGGTGAGCAAAGCCCTAGACGAAGGGGGCACTGGGTCTGTGGTCCCAGCAGTTAGGGCTTTTAAGAAGTGCACCACCCACTGGTGCCATCTCCCACGGTGTCTGTCACCACCAGGTCGAGGCCCTAAACAGACAGCATTAACCTCTGCTTCTTGATGGTTTCACCCTTGAGAAATTCAGTAACCTGCAGGAAACCTGCAAACCCAGCTCTGGTTTCAGACTCCAACAGCTGCTCCTCTGAGGGCATGGGCCCAGCGTACTCTCAGGTAACTGCTGAGCTCCCTCTGCAGCCTGCTGACTCACAGGAGCTTGGGATCAGGGCTCCAGGCTGGAGGACTTCTGCTGCCTCATTTTGGGGAGCTTTGTGCGGAGACGCTCTTCATTTCCTCCTCCGGCGAGTGAGGTCGGACGTCCAGCATCCCACAAACTCCAGGGCCAACGCTTCACTTGCCTTCATTAGTCACCATCGGGACACTCTCCAACGGCCCACATCTGATATGTATTTCAGTGTGTGTGTGTGTGCGTTCCAGCGATATTAAGTCAGGAGATTGCTGATTTATCTTTGGAGGCAAACTACTAATATTACTCTAGATTTTGGTGTTTCAGATCTTTTGGGGAAGCGGATATGATGGGATCCTCAGCTAAGGAACAGCTGAGGACTGCTTTAAATTCTCTCGGTCCTTGCTAGCATTAGCTGTGCCTGTAAGAATACTGTAAGAAAAATAAATCAAATAAATAACCCCATATCAAACCCAGACACTGAGTCACACAATAATCTCCCATGCAAGGATTCAACTGTATTCCTTTATGGAACTGTATTCCTTTACAATTTGTTATACAAATTCAATGAACCAACAGACATACAGTGCAATCTATGTACAGGTAACAGTCTATGTGCAGGTAACAGCCTATGTGCAGGTAACAGAGGTTTTGTTGGTGTGACTCGGCCCATACAGAATTCAATTCAGCACACAGGATTCAAAATGGAACAATCACACCGAGGTCAAAGGGCAGGAAGTGAGATTTTTCTTGGCTAATGTGTGTTCTAGTGTCAGTAGCACAAAATTGCTAACAGAAAGGTGTAGAGTTCATTCTAGCTCAGGCTTCTACATCTGGAAGGTTCTCAGAACAACCCCAACGGGTGCCTTAGATGGACTACCCGGTAAGCACATTCTCCCGGCTGCCACTCATTCTTATCTCTCAGAGCGTCCAGGGACAATACGCACCAACATCCCGAAGCCACTGACTTGAGGCATCAATACCCAGCGTGCGCGGGGAGTAGCGTCAGCAGGGTAAGCACTTTCCAAGGAGCGTCCACGGTTGATCACACCACTGTCATTCATCACAGCGAGCACATACTCTCCTTTAACCCAAATCTACCCAAACAGAACTCAGTGACCATCTGCCCAACACCAGAGAGACCACCCCCGATCATCGTCCACACACACACACACACACACACACACTCGGGCGAGTGGGAGGGAACGCAATCCAACCCAGCGCAGTTCCACTGTTATCGTAGGTCTAACGAGCAGACAGTATGAGCCCATCAAAGGATCGGTGTCTCGTTAAAGCCGCCGTTCTTCTCTCAAAGTAAACAGGCCGTGTCAGAGCGGCAGTCTCGCGCCGGCCCGGCCCAAGAGTAATTACACGCAAATGGGGAGGTTTGGTTGGTATTTTTCCATTTTAAAAGATCATCTATTCCTCCCCACGTTTACATTCGACAACCCCTCCCCCACCTTTCCCCGTTGCACTTTGGAGTGGATGACAATCGTTGATGGATTAGGCTGTTCGTTGGTGAAGCGGGTTCGGAGAGAGATTGCTACCAGATGAGAGGGCCTTCATTTTCTGTCTGAAGATGAGGCCCTCCCCATTTTGGAGAGTGACAACAGAACCCCTCGCCCCATTTGCCCCCCGGCTGGCAGAGGCAATGGTACACTCCTCTGCCCCCACTCCCCCGGGGTAGACTCCTGGAAATAAAACACAGAAATGAATATGACCGGAACCCAGCACTAGTCCTGCAGACGGAGACCAATCTAGCACTGCTAATGAAACCTTTAGCCAAGCTAAAGAGCCATCGTGGCGAAGCACGTCTGTCCCACAGGCTCAGCCAGGCATCCGGAGAATTACATTGTGCGGTAACATTAGCGGCGGAGTCCAAAGTAACAGAGTCCTAAATATTCATGAGGCCCACCGTGGAATGAGCAGGAATGAAACTGGCTGGAGTGGATACTCACGGCAGATAACAAACAATATTTTATCAACGTCTGCACAGCTGGAAGAGCCAGCGACAGACGTGGGAGATGACTTAAGTCGGTGATGAACGACGTTTGAATAGGAGCAGGACATAGGCAAGAGCCAATTCAGGACCGAAGTTATTAAGTCTGGAATTTTTAGAATAGCACAAGTACCTTCGAGTGCCTGGAACAAGCTAGGCTAATCTCCCCATGAGTAATGGGTCCCTTTCTCACAGAGAGAAAACTGCTGTGGCATAGAAGTCATTTTTCAGGACATGCACACGCAATTCGACACGCGTGCTTGTCCAGACACACACACATGTGCGCGCACCGAACCCCTTTATCAGCTGGAAGAAGATCGGATTGCACACACGGCACCTTGTTCTTTTAAGTTTTAATGTAAATATTTTCTTCTTCATAAAGGACGTACATGCATAGTGGCTTTAACAGTAGGGAAGGTTCTGGAGTTTGAAGACGAATGAAACCGAGTTACCGGGTTATTGTCCTTTGATTTGATCACTCTGTGGACCCAAAAGCATCGACAAAGGAAACCCAGAAAAACACTTTTTTTTGCCATGAGAGCTCACAAGAGCTTGTTACACAGGGGCAACACTGTAGCACTTTCTCCGTGAGACGTCTCACGTCTCCGCCATAGATGTGGATTCTCCTTATTTTCTTCAGGAAGGAAAATTGAAGAAGAAAAAGATGATGATTTTTTTTGTTTGTTTGTTTTTTGCCAAATATAAAAATGTACCCTTTCAGAAAGCAAATACTCCCCTTTACTCATGCAAAGAGGAAAAAAGAGAGTGAGAGAGAGAAACAAACTGAGAGAGAGAGAGAACCAGACTAAGAGAGAGAGAGAAACAGACTAAGAGAGAGAGAGAGAACCAGACTAAGAGAGAGAGAGAAACAGACTGAGAGAGAAACAGACTAAGAGAGAGAGAACCAGATTAAGAGAAAGAGAAACAGACTAAGAGAGAGAGAGAAAAACAGACTAAGAGAGAGAGAAAGAGAGAGATAGAAACAGATTAAGAGAGAGAGAGAGAAACAGACTAAGAGAGAGAGAAAGAGACAGAGAGAAACAGACTAAGAGAGAGAGAGAGAAAACGATGTCAAGATGACATACGCCGAGAAATGAAATACTGTCCGCAAAAAAAACTAATGCGGACCAGATGTCCTCTGGAAAGAGGGGAGAAAAAAAGCTGTATACAGGCTGCTTAATCCACTTAAAATCTAAAATTTCCAACAGTTATGAAAATATTTTTCCATGAAATATGCTCCAGATGAAGGAGCACATTGGGGCTGTTGTTGCTGTGCACCACACAACTGTGACGTGTGCACTGGTAACGATGTGTTTACTCTTCCACCACTCCCTGTCCACCAATTAGAAGTTCATCAAGGGCCAATTACAGCTAATCGAGCCCAGAGCTTCGAACTACTGCTGCCTGGCATTTGGCACGTGGAAACATCTGTCGTGTAGTCGCCGACCATGTTGCCTTGTACTTATCAAGAAACTGGCACAATATTTTCATCAATAGTTCCCTCAGGTCTTTGTGTGTTTCTTTTGGTTTCTGCCAGGGGAACTCTTGCTGTACTGCATGGTGTCGGATAAGCTCGCGGGCCCAGGGAGTCAGATGAGGTCACAGCCGCACCGGGTCAAGCAGACCAGGTTCAGAGTCCACCATCCTCTTCCCGTGGAAGGGATCTGCACAGGCTGGTATCGGGAGCCCGGAGGAAACATAACGACGCATCACATTCAGCCTCTGCCAGGGTTCAGAGACAAACAGGGCGATGTTTTTGGAACCTGCAGACCTTGCTGAGGTGCAGGGACTCCAGAAAGAAAACAGGGGTACGCACTGGAGCATGTTGTGAACTGACCAGCAGGCAGGCCCAGGTGGAGCGGCCAACGGTGTCGTGGTCTCGCCCCTCCTGCTCTGGGGGGCACGAGGCTCGGCTCGAGCATGGAGTCTCTGAGGTCCTTCATGTTTACCGCACCCCCCAAACAAATCTTCTGCGCTTCCTACACTTCCTACACTTTCACTTATTTCACTGCGACTTCTTCTTTCGTTCTCTTGAGCCGTGATTCAGCCTTTGTGCACGGCAAGCAAAAAAGTGGAGGGGGGGGGGACGCACCAGAAAGGGGGCTGGGCCCTAGTTCAGATAATGATACGTTCCTCTCGTCTCTCATTTTCCTCAGAGTATTTATTTTACAGCGTCTCCTGCCAAAACTGGCGGCTCTCCTCGTCACCGCCTTGGCACGCCGGAGTTTTGTATGGCCGTGGACGTGCGAGATAAAGGGGCTCACCCATGCGTATGCATTCAAGCCCTGGTGAACACCAGTGTACATTCACAGCAGTGTCAGGACCTGAAGGATTCTGACGTCTGAGGGATGTCTTGATACATCCGTAAGGGTCTTTCACGCCTGCCAAGTATTGTGGAGTGACTGTTACGGGAAACAGTGCAGAGAGAGAGAGAGAGGGAGGGAGAGAGAGAGAGAGAGAGAGAGAGAGAGAGAGAGAGAGAGAGGGAGGGAGGGAGAGAGAGAGAGAGAGAGAGCAGGAGAAAGCAGGTGGATGCTAAGATATTTTTATTCATATGTACTAAAAGTCACAACTGTGCATTCAAGCGAAAGAATCACAGAATTTAAACCTGCCAGCTTGTCACGAGCAGTCAGTTTACGTATAGTGTGGTTGTGTATGTGACCCAGAGGGATGGGTGGGGGTGGGTTCTTCTGCTTTACTGTCATCATGCTGCTATAATGCACAGGAGGTGTGGCGCCTGTACTTCCAGAGAATACCCTGCATTTACAGAGTCCGTAAACAATAAACATACTTATTAGAGTTATAGGAAAACCTGTCTAGATGGACTTCATGTCTAGTCTTATATTATAAAAGATCATAAATAGAGAGCTGATATGGAAAGTGCAATTAAATTTTTAGTCTTGACATAATCTGTGTCTGGAAAAAACAGACTGCGGTGGCTTTTTCTAGCACATTTCAGAACGTTCTGGAAAGGAGCTGCTGTTGCTCATGCTTGTAACATTAATGTGCATGCAGAACACAGATTAATGTGATTCATGTGCGTGCAGAACGCATGCAGACGTTCAGATCCAGGCTTCACACTCACTGAAAATATTGGCTCACTCACTGGTGGGGTGTGTATGTGTGCGTGTGCGTGCGTGTGCGTGTGTGTGTGTGAGTGTGTGTGTGTGTGTGTGTGTACATATGCTGTTGTGCTCTCCCGGGTTCAGTGCTGGCTGTGTGTCTCAGAGATTAGTCATGTAAACCAGGGTGTTTTCTAGACCAAGCACTGATACTCCTGCACAAACATCCCACACATTTGAGTTGACAGTTTATTTGTTCAACAGAGACAAAAACAGAAAACTGTACAAAAAAGTTTGAGAACACTTGTGACTCAGAAATAACTGGGCAGGTGAGGTGGACATCTTCTACGTGCCACACAGGCTAGAAATATCCATCGTTTGGTGTGGTGAAAATGAATGTGTTACAGCACACCAACACCAATTACAGTGCTGCTACAGCACTCCAACACCAACTACAGTACTGTTACATCACAGCAACTACAGTACTGTTAGAGTACACAAATTAAACTCCAGTCAGAGCAGAGCCTGTCAGTCTTGACAGAGCCTGTCAGCCCAAAAGCTCCTGCAAACATGTGATGTTGAAGCAGAGAACATAGCAGGAGCCTTCAGGCCAGCAAATTGACAGGCACTCCGTAAGCTGCCCCACAGGGAAAAGAAGCACATGGGTTCTTTACTGCCATTTCACTCCTAAAACACCTCCCAGCGAATAAAGCAAAACTGAACAAGAAAAAAAAAACTTAAATAACTTCAACAGTATCACTTACAAGATAATTCACGACCGCAACTTTTACAGGGAAATGTTCCACAAACACAAGCAATGGAGCACCTTTCATTGGCCTCTTTGTTATTTGGCTACTGCATCCACAACACTGCCTAATTAACACATGCCACACAAAAGCAGAGAGACAAAGAGAAACAGCCAGTTTAGCATTTACCCCTCGACAACCCCCTGTTTCCATGACAACTCCATCTCAACAGTCTCTGCGCTTCTGAGGAACTGAGAAAGAGGAGGAACAGAAAGGGCGGTTTGTTGACTCGTCTGAATTCATTTGAATAATTACTTTATGGGGGCACACTTGGAGTTGTGAAATCGTCCGCTGTGACACAAAGCGACTGTACGGGATGTTAATCTCACCTTCAGGCAAATGTGGGACATAAATTCTAAAATCGCCCCAAATGAATAATGAATTCTTTGCAACGTCTGACTGACTCCTCTAACATATGTTTGTGTTTATCTTAAAATAAGGACCACTGTGAGTTACTAAGTAACTGAAGCAATTAGGAAAGACTTATAGTGCTTGGTACTGGATACGCTGCCCCCGCGGTTAGCGCTAATCTCTGTGTTATCCTTCGAAAGGAGCAGCTCTTTCCGCCGAGCTCCTCCTGACGGCCGTCACACGGCGTAGTCCTTATTTGGACTCGACACCAAAATCTCCTCTACCCCTGTTGCACCACCGGCCGCCTTTAAGGAGGCTCGCTGGGTGGTGAACCGTGCCACAGGGAAAAAAAGAAAACGAACATGGCAGAGCAGAAAGGGGAATAATGGGCTGCCGCCGCGGTAACCGGGGTCAAAGCGCAGACCGCTAAGGGCAAGCCTGAGGTGTTCTCCAGAACGTGCTCATGGGAAGAGCTGGGAGAAAAAACCCCACTGTCCGGACAACAAGGGACTCCAATGCTAATGAAGCCACGAGGGAGTGCTTGGAGGCTTTCCCAGGGCTGTAAAAGTCCAACCTGGCCCGGCGCTTCCATGTTATACACTTTCTGATATGAGGATTCATGACATCAGCAAGTCACAGGTGCATGGCGGCAGCTGCAAGCTCTCCAGAAAGTCTGCGGACCGTGAGGAGGCTTGTACACGAGAAGGGGGTTTGCTCGTATCACTCCCGTTATGTCGCTTCTCGTCGCATCTGAAGAGGCACCGAACGGTTGGGAGAGACTCTTGAGATGCCACCACGGTAATCCTGATGGGATCACTGAAGATATACCAGCTCGAGCCAATAAAAGCTTTCACAAACACGCAGATCTCCAAGTCTATTTGGATGGCATTACACGAACGTCATCCATCCTCAATAACATCATGCGATGTGTACATTTAAGTACCTGATGAGAGTATTTCTTATTTTCCACAGAGTAAAAGCGGTGGGTCTGATGGATGGCCGACTCCTTAGCTTCTCTTCTTTGAAGGACTCCCGTCCAACGCAAACACTCGACTCAAATGATCAACGTGCTTGCTGATACACAAGCTCAAGGTAGGATGTACTTCTCTGTCTGATTTGGACCAGGGAAACGAAAGCTGGGCCACCCGGAGACGCGTCATCGGGAGCTTAGGCACAAATTCAAGACCCTGGCGAGCAGCGAGGCAGCATATGAGCCAATCGCCCCAGCTTATCCTATTCATTTCAGACCGGTCGATCTACAAAGTTAATTAAGAAGTCGACTGCAAGCAGATCCTGGCGGCCGCAGGTTTCTGGCTGTCACTGGGCCTCGGCCCGTACCGTGCCAAAACTCCTCTGTGTTTGTGGGGCCCCGGCCAATCTTTGAATGGCACCCCCAACCGCCCACAATCCCCACACCCAAACACACACCCAGCCAGTAAGGTTGTGAATTCATAACTTGTACTCAAGCAGCGTCTATGCGCTCATGGGTTGGGGGTCTCTCCTGAATTTCCTTTTTGCCTCAATGCCGTCCAGCACCGTGCCATCGGGTTCAGCGAACTACTCTTGGCTGCCGGCAGGGTCAATAGGGCATGTTGCGTAGGTGTGGGATCCTGTCGCCGGGCGCTTTCTACCCCGATAGCCCTTCTCCGATCGTCCGTCTGGCGGAAAACGGATAGCGAATTCAATAGGGTCATGCTGGCGATTCACTAGGCCGCCCAGATCACTTATCAGGGCCACGGGGAGACAGACCCGCCAGGCGGAGGAAGTCTCCTCAGCCAGACACGGACCAGAAACAAAGGAAGCAGTGAAAGAGTTGAGAGAGGGAGTGATGGGGGAAGACGAGCGCATCAGAGCGGCTCTCCGCGAGGGCGCTTCCCGGTGGCCCCCGAGCCCCGTCACGACTGGCAGCTCTGCATATATCACAGCCGCTGGATAAACACACCAGGCCCTCTGAGCCGCAGGGGCTGCGATGAAGACCTCGCAAATGTCATTTCATATTTGTTACGCTGAACTGTGTTTCTGGGGACACTGGACTCATCAATCAGGATCTGTTTTAGAGTGCTGCAGTGTGATGTCTGGCCAGAGACACAATGAGAATGTCCAAGTTAGGGGTTTCTGTTGCCCTATCAGACAGGAAGAGGTCTGATAACTGAGGCAGAGGTGCAATCTGACAACAATAGGAAGAGTCCCAAACACAAATGACGTTATCTCAGTAAATACACACCACACGCACAGTAAATACACACCATACACACCATCTTCGCCCCTGCCCCACGCCGTCCTGTGCGTCCCAGCGCAGCTGAGAAACGTACTTTGCGCCGGCCTTCTCTCGCTCCCTCTCTCGCTCTCTCTCTCTCTCTCTCTCTCTCTCTCTCTCCATCCCTCACTGAGAGGGGCATTCAGGCATGGGGCCCTCTAGGCAGGGCGGGCCCCTCTCCCCGGTGTGCTGCTCACAGTTCCTTCCTGGCCCTTTTTCTCATCTCTTGCATTTTCCTTCCGGACTCTTTGCAATCCATTTTTCTTTTTGTTTCCTCTTACTAGAGTGGCCACTCCAGGAGCTGCTGGTGCCAAGAAAGTATGTGAATGTCTAT
Source organism: Electrophorus electricus (assembly GCF_041902795.1). Lineage (NCBI taxonomy): Eukaryota > Metazoa > Chordata > Actinopteri > Gymnotiformes > Gymnotidae > Electrophorus > Electrophorus electricus. Next base: position 21,174,815 of record NC_137513.1, on the reverse strand, counting down.
CTCTGTGTCTATGAGCGTCACATGTGTGTGTGTGTGTGTGTGTGTGTGTGTGTGTGTCAGTAAGTCACTCAGCAGTCAATGGCAAATATTCTCAAATTGTCATTTTAAATAAAGCTCTTCTGATATTTCTTCTCTTTCTGATATTTCGGGTCTCAAACCCACCTCAAAATCCACTGGCTTCCATTGGAAAATTGAGCGCTTGTTACCCACTATTTACCCATTAAGACCCAGACTCAAAGACAGCAACAATACTATTTTCCACCTAGTATAAAAAAGTTGACTGTTTCTGTGCAATAGGCAAAATAAAAAAAGCGCAACACATCCCTGAAATGCGCCTCTGCAACGGTTCTGCAATGATCTGTTGACTGTAGTAGCTATTAGCGCTCTCTAATCCAGGGCTGGCTTCACCCCTCCCTGCAGTCCGGGAAGGCGTACGAGGACGGACCGACGTGGGAGCGCGCTCCCTCGGTCCAGATCCATTTGGGATGCTGAACCCGGCGCACTGTGGAAAAAAAGGAGCAAAAGAGACTCGTAAATAATGAGGTGTTTCTAAGCAGTACTGACAAGGGCGTCGGGTTGACGTCGCATGTGATTTATGGCGCGCTGACTCAGAGAAACGCCGAACTTTACCTGTGCTGGTGCTCCCAGACAGCCCTGCGCTGTTCTGGCAGAGTGAGGGCGGCAGAGTGAGGGCGGCAGCATGTGGTCGGCTCGGTATCGCCATGCTCACATTCTTTGTGGCACTCGCTGGATTAACTGAGTCTGACATGCATTAGCCCAGCAGCTTGGGGAGCTAGAATTGTCTTCGTGAGACTTCGATTAGTACAACATTTGTCACGATGGGCCAAGATGCAGTGTGAAAACACTTGGGCGTAACCGTATATACTAAATCTGTCAGCGCCGTATACATACAAGGTTTTTGACGATTTTATGCTCTTCACTCAGCAACTAAAAATTAGGCTTTAGATGCTAAAGTTCATGTGCAGCTTTACAGGCTTCAGAAACAATTTAAAGCACAACCCAAGGTCAAGAATAAACATTATATAGGAAATTAGTCAATATGTTCAGAATAGCAATACCCAAAATTCTTGACAGTATTACCTCATGTATAATGCATAATGTTTCTGGGATGTATAAGGTATAATGTTTCACGTACAGCAGATATGATGAACAGTCAACATTCGCTCAGATTTAATTTAAAGACCAAACGTTGATGATTAACTTTTGAATGATCGGTGTTGTCTCCTCAAATCACAATCCTTGTCAGATTTAAAGCCCAGATACAATTTCGTATTCTGATCAATGTGGTGTGAAAGTAATGAGATAACACAGAGGCAAGTGTGCTGAGTCATATGCATGGAAGAAATTGGCAAGCTCTCTGCATCACATCTCGGTGAGGAGTGTGAGGCTTTGATAACGTGAGCGCGCCTGCGCTGGAGTCGAAACTTCACAGCGAGCTCAGCATGTCAGTCACCGCATCTCATCTGCTCTCCTGTTGGTTGGCGCATGAGACGAGGTCAGAATTCAAAAGTAATCCCCCCCACCCCCACCCCCACCCCCCCACATACCCAGGCACGGCGCACAGTGGCTCATTTCACAATGTTTCCTGTGATTTACCCTCACAGCCGCTCTCCCTGCACCAGACTCGTTAGAGACAGAGTCAAGAGCGGAATATCTGAGCTGCGGCGTCTGGCACCTTGCGAGGTGGATCGGGTCAGGCTCAGGAAGGAAGTTGTGAAAGATCGGGTAGCTTTAAAATGGAAAGGAGCACTTTGAAACACAGCCCTGGCTGTGGATGGTGGATGATGGATCATCAGTTGGGAGCCCAGGCTTGTATTGCAGGGAACGCGTGAGACAACTTTTCATCCGCACTCCGTGACACTCCGTCGTAAAACCATCACCGACTTGGATCAGAAATGGGAGCAGATGCATGAACCTCATTTCTCCTTAGTAACACCACGCCCATTACTGCGAGTCAAAACTTCCTGCCCCATGGTTTTCGTCATCCTCCCTGCTGCCTCCGGGTCCCTCTGATAGATCGGGATGTCCAATAAAGACCCCGAAGGTGTAGTCACTGAGTGGGCTTTCTCTACAATCTGTCTTAAAACTGTCCCGGAAACATCCTCCGAATCTTACCGCTACGACATTAAAGGGGGGTCAGATCGCAGCTCGGTAAACAGCTAGTAAGCACGCATGTGTGGAAGGTCATGGAGTTTCCAGTTTCCAGCCATGTTTGGCAAAAAAGATCCACAAGGACCCCTCTCCTTCTGCGAGGTGGACAGCTTGATGTCCCCCTGTATTTATGGGCTGGGAGGGAGGCATGACGGATCGTGGCTTCAGAAGGACAAACGTTAGGCAACTCCGCTCCCCCTACACCCCCCGCTCAATGCGAATCACGCGCGAGCCACGCTGGGAGGATCCTGCCCATAATAAATCCGGCCCGTTCCTGCATTCCTGAAGGTGAAGGTTTGAGTCCCACAGGAGCATTCGAGTAGAACCGGAGATGAAACTGGGGCATCTTCTCACAAATGCTTATTTATGATGTTCTAATGAAGAGCCCCACAAGAGAGATTTTTTTGCCATAATTTATAATATGACTGTACGTGTATTTTTCATGGCCAAAAACATTTTCCTTAAAATGCACCCAAGACTGTCAGAATCACCAGTGTTACTGCTATAGGTTCCGACAGGCATCGTAATAAAATTCCAGGAAAGTGTGAATATGCCAAAGATAGATGTTACTTATAGCTTTACGGAAATATTGATCGGTAGGGGTCTCTCAACCTACAAAAAAAGACATTTATATATATATATATATATATATATATATATATATATATATATATATATATATATATATATATATATATATATAGAGAGAGAGAGAGAGAGAGAGAGAGAGAGAGAGAGAGAGAGAGAGAGAGAGAGTAGATGAATAGTCTACCTGAATGTCTAAGGTCCCAGGGCAAACAAAGGGACTCAAGGTCAAGCACAAAGCACCCTGGGACAGGAACACAAGGTCTCCCTCCGAAGACACTTCGGACGGAGGTGCCTCTTCATCCATGTCCTCCTGTGTACTCTGCTGTATTAATGTCTGCCAGGACAAGCACTCTCAATTTTAACCATTTGCTTTGACCAAGAGAGCGTCACAACATACACAACTCATTTAGGTCCATAACGCGCTCGTAAATTTTAAATGAAACCCAGTCAAACCCAGTTTTGCTCAGCCACCATAACATACCCAGTTGGCTATCTGAACAAACGCTAAGCAAATAAGCAAATTGATTCGGAGCACGAACGGGGGGGCCAGGCTGACCACAACCCCTGGCTCGGGGCCTGGCTTCTGTTGCCTGAACTGCACGGCCTTGTTGCTTTCTTGTTATTGTGACTGCCAGAGCTTAACTGGGGGCTCGAGAGTGCTGGCACATGCAAGGGATACATTCCTCAAAGAGGTCTGGATGAGGAGACCATTCACTCAGGCCAAAATACATGGAAGAATACAAAAGGGCAATTTTGAAAAAGCCTTTTCATGCCATTAGGGAACAAAGTGTACAATATACCTATGGTGTATTCATCTGATTTCTGTTTTACCTTTAGTACTGGATTTGTAAGACTTAATCTTAACATATGAATATTCAATTTGGTGTAAATTCCTTTGAATATTTAATTGCTATACACACAACCAGATTACACCAAGGCTTTGGGTTGATTATTTATTTATTTCTGCACCTAAACACCAGCATTGCTGAAGCTTCCCCAACATTACTAGAATCTGAAAATTCCTGACAGTTAATTAAGTCCAGTTCTCCAGTGACAGCAGTGCAGTGATGTGTGGATTTGCAGTGAATGGTCTCAGGCAAAGCAGGAGATTACCAGTCTTGTCAGCACTGCCCTGCTTAAAGCTAACTAGTTCACATTAAGTGACTGAGTGGACTTGATGCAATAGTTTGATCCACAAACGCATGTGGGAATGAGCAGGTGTAACAAGCACTGCGGCCTGTAAGAGGGGACCATCTTTTCACGTGCACCTGTGCACGCGCACGTACGGACATTTCTACTTCCTACGTACAGTTCTACCATATGTCACCCGCCCTAAATCAGCAGCTGCATCAGAAAGACGCGCAGTGAAAGCGGAGGGGAAAACAGAGAGCCGTCGGCCAGCCGGCGCAGGGGAGCGTGTGAGTGGAGGAGCGCGCCCTCGCCAGTTCCAGCTGCACCCTCCGGGGATGTCAGAAAACGTCCGCTGCCCCCGACCCCCACCTCTCACCGGATGCTCGCCGTTACAGAGATCCCTGGCAGCGAGTCCGAGAGGCTCCGCTCGACTGCGCCGGATGGTCCGGCGCGTGGAGCCCAGCGTCCGATGGCAATCGGTGGGCCCTCCAGCTGAATCACCTCCACCCCTACCCGTTTTCCATATCCAGATGTAAGCAGGAGGGAAGTACTGCCTAGCTCCCTGAGACCCAGATCCAGCGGCTGGAGCGCACACTCACCACGGCTCAGGTAGAGAGACCAGACACGCACACACGCAAACACACACACACACACACACACAAACACAAGCGCAACTGTTCACTCCTCTGAATTAAAGTGATTGTGTACTAGCAGCCTTCGGAATTTTCAGAATGGGATTCAGCACAAACCAGAGTGGGAGATGTAGGCAGGTTTCTCAGGTCTTTGTACTCATCTTACTGCAGAAAGGAGTGACTAAGTTATCTCCTTATTTCTCATACTGAACCTCGTGTTCTATGGCCCATCTCTGAAGAATCAGCTTTTAGCTTAGTGGCAATGTTATTTATTTTTTTGTTGTTCTTTTATGCAACCTCAGCCAGACTGCTTAGCATGCAAACTGCCCTAATCAGAGAGAACTGCTGAAGACTGTTTATCAGCTGGCGATGTGATTGGTGGGTCGGCAGCTCCATGCATACTTGGCAGGCAGAGAAACCACCAAGTGTGCATAGTTCTTTCTCTCTTTCCACAGCATTGCCTGATTACACCACGGAGCCCTAGACATGCCCCTAACGAGCACCAGGACAGCTAGCATTCTCACTCGCACCTCCATAAATCCAGCCTTTTCCCACCGGCTGCACTTGGACAGAAGCTCCTGTTTGAGGAAAAGATGGATGCCCGGCCACAATTAAAAATGTCGGCAGCCATCTCAAGTGCAGTGGCTCCGGCTTGGACCGTCACAGCTGTCCAGATGTGCGTCTAAATTTACTTGAACATTATGCCACTGCTTGGCTTTAGTGGAAGTGCCTGAGGAAGTATTAGATTTGCTAACACATTGAGCAGCACATATCGTTTTACTGCGATTTGGCTGCTCCACATAAATACCGTGCTAGACCACAGAACCGGGGGTATCAGAACTATGGTAGTTAGACCACAGAGCCCGGGGTATTAGAGCTATGGTAGTTAGATCACAGAACCGGGGGTATTAGAGCTATGGTAGTTAGATCACAGAACCGGGGGTGTCAGAGCTATGGTAGTTAGACCACAGAGCTGGGGGTATTAGCGCTATAGTAGTTAGACCACAGAGTCGGGGGTACCGGGGCTATGGCATTAGTGTCAGGAAAGAGAAACATGGAGCTAAAAACAGCCTTGACTCAAGCAGTGGGCCTGCACCCTGAATACAGCAAACCGCTCTGCTCTTTCCCACAACTTTGCTAAAGGTCACCTTGACTACATGGTTTGTACATTAAAAAAATACACCAGTCTAAATCAGTAATTTTACCTATTTCAGAAATCTCTGATTTGCTTAATATTAACTGCGCATCGTTTTCAAAACTGAAGACTTCATGGAGCCATTTGATGAACAATTTTCTTTTTTTTTTTGCTCAACATGGAAATCTGTAAATATTCATGAAGCTCCCATGGCCTTTTTTAATGATATGTGGTGAATTTCCTATTTTGGCTAGCTGACATGGCCTATTTGTAATTTAGCCTGCCTCCAGTACTATTCATGATCACACAATTACACGGTTCTAACTTACATTTTGGTCAAGGCAGAATTCTTTTATGTGTGTCATCTCGTTCAGCATTACATGTTTAGACCAGAGGAGCTGAAAAACTCAGAATGTTGCTGGCCACTCGGAAGTCAGTTACAACTCGGTCAGATTATATCTTGTCATTCAAAAGTTCCATATTATCTAGATAAAAAACAACAAACAAACAACAAGCAGTTCAGCTCTCTGGGCACTAGTTTCTCCTCCCGGCTTTTTTGAAGTGTCTGCCACAGACTGCTTCCAAGCTACATTTATTTGGGCTGCAGTGGAAACCCTGGAGAAAATGCAGACATCTGCCTCCGTCTAGAGCTGCCTGGCATTGAACCGACTGAAAACCAATTGCGTTTTGTCTACTCTAAAGCAGTGTGACTAAGTCACTGGATATCAGTCTTTTTGGACTGTAAGGGGGTGGGGCCACAGCATCTTATCCAGATACTGAATAAAGGCAAGGACATTTGCCCATGAAAAGCTAGCCATATGGTAGTGTGTTTGAGGCCTAATGTGGTAAACAGCCTTCCACTCCACTCCTGACCTGGGATTAGGTCCTCACCAATCTTACAGTGCTGGGTGAGAGTCGGAAGGCTAAATAAACCATATGAAAAAAGTGATTTCACTATAGAGGCAACAATGACTTCACTATAAAGTCAAAATAAATGCAAACCTGTTACTGGGATGCTGATGTGGTTAAATATTTTCAGCAGGAATTAACAGATTAAGAAACCTGGCTGGCTAGTGGCTGGAATGGCAGTTGTAGTTAGTAATACGTAATGTTTTACAATGATATTTACATTCATCCCTCAACCTCCTGCTGTTATATACTGTGCCACGGTTTTGGGGGGGGGAAAATTATATCAGAAACATTTGTTTATTCAGAGTAACAACAGAAAGCATCTGAAATGCAAAGTACATGTCTATGCATTTGATGACTTAATTAGATTGGTAGTTTGTGAAAAATATCTACACAGTTCCATCTTTGCTAGATCAAAATAGGTGCGATTATAATGTTAAAGGGTCATGTTACTATAGTGATGTAAATAAAATAGCAGAAATAGCCTTTGCCTTAAAGTGTAAAGCATGAAATGAATGGCAAACAAGAACGATCCTTGGAATATCAAAAATGTTTGAGAATGGAAAACTCATATTTCAACACACATTTTTTACTTCAACAACTCATGAAAAGCGCTGAATAGTTGTCTCATAACAGACTACTTAAAGAACCCACCTGACCTTTAATTTACAGTTTCTACACATAAATTCCTGTGTGTGTGAGATCACTTGATAGCTTCTCAGAATATGGTTTAAATAGATTTGATAATTCCAAAGTTACTAAAAGCATCTGAAACATCACCTGGCGCTGGTGCTTAAGGAAACACCCTCCTGGAAGCGCTACCTGATATCCCAACAAGATCCCCGATGTTTATTACAGCATTACAAGACTAGACACAATTGGTTTTAGGCTGTGTACCAGGGTAAATCATTACCATTGAGGGCAGACGCTACAATGGATGAGGCCACATAACGGCATTTTTTGGGACTCTGAGACACACAAGCAACTCACTTCCACGTAAATGGGCAGAAAGAGGAGCCCAGCGGTAGCAGAGCACTAGAAAACGATTTTTAAAAGGTTGAATTATATTATTGTTGCATCTCTCTCTTTTTGCATAAAAATCCCTCTAGGGATATGGACGTTTTTCCCGGTTCTTACTTTTCCCAGAAGAGTCAGACACGGTAGCATAGCCCAGCTCCACCACAGCAACTGCACGTACATCACAGGCTGTGGAATGAGTGAAATACTTCAAATTGTCCCGAACAGGAATACCCCGTTGGAAAAAAACAGCAATGAAGCACAAAGACGGTCTTCAAGCAAAGAAAACATGGCAAGTGCATCGTTCAATGCACAGAGGTAATCACCAAGTGCAGATGATAAATGGGATGTGATGTTAGTAATCTCTTTTCAAGGACGGTTCACTGTGTCACATGGCTTGCCAAGGATTGGATGGAACTGGAATCATATTGAGGACAGCGAGGAAAACTGATAAACGCCCACATGTCGCTCCCGGGCCTCCTGACTATACCAATAGCAAAACACTTCACTCTGGCTCATGAGCATCCAGCCTCTTCTCAGGTATCGGAGGGGCCCCTGGCAATGACAGCCCTGTTCGAGAGTCTTTGAGCTGGAGATACGTTCTCATAGTCTCCTAATGAGTTATGAAGTGCAATCAGATAAGGGTCCTGGAGACACAAGGCTCCCCCCCAGATGGAGGAAGAAGCCCCCTCAAATCCAGGTCTCTACCACTTTGTAGGCAGGAGCTTGTCATGATTAATTTCCCCTCTTCAGCTGTCTGGGGAGCCTCTCTCATCTTTCCAATGGAGCCGCCATAATGTGTACTCTATGGACCCAGTCACGCAGCTGGGCAGACCTTAGCCCAGCAACACCCCAGTGCAGTAGCTCCACTTTACCACATCCCAGCGCAACTGTAGTCTACTGTGAAGAAAACCGTCATCTAGAATCCATCATGGCACCAGACACAGGAGGAAAAAAGAAACAAAAAGTACACATGGTAAGCTTTTAAAGGAAAAAGCAAATGTTAGAAACGCATTGTAGCACTAACAAGCCCGTGCTAACAGGCGATTGTGTAGACAGCGCTCAGTGAATCTGAATGGCACAAAAAAAACCCTTCTTGGCTCATTGTGCATCAGAAACCTGTGGAGCAAGCACACTCCATCTCGCTCACAGCTCTCTTTATTCAGCTCGTTAAGAAAACGGAGTCTTGTCTAAATGTACCAATTATGCAGCTGCACCATTTGGTCAGGGCGGAAGAAAAAAACAACAAAAAAGAGCCCCCACTTCTCATCACTCCAAAAGCAGGACACAGCCAGGGGACGCAGTTGGAGAGCACGCTGAATAGCGGCTGGTGAAGTGTCCTATCACAAGACGCACAACAGCCGCCAGCCGTTCTCAAGCATTTTACCACAGACGGCTCTTTCAGCCATTTTCCTCGGAGAGAGCTTGCCTCATGGAGTGGATGAGCCCCCATTCCCATTTCCTCCCCCCAGTCATGGACTTGCAGTCCACGGCTTCAATATGCAAGTATTGTCTGGGTTTGGGGGTCTGTAGCCATGATTAGTGAATCACTAACTTAATGATGCATCTATACCAAGGAGCATCAAAGAATAATGCTAGTAAAAACACATACGTCCTAAAGGAATATTCAGGTATTGAGACTACACTGATCAGTATCTGTGCAGGTAACACTGTTTTGTAATGTTCTGAGGTTTTACAATGGTTGTATAGTTACCAATCCACCTTTCTCTTGCAATCTGCATTATACAGAATACTAGTACCAGATAGAATACGACCACTGGTACTAGTCAGAAGTACTGTCATAAAATGAAACTGTATCTTCATGGTAAAATAGGATATATTTCATAGAATTGTTCCACTACATCCATGGAGCCTCTGATGGAAGGCTAAAGTGACAAAATCTTTAAATAAAACTATGGCAACGGCTCTTGTTCCACTAATCACACTCTGCTATTAAGAGACAGGGAGAAATCATGCCCATTTTAAATGCTAAATGAGTTGTGACAATGAGCCTATTGTATTGCTATTTGGACCTCACTTTCAAGTCAACGAGAGAGAAACAAAAGACGGTGGGAACTTCTTGTGCAAAGATGGGGGTGGGGGGGGGGGTGAGTTGGTTCAGTCGTCAAGAACCTTGCTGAGATGCTTGGATGTGGATTTGGCAGCGATGTGCGCAGTCTGTGCATCATCTTACTCCCAACTGGTCTTGAGCTGCATGCCAGCTCCCGTCGAACTGCATCCACTCATGGCAGAGCCTGAGAGACGGCTTGCTTTGGACCTTGGCCTTGGCAAGCACGCCGGTGATGGTTGTTTGGGACAGGCTTCCTAACGAAGCTCTGCTATCCCCCGAAAGACACTGGTGAAAAGACAGGTCTTCTGCCACCTTCCTCTTGGGCCAGCAGCTCCTACTTCATGTCTGGAGTAGTATGGCAATCAGCTCCAATTTTTTTTAATGATATTTTGTTTTAGCAGGCGGTCCTTAAAAGACTACTGGGATCGCCGTGCACAGCTTCTTCTCCAACTCTAAAGCCAAAAGGAGTCAGTCAGTTCAGAACCAGCTCCACACACACTCCTCCCTCTCCCCAGGGAAGACCCGGGGGCCAAGTTCCCGTCTGCTGGACCCGATGTTGGCTTAAAGCTGTGAGCCTCATCCCCCGCCAGTTCGGCTTCACCACAGACAAAGCTGGAGTGTGATTTCAATTAATAGGCAACTATATGAATGTTCACACATTTTAAATACATGATAAGCATTGCAAAGTTTTTCCCTTTGATGCTGCACTGCTGGCGAAAAATTGACCGACGATACAAAAGAGTCAGCGGGAAACAGGAGGGGGAAAGATTTTCTGCTCAGCATATGATGGACTGAAAACAGTGGGCCCAAATACCAGCCACTCCTCCAACACCCCCCCCCCCCCTTTTTTTTTTTACCATTTTGTGCTCTGCCACATTTGCACACAAACACATTAAAGGCCGTTTAGTCGAATTAGGAACCATTCATCAAACAAAACTGCTCATGATTGGGACACAGTGTAAGTGCTGTTAAAATCTTGACTATGCCTAATTCCAAGGCAGAGCCTGCTGCTTTTAAAATAAAGCTCCCTCGTACGCACTCTGTTACCCTGGAAACCTTTGTGAGGTGAAGATGAGGACAGCCAATAAAGAGCAAATCCTTTTCAGTCAGAGGACAGCAGGTAACTAATAACTCATGAGCTCCAACCTAAACAGAGGTTCCCTCTAAACTCTCCCCAATGCCCAGTGGCTCACCATAGTGCTGAAGTCAATTTCCTAAAATGACTTTCCCCAAATGCGAGTGTCTACACTTGCCCTTTCATGTATGGTCATCTTAATCAAGTGCCCAGTATCAATAACAAAAAGTTCACACTTACAGATTAAACATGATCACCTTACACACATTTTGCCCAGTGAATAACCAGCCAGTCACTGTGAAGATAAAGACAGAACAGCCATACCTCCATGAAGCAGGTTCCTGCTGCAGTGTTCTCCTTAAGGGATGCATTGTAGAACTTGCTTCCAAAGATAGGTTCATTGTCATTAATATCCTGTAGGATGACTTTGACCACAGCGGTGGAAGACAGAGGGGGTCTGCCTTTGTCTGTAGCTACCACGATCGCACGAGGAGAGGTGTCCATCTCATAATCCAGCTGGGTAAGTGTAGTGATGATGCCAGTGATGGCATCGATGCTGAACCAGTCAGAGTGAGTCTCTGGATTCCGCAGAATGCTGTACTGGACCTCCCCATTGGGACCCTGGTCTTTGTCTCGTGCTGTGACCTGAAGCACAAAGCTCCCTGGAAAGATGACTTCTGGGATGACCTGAATGTACTCTTGTTGGTCAAACAAAGGTGGGTTGTCATTGACATCTGTCACCTGAATGGTAAAAGAAGACTCAGCGTGTAATGGAGGGGTACCAGAGTCTGTGGCCATAACCCTTAGCTCATAGTGGTCCTGTTCTTCACGATCTAGAATGTCATCTACACAAATGAGGTAGATGATGTTGTCTTTAGTGGTTAGGGCAAATTTTCCATCTCCACCCTCCAAGGACACATTGACATTAGAGTATTCACCGTAATCTGGGTCTGTGACGGAGATCCGTGCCACATACTGCCCGGGCTGCGCTCCTTCAGATATGCGCGGCGAGCCATCTTCACTGAGGAAGATGATGGTCATGGTGGGCTGGTTGTCATTGTAGTCTCGCACGTGAATGGTTACAAAGGTATTGGTGACTTCAGGGTGTGTGGCATTGTCCTTAGCCTGGACCACCAGTTCGTGAACTCTTCTCATCTCGTAGTCCAAGGGCTTGTTGAGAGTTATCACCCCGGTTCGAGAATCGATGACAAAATAGTGATCAGGGTCACTCTGCCTCCGGTTGATCTCATAGTGCACCAAGCCGTTATCGCCCTCATCAGCGTCAGAAGCAAACACCTGCAGTAAGCTGTTACCTGGCTGCAGATTCTCAGAGATGGTGGTGTGGTAACGGCTCTGGTTAAACACTGGGGCATTGTCATTGATGTCCTGCACCATCACGTCTAGGGTCATCTGGCCGGTCTTCTTGGGAGAGCCTCCATCAAACGCCTCTAAGAGGAGAGTGTAGGAAGATCTTTTCTCCCTGTCCAAAATGGCATTGACAACAAGGTCCAGATAAAGAACCTGATTGGATCCCCTCCTGGTTTCCAGAAGAAATGCCTGCCCCATGTTCCCATCTGTTATGATGTAACCTTGAGTTGTCAGCTGGCCCTTGTCAGCATCCAAGGCTGGCTCAAGGGGAAATTTGGTGCCAATGGCTGTCTGCTCAGGGATTTTGAAAGTTGCCCGTTTTCGGGGGAACATCGGGGCATGATCATTTATGTCATTGACTAAAATGGTCACCTCCACTGTCACACCGGTCATCGTGACCGCTATGAAATTGTAGCGGTCCTGTACTTCCCGATCCAAGACCTTTGCTGTCTTTATGATACCCGTACTCTCATCAATGTCCAGGTCCGTGCTAACACCTGTGCCCTCGTGGTCAGAAATGAAGTAGAGAGACGCCGTGATGCCCGGTGGCAGTCCAGCGCTGACGTCTCCGACCACCGTACCAGCCGGCTGCTCTTCATCCAGCTGGAGCTCCAGCGTTCCCGACGCCATGGACGAGTGAGCCGCAAAGGCTTCAAGAGCCACACAGAGGAGCACAAGCAGCCTCCGGTCCCATGTCCTGCCTCGATGCGTTCGGTCCATCACTGTTCTTCCTGCTCCTGTCAACACGTTCTTCATTTCAACCGCTCCTTAAAAAACCTAAAAGCACAGAAGAAGAAGATATCAGCGTGAGAAACGAAGGCTAACTCTGGGTGGAGGACAATGGAAATCAAAGTACATTTTCGGACGGTCGGTTTTTTTTTGTTAAGAGCGAGTCGGGAACGCTCGAGAAGCGTTCCATACGTTACACTCAGTTCCTAACCACTCAGTGCACAACACACCATTCACATACGCATTCCTATACATTATTCTCACCTAATAAGTCAACACCTCATCCGTCTAAAAAAGTGGAACAGAAACCACAAGCCCACTGTACAAGTCCAGGAAAATGACAGCAGAGGCCTGTACTGCCCTGTCTGTCCAGCCTCATTAAATGAGGACGGGTCCTCTGCTGTCGGCCAAGGCTGCTTCTCCGTGCCTGGCCTGAAACGGTACCCCGTGGTACATCTGAAGGCGAGCCTAGCGGGTGTTCCGAAAGACGGCAGGGCCTGACTGAATGTTGACACACGCTCCCAGGCAGGGCCAGAGCCCTGATATCAAGAGTCCGAGAGTTCCTTTACAATATTGAGTGCTCCCTGCGTAGTCATTCCTTCTGGGGTGTTAACATGAGGAATGTCCTCTTCTACCTGCTATTATGTGCAGAGAGAAACCAAGACCGAAAAAAGAGAGTTCTGCTACCAAGAAAAAAAACAGAATATTCTCCTCCAAGAATGCTTCACTGTGGACTGCTTTGACACAAAATATCAAATCCGCATGGAGTCATCAAAGCACGAGGAATATTAACTCAATATAGACATGCCAATCATAATATACTTACAATTATAGTACTAAAATGTGAATTGGCCAACCGCAAAGAGTGCACTCCTGGCTGCTGTAAACTCCCTTGTACTGGAAATTAGTGATTTCTCATCCATGAAATTATAGCTTGTAGACTCACAACCCTATGATGACCGAGCTGTTCAATATGTGAGGTTCAACTTTTCAAATGATTCCAGGGTTAGTTCCAGTGTGCTAGTGAAAGTGTTAGAAACACTTCTCAAGACAGGAGATTAAATATTTACATACGCTTGTTGAATGATCTTCACTCTTTCAATCTCTACCTTTTAAAGTAGTATGAGAGAATAGGTCCTTAGCAAAAAAAACCCAAACAAACAAAAAAACCTTTAACAGCTAAAGTTAAAACAGTATTCTGGAATGTATTGCAAAAATAAGAATGAACTAAGTTTTCTGCTGTAGGTGAAATTACTGATCAAAGGAAATTGCTGAATAATTTGAATCTACCCGAGAAAGTAAATTAAAGTTTTGGCTTAGCCATTCATTAGGTTTGCGTAAGACAAAAGCACATAGTGCTTTCTGACTGCACTCAGCCAATGCTCCAGCCAAGACAGAGTGCGATACAGATGGAGACCTTTTCGATTGAGTGCTCATGCCATGGTGAGAATTAACGTCACCTCTGCGATGCTCGGATTTGGTCTAAGAGCAGAAAGTCTCATTTTTCTTCTAATACTCAAACTAGGCGTCCTTTAACACTTAGAAATGAAACATAATTCATCCCACACTGAATTGATGACACATGGGCTCTTGGGGAGGTAGTCTCACCATCTGCATGGCCACATAAGACCACAAGATGTATTACGAGCAATCAGAAACAATCATGTGTCATGTTCAATCAATAGGGAGGAGTCATTTCAGCACATTACTATTCATCATTAAATTTTATTTACTGCCAAGGACAGTGCAGAAACAGGATGATGAGTAAGCAGAAATAAAGGCTTTTCTCTCTCAATACTTGTGCCTGAAATCAGAGCAGCGCAGACAAACCAGGCTCCCTCCTGTGGCTCCTCGAGGAGTTGTTTCCCTTTTTTTAACACATTATTTGCTGTCGCAGGGAGAGATCTTTTTTGCAGGCGACTGATAAATTCACCAAACACGCTATTTAAGACACATGCTGCACATATCAGCATGTAGTTGAGTCACCTTACACAACTGAATAAGTATGACAATTATAATTTTCACACATTTTCTCTGTTAGTGGTTATGTGTGTGTGTGCGTGTGTGTGTGCTGGTGTGACAGATCTGTGCATGCTGTGTGCCTGATTGTGGTGGTCTGTCTCCCCAGTAGTGGTGACAGTACGTATGTGTGTGTGTGTGTGTGTGTGTGTGTGTGTGTGTGTGTGTGTGTGTGTGTGTGTGTGTGTGAGAGAGTGAGTGAGTGAGGTAGCAGAGCTGGAGGGCTCCACACAGTCTGGCCTGCACCCTCTCTGGCTCAACTGCATTGTAATTGGGGTCTGCTGGAAGGCTGCCCTGCACATATGGGAATCCAACGCTCATTTCAGTCTGTCAGCATCACAGCGACTAAGGCACATACACACACAAGGAAACACTCACTCACATAAAAGAGTAAGCACACACACACACACACACACACGCACACAAACACACACATACACACACGCACACACACTCCAAGATGCATTACATGAGTAATAAACACGTGGCAATGTAAATATCAAGATACGTATTTAGCTCCTTTGGTCACACCAATAAAGTAATTATCATAAAGTAGTTAAAATGTCAACATTATGGTGAAAATGCAAAGATGGATTTGTTTTATCTGGAGCTCAGAGGCAGTAGCCCCAGCACTTACCCCTGGAGCGGGGACTTGAGCCCCTGTTGCCCTGACCCCAGAGACCTGCCCCTTTAGCTAATGGACATAGCAGACCACAGCAGGGCATGCTTGACTTGCCCTGCATCAGGCGGAGCTAGGCACTTACTGTTCTACGGCCAAAATACATTTTATTCTTGCATTTTATACCTTGTTAAAATATATACTACTGAGAGACGAGTCCTGGTCTTCTTTCAAAGCATCCCCATGCAGACAGCCTGATCAAAGTGTTTTCCAAGGGAGTCCCGAATTTTGGGAAAAAAAAACCTGCTCTCCTACTGCTGCCAAAGCTGTAAGAATAGCTTACTGCAGTCATAGGCTGATTATATTAGCGCTTCGCCCAGCTCAAAGGTGCTTAATTTAGGTTAATTTGGTCACAGTAACCGGCAAAAGGAAAACAGAGGCCGTAAAGCCAGTACTTCCTTTAGAAAGGCACGCTTTGATTTGGTAAGTGTCCCTGAAATGATTCATTCACCGCTTTCATAATGCAGTGGCTGGATTTCCCCATGTTAATCTGCCTCAGATAGAATTAACCCAATTTTCTGATGATGTTCTTAAATGAGATTTTCTGTCGCTTAGTAGCACGAGAGCACCAGTGTACCAGAACAGCAGTGGTACCTACAAAGCCTATGAAGACTTACACATATGTACTCATGGTTCCCATATAGACATGGGGGGGGAGGCTCTCAGATCAAAGGAACGTCTTCCCCCTATTTGTAAACCTGCAAAGTAATACAAGAGCAACCATTATAATGAACCTGACGACTAAGGCGAGTGCTAGCAGGCATGTGGACTCAGGATGTTGGCTTTATAGCATCGTTTCAAGTTATGGACCGTTTGGGTCACACCAGAATGCGGGGTGATTAATAGGGACAATGTTTTCAGCTTTTCCTCCTTGCTCCTACCTTGGGTCATGCGGTTGACCTTATGGCCAAGATGACAAAGCACACGTGGTCCCTAATTATAGAAAGGGGCCAGTTGAAAGGAAAAAAGAAAACATTAGCTTTGCAAGTGCTACAATATCTGCCTTGATGAAGTCTGACGTTAGTAAAGCAAAAACAGGCCAACGCTATTTACTTAAAAGCACAGCCCCAGTAACATCTACTGGTCATTTTTAACCTTCTAACCCTGACCCCACCAAGCCAGAGAAGTCAGAGAATCTGCACACTTTTACCATCTCAGAAAATGCAAGGACGCTGGCCTCTTATCATTAGTCCTTCGTCTTCACTTAAGGGTGCCAAAAAGCTGACAGAAAAAACAAGAAGATCTAAACAATCCCAAACAAAGACCTCCATTCCAGCACTGTTACCATTCAGCCAAAAGGGGAGAAGGGACTACAGCTGGCCGAAGCAACAGCTGTCTTGCCCTTTCATTCAGCACGTCTCCGTTCCGTTAGCAACTATCCACTGCTGCCCCGCCAGCACCTCTAACACCAACACCAGAGGTCACGTTTAAAAGCTCCAGTGCAAGAACGATTGAAATCTGCTTGCAAGTTCAACGCTTTCCAAGTTTCGTCAACTTAAAAAGGGTAAGTGAGGGAAAGACAAAAGTCTGGCAGAAGTGTGAAGTAGTAAAGCACCATAAAAGCAGAAAGTATATAAAGGCCAATATAGACAGCAACAGAAGTGGTCGCCCTCAGCCAAGTTATGACTTTGGCCTGATTCCATTAGCCCTTTCGTTCAGTCCTTACTGCAGAGTCATGCCTCGGCGGCAGAAGGCTGGAAACCACAGAGGAAGCCACGTGTATTATCTTTAGTCCAAACGGACCATGTTGGAGACCGGCGAGCGCCTCTCACTCCCTGCACCCAGCAGTCCAGCTGGTGTACATCACCACGGCCACTGACCATTCGTTTAACCTCGCCTGGCCCTTTGATTTACACACCCTGACCTTTTTGCAACCTGCCAGGCAGGGCCCTCTGGAAAGCAGTATTCTGCAGTTAGTAATACCACGTCAGAGGAGACATGTTCTTCCGCAGAGGATGTGAGTCTAGAGAAGGAAAGGGGATACACGGGGACAGGTAAAGCCTTCAGGAGAGAAATATAAAATACCTTTGGGGAGGCCATGGTGCGTGTTCACTCCTGTGGTACTACAAGACCCATAAACACTCACAAAATCAACAACAGCATTCATGGTTGGTTCAGTGGTTGGCATCATGGGGGGTGGGGGGGTGTATTACATGTGCAGCTGGGGCCTTTGAGTGCGACACTGGCTCACACAGCTCCAGCTATGGTGCGCTGATTGGAAACGTCTGGCAGCGGAGAGCAGAGGAGCCCGGCACGGAGTTCACCGAGTGCCGCTCTAACAGGACCTACGAGCATATCTAAGGGATGCATCACGTCCAACATCTTCTCAACCCATATGGAGCACAGGGTTTTCCAACAGCTGCACCTACTGCTAATAAATCAAAACTTTGTGTGTGTCAAAACATGCGTGTCATTTATGCATGTAGGAAACATTTGGTTTCCCAGGCCCTTAGGACAAAACGGAGGTGATTAGCAAAACAATTACTTTGATAGCCATCATTTTCAATATTCTTTACTGCCTAGGACAATATTGTTGTGCTTTACTATGTCCAAAATACCCTTGCTCTCTCATTTATCCCGATTTATTGTAGAGCTTCAAACTAGTAGAGTAAGTGTCTTTTGGACCACAGTCTCAAACCAGATGAAGGGCTCCAGGTCTGACGACATTGGAGCAATAAATGCTGACGGCTGGGTAAAGAGGCACTGTTCCCAAGTTATTGTCCAATGCTCAGCATGGTAGTATAAAACATGTGTGCAGGCAGAGTCTAATGAGAAAGCCAGCCCCTGCCACAAAGGCCTCGGCTCCCTAGCGTTCGCTTCTCTAACTATCCTGGAAGGCAGATGCTGAAAAACAGGGGTAGGCGATCCACATAAGGGCCAGGGTAGCTGCAGGATTTCACTACAGCCCAGAGGTTTGATGTGTAGTCCGGCAGCCAGCATTGTGCGGGTAGGACCGCTTCAGCCCTAAAGGTGTCAGGCCAGGCCAGACACGGACACCCGTGCACACGGATCTGTGTACTGCAGGGCAATTGTGAGCACAGCAGCCACAATCTTTGCGTGGGCAAAGTGATGGGAAGGTGGACACATCTGCAATGATCTTAAATTCTGTCACTGTGTCACAACACACAACAAGAACCATCTGACACCATGAGCGAGGCAAGCGAAAAGAAATTTAATTGGGGTTTTCTAGGGAAGAGTGTCTGATGACATAATCCCTGGAATGCCTTGAAAGCAGTTCAGTGTTTAAATTCATCCACCTCGTCTGAGACCCAAAAATCAATTCTTTGCCTGTGTTCTCTGTAAACAATTTTTGCTCAATAGGACAACTACTAAAGAAAGTGTTTAACTCCTTTCCACAACTAAACTTCTCAGATTTAGCTTTGATTTTTATAGAGTCTGCTTCGTGCTCTTTGAAATCAAACATGCCATCCTCCATAAAAAGTCATCATGCAAATGACCCATTTATTTGTCCTCGGGTGATATTTAAGGTCTCAGAGCAACAGCACCAATCAGATGAGTCTCGGAGCATCAGCACCAATCAGATGAGTCTTAGAGCAACAGCACCAATCAGATGAGGACTGGAGCAAACTCTGGATGGATCACAAAGGCCAAACTCGAGAGAAAATAGTTGGCATTTGACAAATGAGCTTGGGTGGGGGTCTAGGCTGTGCTGCCTAGTTCTAGTTCCCCCCAAGCCTTTAAAAGCCAGGAAGAAACAGTAGCCCAGTTATCGGCCATGTTTTGCCATAGCAACCACCACCTAATAAAATGAGGAACTGGGGAAATGGTAACTAATTGTATGACAATTAATTCATTAGTTCAAGAAACACATTCACAGTTGCTGAGCACGGTGCTGCTATCAAAGTTAATGTTAATTAAGGGTATCGTCTGCATAGTGATTAGGAATGTGATCTGAATGAGACCCAGCAAGGCATTCGTACAATAGCTCCGCACTGCCTTTCGGCAAACAAAAGAATTCCTCTGATGAACAATTTCAGAGGAATTGTCCAGCAGGATGAAAAGACAAATCTACATGCACTGGCATATCAAGTTAATAAAAGGAACAGAACTCAACTTCACATACACATTTGGTTTCATTAAGTGGAGATGCCATTCCAAAATACTTCATTACACAAATCATTCTAATTTAAAATATCAATAATTAAGACTTTTGGCATCATTAGTCTTCAGTTGGTTCATTTACATTTTGCTGCATTATAGAAAATCCATTTAAAGTTTGATATTTAAAACATAAACCTAGGTTCTTAAGTAGTTCATAATCTTTGTTTTAGTTATTCATTTATTTCACTTTTTCCTAAAGTAGGATACAGAAAGCAGGAAACATAGTCTACAGGCACATCTAGTGAATACACTGTTACTGCAGATATCTTCTTAACACCCATCACCCCCAATAAACCAATAAACAAACTTCTTCTCTTTCAGTATGCCTAGCCATAATCTATATAGTGACTAAATCTTCCAAGCTGTCTCAGTGTTCTCTACGAGACATAATACTGACAGCTAACCAGGTTATTAAGTGTATAATTTGAGATGGGTATCCCAAACCAAACAATGTGCGGTTCTCCCCACGCTGCGCTGATTCTCCAGTGCTGTTAGGTGCAGAACTCTTTACTCAGACATGAGAAAGTGAGACTTCAGACGCCTAAACTGAACTACATAACATCACTTCTGTTTATAACGCACTTTATGTGTCATCCTGGAATTCGCTCATCGGTTACCTAAATAATCAACACGAAAGCAATGAAGAGTCGGGGAAGTTTCTCCTGCTCTTAGTAAGTTGAGACTGAAAGCAATAACATGGTGTAAACCAGAAATAAAGGAAAAAGAAAATGCCAAACGTTCTCGTGACCTCCTGGCCACGCGCTGTCCGCTCCCATCCGGGGGACTGATGCTCAACGCAGGTCGTCATTTCAGTGAGAACTTCGCCAATATAACTCACCGACTCTTCCCTTTTAAAATAACATGACTGGTAACGAGGACACGGCAAATCGAGCATATGCATCACAAAATGCATAAAGCACAGCGCATCTCATAATTCAACTTACATTCATCTGTTCTCTCTTTTCAATGAGGCACGCCGCCGCTCACAGACCGATTTTCCAAATAGTACTCAAACAACGAAAGCCTCGCCAGGGAGAAAACGGCACAGACAAAAAAGAAACGATGCTGTCTCGATATCCAGTTAAATTATATCCATGTCCCCGCAATCTGGTCCACGCATGCTAGGTGAAGATTCCAGATGTTTGTGTCTGCGCTTCTCCAGCTGTCAGTGCGAGCACACGCGCTGCACCAGCTCGAGCGGGTTTGCACAAACTGCGTGCAGCATGCAAGACCAAGCCGAATGGCTCAGCGACGGCTAGCGCGCCCGACTCCTAACTCCAGACTCCCAGCACGCGCTCTGAGCCTCCGCGAGTGAAACCTGACACTTCCACGGACGGTCCGCCCACGTGCAGGCGCGCCGTAACGGCGCTCGCGGCAGCTACAAGAGAGGGCGACAGCGTGCGCGGACGGGAAGCAAACTAATATTGGGCAGACTTTGGTGCCACCAATCTGCATCCAAGGGAAGTGATATTTATTTGTAGCTCTGTAAACTATTCTTTGCCACGTGTAGACATCAACATTTCTGTCTCCAATGACTTTACAACAAAAAGCAATAGGCTATCCATATGTGCAAAAATGACTAAGAGGTTGCTAGACAGACAGACAGGTGCAGACAGGTGCAAACAGACAGATGCATACCTACTTCAGCTTTAGACTGAAATGAACAATATTTCTTGAAATATAGTTTTTAGCCTCAGACTGCAAAAAAATATCTGTAACAAACAGGCCTGAGATGAAACATGCCATAATATGAAGAGATTAAGTAAGATGGAGTGATTTCACTGAGCACTTTGAATTGCTCATGAATATTAAAACAGACCAGGAAGCTCTGCTCTGATGTGCATATGCAGGAAAAACTACTTGATGTATAAACACATCATGAGAAGAGGAAAAGACCTCAACGAATGGCCATGTCACCTCCACAGAGCCCAGAGGCCTGGCTTGGCTGGGAACACAGGAGCAGAGGCCAGGCCGTGAGCATCTCGAGAGAAGGAGGCTCATCACAGCACGCTTCATCCCATCTGGAGACTGTCAGAGGGAAGCCTGCTCACGGACGCATCATCTGGCGCTGGGCTAAAGCCATGACCTCAGATCGCTTTCTTGCCACATGGATCCTGAGAGACGGCGCGTGTCAGAACCGCCGTCCGGCCGCATATTAGTCCCCTCCTTAGAGAGTCCGGCCACAGCGCTCCCATGGAGCAGACCCCAGTGAATAGTTCCATGATGGTGTTGTTCGGATATTTCATTTCCAGTTATGGCCAACAGTGACTTAAAAATCACTAAGCTAATGTTACCCCTATCTGGCCTGTGCAGGCCACAGTACTGTACAGTTTAGTGTCGGCCTGGCCATTAAATGTATCGCGCAGTTCATCAGTTCAACCAGTTGCAGACATGCTTGGGAGGAGGGGACATCTGGAGTGGTGTATGCACGTCCAATGTTTCCTCCCGGACCACAGCCCAGTTTCACGCTTTACAGAAACAATAATAATTATGTTCCTTTCATCTCTGATTGTCTCGCCTCACTTTTAGTTGAGAAATAAACTGCCTTAACCAAAATTAAATGTAGTATTTAAATTATTTCGAGCAGTGCTGGATAGTTCACATCCAGATTAGTAAAAGTCCTCCCAAGGATTTTGTTTGCCTGCCTTTGCTAATTAGTAATAAACAGATTAATAAACGAATCCAGCTGGGTGAAGCAAAATCACAGGCGGACTTTTACTTTTTAAATATTTTACACCTCTCTTGCAGAGTACAAAAACTAATACAGAGATTTATTTTCTTTGCACTGGAAGTCATTATTCAACCATATCAAAAGATAAATGGATAGAAAGAGAAAAAGATATAAAAATTTTTTAAATACTTTTTATTTTATACATTTTATACTTGAACTGAAATTTCCAAGCTTATGCATTTGCTTAAAGTGTCCTCATCTGCCTGAATGTGTGGTAACAATGTACATAAAGTCTTTAGGATCAAGAGGACAGGACAGAATTCACGAACAAGATACAGATCAGGGTGGTGGGATGGGAGATGAAACCTTCCTGAAAAATCCACCACAGAGTTTATTTATGTGTGAGCCGTTTTTGGCAGAAGGAGAAAGAACTGCCATAAAGTGAGGGGGGGGAGAGAAAACAGACTCAGTCACCCTGAAGTACAAATGACTGTGCCTTCTCGTGTGCACTGGATCCAAAAGCAAATAAAGGTTTGCTTTGGACTCTCCTTGCATGGTAACAGAAAGCCCCGACTGATGGATCTCTCACTCCTGGTGCAGGAAGTGAGGATGTAGGCAAAAAAGGGAAAGTCATATGTAAACACAGTCAACACTTGTCCCAGTTTAAGCTGTTTATGAATCACCCACCTCATCAGTCATTCAGTTACAGCAGGTGTAAAAAGAAGGCTATTAATATTTATTGGTTTTTTTGTTTGTTTTTTTTACATTTACAGTTAATCTTTCGAAATTTATCTAGTTAACTGACCTTTATTTACAAATCAGACCATTTCTTTAAAATCAGACCAAATCTTTCACATTTGGGTGGGATGTTAAAAATATCACTGCAGCATCGTTTTCAACATTACTGACTGAAACATGAGCAACCACAGTCATTTCCAATGAAATTTAACAATGAAAAAATCGACACCATTTGTTTGTACATGTTAAAAATGCAGGTCTTTAACCTTCAGATATTTAAGCTTGCCTCGCTTTTATATGTTCTGATGCTTCACTTTTGGCTTGCAAGCAATGACCTACAAATACACAGTGTTTTACACGATGCTATGTAGTTTATAGTAGACACCATAACATTTCCAGTAGAATACAGAAAAGACCTTCTCTCACACCACCAGTATCTCCAAGGCTACTGCAGTAACATTATCTGTATATAACAGCAGAAAAGTTTAGATCTGATTCATTCCTGGGGAGCTGCTGCCAGCAAAACTAGTCCAGGATACAAACACACACAAAGATAAATGTCATATCGGGAGTGTTTGCTATTAGCACGATGGTAACGCTGATTAGAGAGATCTATCAGGGGACCATATGTGGCCAACATGGTTGAAAGCTGCCTACGGGAGGGCAGACTACATTCTCTCCTTAACATCCAGAACTGTAGCTTCTAGCCAGATTGAGCAGAGACAAGCCGAGATGCCCTCACTGCTTCCATGAGGTTCCAAAAAGGCTCTTTTGCTGGACGCAACCACAGCCTCGCTCTGATGTTGCTTCTAGCTCATCTACATTCACAGTCAAATGCAGACACACATTAGCGGGCAGCAACAGTGGAAACTGAAATCGGCTATTCCCACACGTCACAGACAACGTCTTGTTAGGTCTAGCCCAGGGTGTCCGCGGCATTTCATCGCCATCCACAAACTCGCTGTCGGAGAGGTCAGACAATTTCTTACTTTCTTAAAAACACTCATCTTGAACGTGCGTGCCCCAAATACCAAGCTCTCTGTGCCCACAGAACTTGGCAGAGAAGTGATACTAGATTAGAAAGTACCTTATTGGAAATGCTCTACTTGGGTAATGTCTGGAGGTGCTATATTACTCTGAGGATGGAGAGTCGTTCAGTGCACACAGGTTGAGTTTTTGATCCTTGTGCAGAGGTTATTTTGGTGGCAGCTGATTAAGGCTCTCTGCGGAGCGATGCATCGGAACAGTCCTCCCTGGCCTCTGTGTATTTTTCCGCAGAGTGACTAATTCCATCGTTACCGGCCCGACCATCCAGCGGTTGTTTCAGGCTTGGCTTACAGCTGTTCGGAACAGAACGCATTCCATAGGAAGGAACAGAGGCAGGAATGCTGAATTTTGTAATTATTTCCTTTATTTTATTGACCTTGACAGCGAAGCACAGTAGTTAATACCAAACTTCCAAACATGGATTGGTGACTCTGCCGTGCTATTCTTTATCAAGGATCTCAGAGTATACATCGGCCGCTGTAGTCGGCAGCGGTTGGGTGTATGGGAAAGGGCTTTAAACAGAACATGGCATATCATTTTAGAACAAAAGACCCAACACTAGCCAGACATAGCTCAGATGATGGGGCATTGTAACTCCTCTACTTCATGGCAGAGAGATATGAGCAGTCTGGTGTTACTACAAATAAAATCCAACGGGCAAACATTTAAACATTGATATGGTGGCCTAGATGGACAAATATAGCCAAAACCAGGCCTTTTATCATTATGTTTGGCTTAAAGGGGATATAAACACCATACTACAGCTATCTTCTGAATAAACATAAATGACAGATACTCACTTTACACGTAAACACTGCAATGCCAATGTATATATCCTGCCTGATGCCAGATTACCAAACAGTGAGGGGGTGGGAGAAGAATGAGAGTGAGAGTGTGTGTGTGTGTGTGTGTGCTGACAGGGCTTTCAAGAAGGGATAACCTTCGAAGGCACAGCAACTCCAGTTGGTTCACAGATGTTTCAAATTAGGGGAGTAATATTCTGACCTTCTTGTCATCTTCTCATAGCCCTTTCTCAGACAAAAGCATTTTTATAGGCATGCTGTTTAGTGTTGCTACACTTTGACTCTAGAAACTGAAGTTCTAAAATTGAGCCACTAAATCTTCACCAAAGTAGAGGAGAAATTACTGATGGAATTACCTCTAGTAGGAGCAGAGACTAACCAGTGCAAAGTATGCTTTAAAGCAAAGTAAATTGGTCACATAGGGCCCAAAACAAAGATCAAAACCGCCCAGTATAGCGTTCGGCTTGAAAACCTTCAACAGATACAAACACCACAGTACAGTCTAGAAGTCAGAGGACCAGGATGCATGGTTTTGTAGTTGTCCTGACTCTGTATCACAGCACATTGTACATGAAAGGAAACAATGACTATGACATTAAAGAAAAGGAGGTTACCTTAGGTTACTTATTTACAAACACATAAAAGAGAAAACTTTGTCATACACCTTATATTCTTCCCATTGCAGCATCCCCAGCCTGCAATTTTGCTTGGAAAATATTATCGACTGTGCAGCTCTGGTAAGAAACAGCTACGTACGCGTCGGTGGTCATTTCACAGCCCACAAAAGAGCAGGGTTACTTTCTTCAATTTAATTAGAGGTGAAATGTTTTGTTGACCTTCTGGACACAGCACGCAGGGTTATTTCCCTTCATAGCTACATGAATGAAAGCTCCAGTCATATAAGGTAGCCAGCTAGCGTTTTATGGGTCCACAGACCTGCAGCGGTAATTCCACTGTCTCAGCACCAAGTGCAGGCCCTCCTACCTCCCTGCGTCGGGGAGGTGACCATCCTCAAAACTTTGTTTTGGGTTTATTTTATCTCAGCACGTTGAAAGACGGGAAAGTTATTGTTTCCTCAGCAAAAGCCGGGGCAGGGGTTGAATTACATTTGAGTGGAGATGGAGAGATCTCCGTTTCAGAAAAGTGCCAAGACCTTCCAACACTTCAAAAGCATGTGTGGCTTATCAAGTGTTTGCACCGCACAGCCCTTCTGTGTTTTTACAAGATAGACAGATACAAAACATGTAAGCAAACACTTTGGCGGCTGTCGACAGTTTGCTCTCGGTGTATTATAAACATATTTTTGTTTAAATGTCTTTTTCTTAAGGATTCGTGCTTGCCATGTACTGCTCTGTTTTAAAAGTTTTAGTATTCCTGCTTTAAAATCTATAAACAGTAAAATATAAATCATTATTAGTTTTAGTATTATTACACTGAAAATTCCTTAGACTAACTGCTTACTGAGATGTACTGAACAATGAAATTTAAAATGTTTTTGTTTTACAGACTGAAACAGATGGAACTAACAGTATTTTTTAGGCTGAAATCTAAAGTTTCTAAAGTTTTCTGTTATGTATGGTTTTTAAATGACAGAGCAAATTTATATTTTACATTAAGTACATATTACTCATTCATGTATAAGGCTGCTATTATGCTTAAAATATATAAAAACATACTTCTGTATGGATGTACGATTTTCACTTTTGTTTGTCCTCAGGAGCTCTTTAGTGTCCAGCAATAGTCTGCCAACACAGAGGGGCTCCACTTTCCCTGGAACACCGATTCCATACTATACATAAAGACAAAGAGACGTGCAAGTATCCTTGAACACAAAATTATGGGTGACTGAAATTCTGAAAACATATTTGGATTCATATTTGTTTGTTTGTTTTGCAAAAAACAAAATCATTGTTGACCAGTGTTACTGATAGCACTGTGATATCAGAAAGATTGCTCTCTTAAACAAAAAACACAGTGTAAGCTGCTGTTTTTCCTTTCAACAAAACAAAGACTTATCCTGCTTGGATATTCTCACCAGCAAAGTTGTTTATGGCAAACAAAAGAATGGCACAGCTTGCACTTGGGCCCCACAGAGCACTGCCATTACCGCAGGGCATGCGAGATGGCACATAAGTGGAGCGATTGGGTCATTTACTCGGGCTTGGAGAGGCAGCTTTGTTCCTCTGCAGAGGCGTCTGTGCATCTGTGGACCCGTGGAGAACAGTAAACAATGCCCGGATTCACAGATGGATCGGGCTATGCTGTGGAAGAGGCCAGGTCCCTGCATCACTCCAGGCTACGGTTGTTCCATTTCTTCATTTGGCAGTTCTGCGGCTATTAATTTGGCAATTGGGGGGGACTGAATCCAACCCATCACTGAAATGGCGGTCTGGACGACAGCGGCATTTCCACTTATGGCATCATCTTTCAAACGAGCCGGCCAGGACCTTGGCAGAAGCATTGTGAGAAAAGCAAAGAATTCCTAATCCATGCAAGCTAAGCAGTATGAAACAATACTGGAGAGTGTAAAGTGGTTAAATGCATTCCACTCTGGGAATGCCTGAAAATCATTTCGATGAGTCAGGAATGCCCCCTCTTAAGTGTTAAGTGTCAGTCGAACCACAGAAGAACAATTCATGTGCGTAGGAAAATATCTGTGCTATGTAGAACTAACAAAGGGAGAAAAGGAAGCAGTCGAGTTGTGCTAAAATCAGCTCTCGTAATTCTCAGATTAACCCTCAGATCACCAATCATCTGGGAGATTTAGACCAAACCAAGGCAACACTTCCAAGACCACACAGGAAAATGATAACCTCGCTGACAATAAGGGGGGGAATCCATCACGCAATTGAATGCTGCTTTTTACTGAGACAGATCCCACCTATTCAAGAATAACACTTTATTAAAAAGGAAGATTAAATTACTCATACCAACCATAAATCTAAATAAGCAAATAAAGACCAAACTGACACGTTTGAACAGAACATTGCCTTTGCATGTAACCATTATTTTATAGCACTGTTAAGTGTGTAAACAAATCAGGATCTTTTAAGAGGGGCAAAAAAAAATTCCAGTGTGTTTGTGTTTGTATCTAAAGGAAGTATGGAGTTGTCATGGCGATATGCCCCCACGCTCCTGATTGAGAGTCCGGGCGGTGAAGGACTTTGATTGAGCTCTTCCTCTTTTTAACTCCAGATAAACCGCATCTAGTCTTTAGGAATCTCAGTCCGACCACAAGAGTGGATGTCTGAATATCTGGTACCTCCTACCTCGGCAGGACTGACAGGGCAGTCTAGAAGTGGATATGAAGGGTTTCAGATCCAAAGACACTGGCAGAGAGCTCAGAACACGTGGAGCCAATGGGAATGAGCATGTATGCTGCCTAATCACAAGTAATATCTTAAATAAAAATCAGCACTAATAAAAGCTAATAAAGACTAATAAAAGGTCTTTTTGTATCATATGAAAGGCAGGAAATCCCCACACCATGTTAAAAGGAGATTTCATTTATAAATGCTAGTGTGGCTAGTGCTGGATGGATGACAATATGAAATGGTTAGCATATGGTCTGCTCTGAGTGAAGTGTTCCATCTTTAGTACATTATTAGCGGTGTTACCAACACTAGGAGAAGTGTTCCTTTAAGCAAATCAAAAAGTGTGACATATATAGCAGCCACTCACTGTTTTAGTGAATACCGTCTACTTTACAAGTATCACCATCATGGTGACGTGGTAGACAGTTCCATAACTGCTTATTACACCTAAGGAGGAGGCTGAGGAGTTATGTAGCAAGCCGAGGTTTGGCTATTAGGTCACCACACAAGAGGCTCTGCTTTTCCATAAACAATGGGGAAGAGTCAGAGAAGTAAATAACTGTGTGGTTAAATTCGCCAAAATGGAGGCCACATGGCTGGTACCACAGAACGAAGGAACTCTGTCCCTATCCAGGCTCACATGTTATGTTCGAGGTGACGAGACCAGTGATTTGCACTAGGAGGGTGCAGGTTGCCAGGACTCCACTGAGCGATACTGTTGGACCGGCCCAGCTCTGGCTTCTCTAGCTGAAGGACAAGGTTGTTTTGATGGCTGAGCTTGGGCGTATGCCCACATCGTGGCCAGGGGGATCCAGGCCCATTTGTGTGTCTGACTTCACAAACAGGATGCCTTTGAACACAATGACCTGCATGGTCTTGCTCATGTGCATATATTTACATCACAAGAACATCAGCTCACGAGACTTTAGCACTGGGTGCTGCCAAAAAGTTACACTACACAGAGGCCTTTTCATGCAGTGGTGTTCTTAAATAAACTAGCCAATAAGTGAATTAATACAAAGCCTATGGCTCTCTGATATGCAAACGGAAGCTGATGGCCATCCTGTTACCCAGATATGGGATGATCATTCGTGCATAGTAAATCACACAGCACTTTGATGCTTAGTATAAATTGATTGACTAATGATCTAGCATCCACATGTGTGACCCTGTTTCTTTCATCCCAGCCACTTCCTCGCACAAACATCACAGAGCCTGTTCTTTGAAACGAGACATAAATGAGACATAAAGGGTTGGCCAGCCCCCGCCAAGCGAGCCATCACCGAACTCCTAACAAACCGTAAACTGTGGGGGTGACATCCTTGACGGGATATGTCCGTGGGGGGAGGGCAGATTGTCTGCTCTTCCAGGAAGAGAGGCGGGAGAGGCACTGGGTGGCAGAGGGGAGGGAGGATGTTGCTCATATGTGCCACGCAACATCTGCCGAGTCGTGCAGATTGCCTCCACTCTGAGCACAAGAATGTGGGCTTAGGTGCAAGTCACCACTTTGCTTCATGACCCCTAAAGCCCAAACGACAGAAACGTCTACAGTAATGTGATCAGATTCTCAGGGCCAGATGCATGCACGTGCGCCTTGGTTTGACACCAATACAAGAGACCACGACGGAATATAGAACACAGCAAAAAACTGCTCATGGAACTGGTCATAAGAAACAGTAGGACTCTCATGTATGAAGATTTATTTGTGTGCTGCATTTGTGAAGATGTTCATTTTCATTGAGTTTTATGGTAACAAAGGGCTCACATATGCTGTAACAACACAAAGCTTTTGGAGGAAAAGGTGACATGAAAACAAGAATTTTATAGTTTTGTGTGTGTGTGCGCGCATGGGTGTGTGTCTATGGCTTGCATGGCATTTGCAGTGAGAACCCGAGGTTGAGCAGAGCTGCCTAATACCATGTGACCTGCTTAGGACCATCTACCAATCATAGGCTGGAACCAGAGTAATGGAACATGGGAGCCAATCGATCATAGGCTGGCACCAGAGCTATGGAGCGTGGTAGACAACCAATCATAGGCTGGCACCAGAGCTATGGAACGTGGGAGCCAATCAATCATAGGCTGTCTTTAGAGCTATGCCAGTTCCAGAAGCAGAGTTTTCTGGTAGACAAACCAAACAGAAATAAGAGAGTTTCCACCAGTCACCCATCATCAAACCACAATACTGTAGTAAGCTTTCTCAAAACAGTCTTCACTTTCACGTCACACTTTGATGACACGTGTGTTTTTGTTGAGGTGCATGAATGATTGGATTTTCCTATGTAAACTTCACAGGACCGCAGCACCCATTATGCCGCCATTACTTGTGAATTGCGGGACAATTATTGGGCTACGGAAAAGATTTATCTTCAAATCAGCGAATCTGGAAATGTGCTGTTGTCTCATTTGAATGGCATACAAACATTTACAATAGATTTTATAACATTTTACTGCATATTTTTGGCATCCAAGAAATATTCTTGGTTTAACACACTGTAAAATATATGGCCTGCTGCTATCTTCATTATAATATTGAAACTTGTTTACTCTTTAGTAAAACTGCTGACTTCTACACAGATGCAGTATTAAAAATAAAAAAATTAAAAAATGTCTTCTTTTAAAGTTAATATTAATGCAATATAGGATTTACAATGCTGCACCTTATAACATCAGCACTGATGCCAGCACCTTTCCCAAGAGACCAGTACCTTAACTAAACACAAGGCTGTAGAACTCACCACACCAAACCCTGAGGTAGGACTCTACAGCCACAGCTATCATACCCATGTGGATGGATATCAGGCCTACAAGGACTAATGTGACTGGAATCACACGCCAGACTTTGACTGATTGACACATCTTTGGCTGGATTCACCAGGAGGAAGGCGAACAGACAGACATGAGTAAATCACAGAGGTTCTCCAGGATTCTTGCCGAAATGAAAGCAAAATTTAGGATTGTATCCATGACCACCATCCCTTTCTGGAACTCTACTCACGTCCACCTAAAATGGTGTGTTATTCAGCACCTGCTCTTATGGGGTTTTCTTTCGGTCTCTCGTTTTGTCTCCTGTAAAACCTTTCAGGAGAAATTGAGGTCCCACATCAAATGAACCTCACCGTAAAGACCCTCAATCTTCCCTCTTCTGTGCTGTGTTCCCATTTTCTAAGGTTTCTAGTATGAAGTGCATTATTTCTGGGATCCGCAACGATCACGCTCCCCAGGAAAGCAGAGGAAGTCGGTGGAAGCCCGACTGTGGATAATACATCTATTATCATTTTGTCTCTCAATAGAGCCGAACCAAAATGTAGTGCCACCTTGCAGAGACACGGCGCCACCACCGGCTGTTTGCTCTAGCTTGTCTCTTTTGGCACGTTAAAAATCAATTTCTGCACTCCTCAAATATTTTCAGCCTTATATTACCTCAGTTTAAGCGATGATGTGATTTCAGGTTCATGCGATACCCAGTGTTTTGCAGGAGAACCCACTGCTTGGAGATGACATCGAACGTTTCCCGATGGCTAACCGGGGCCAAGCCTACAGGGGAGTGGCCGTAAAATACCATGAGTGCGGTGTCAGGGTGGCTCTGAAACAGATGCAACAGGCCATGAAAAGATCTGTCCCCAGTAGGTCACTAAGAAACATCAAGCACGTGCAAGCTGGTTTACGACGAGGACAGTAATAGCAGCATCGCGACCGCGGGCAGTTTCGGTCAGCCTCAGCGTTATAATCAGCCTTGCCTAGTTATCCCCCCGCACGCTCGGCCGAGTCTGGAAACACATGGACTGGACCGGCCTTTTGGGAGGCTAGGAACATTAGTGTGACGGGAACAAGGAAGCCGTGAGAGGAGAGAACGCTCCAGCCGTCAACGGGGAAGGCGGATTTTCCGTGGCCCATTGCTGAGTGCAAGGAGGAGCATGCGGTGAGTCACCACTTTGGAAAAGGAGAGCGCCGCACAGGCCAAACCATAAACAACCGGCAGGACAAAGCCATAAAGGAGATAAACCCTGCCTGAAATCAGAGATGAAGTCAGGGGTCACAGAGTATAGCCTGGTCATCTGCCATTTTCAAAAACCAACCTACGTTTGAAACAGATAACTATAACTGAAACAATGACACTCATGTATAAAGGACAGCATTCTTTTTAAAGTCATGTCGTAATGAGGGTTGGTAGAGGTAACTAGAATTATCATGATGTTTGTCTGGAAGGTTCTGGAATCAAATAAAAAGTGGCAAGACGCCTGTCTTTATGCAGGGAGATTTCATTAAATTTTTGGAATTAAATCAAATAATCTGTGGGCAGTTATAAAAGCTCCCCCCCAACACGACTACACCTTGTCTACACCTAGAATGGAAAATCAGTTTTACTCAAATTTGGAAAGAATACATGAAATTAACCAAGGACTCCAAGCAGCGCTTGCCATTCATATGCGATTCATATGTGGAGATTAATACATCATTTAATTACCATACCATAACAACATTTTACTAGCTCCCAAAACAGCTCATTCCACCATGACACCAACATCCTGTGAATTGCTGCAGCTGAGAAAGACAACTTTCGCAGGTCGAGTTAATCTTCTGCATAAGATAACGCCGCTATCTGTCAGCTGCAGGCCCAGAGGACACAGAGCTGTCTGGTCCTATCAAGACAGAGAGTCTTTCGCTTGGCTGCTTCAGGGGAGGTTACTAGGGGAGCAGCCAGCAGCTGGAGATTCATCCTGCAACCCTGGATATCTGGATATGGGCATGACGAAATACAGGCGTTTTTAAACGAGACAGAGGAACCCCTCCCCAGTGCACAAGGCAACCAATGGTTGTTCCGTCTGAAACCGGCAAAGTTTAAAATGCAAGATCCGAGTGATACTTTCCGGCAGCCTGTTGTTGCGGGCCAATACACGTGCAAGCTGAGGCAAATCCAGGAGCACTAGATGAGGAAAACTGCAATCAGGAGGCAAAACAAATGCATCGAGCTACAGGAGTGGAGGGCAAAAGGTCACAGACGGGCTGTATGAATGAATGCTGCTTCCGAAGTGCTTCTCAGTGACCTGGGCTTAGAGATGTTATTCTAATAGCATGCAGAGAGAGAAAGAGAGAGAGAGAAATGTGTGTAAAGGAAAAATAGACTGTAATATCCAGCAAAGTGTTTTTCTAATCACTATAGGAAACTCATGGAAGCAGAAGAGCAGGCTAAGCTGGACTTGTGTCTTTTGGCCACATCACCCCTGCATGGGACATTACAGCACAAGCTCATTATTATTACTCAGCATGCAGTTCTAGTGTCTATTAAGGCCACCATGATCAACAGTGATTCTGATCGGTTCTTTGGTTTAATACAACTCAGCAGGCTATAAAGCAGAAGTTTTATTCTGTGTGCGGTGAGGTTCTATATTATAAGTTGGAGTGGAGGCAATAAATTACTAATATAGGTTTTTGGAACTTACTTTAAAGGGAGGTTCATAAGCAAGAGGTGAATATATAAGTATAATTAAATGCACCAAAGGACTATTCAGTAATCAGGTGAAGTCACCACACTTACAGCTCTCTCTCTCACACACACACACACACACACACACACACACACACACACACACACACACACACACACACACACACACACACACACACACACACACACACACACACAGCTTCCCAGTCCACCTGCCCTTTTTTAGAACCTTTGTGCCTACAACATTAAAGTGAGATTTCCTCTTTCACATTAATCCAGTTTGAAAAGTGGTCTGATCTTATTCGGGGAAAACACTTCACAATCTGGGGGGAAAAATACAGTAAATGTAGGTATAAACTGACACATAGCTCACGCAGAGCTGGTTGTCATAAAGGAGGGAAACAGGATCTTGTGCAAAAGTCCAGAAACTTCCCCTTTTCTCTTACCAGCAATAGACAAAAACAGAACATTTCTGGAGTGCCTACTCACCTCTGGGTGAGGCATTAGCTAAATAAAAACAAGCTTGGAAGGACTTATGTTTAGAATGGGCTACAACCAACTTATGTTATTTGTGGTTGAAATTCCTTAAGTCTTAGCATGCCTCTTACGAACAGTGGACTAAATGAAGCAGCTGTGGTCATATACGACAGCTCGGGGCCACCATCCCCTGCTGTCTGTTATCGATACGCTGCACTGGAGTGCTGCCCTCAGTCCACTAACTATGGCACACTAAAAACTACTTTCAAACCGCCGTGTTAAAGCTGGGCCTATCATCAGCTTCGCCGTCACAAACCAGGATAACGTTTACAGCATGCAGACGCAAGGGGAGACCCAGCAAAGCGTCGGCGAGACTTTCCGCTTCGAGCTGCTGTCCTGAAACGCACGCTCGGCCAGAAAACCCCAAAATAACGCCCAACGGCCAGAGCAGCTGTAAATTTGTGCTGGATGTAGCACAAACACTCGAAATTCAATAAGACCTCAGCCCACGGGCGAGTTTGCCTTGCGGTGGTCCAGCACGGCGGCAACATCTGCGCATTTCGTGAGCTCTCCGCACATCTGGGCTGCATCCTGGTGAGGGAGGGCGAGGTAGAGAACTGTGGGTAGGCAGCTGCGGCACAACCGAGGGCTCCCAGATGTTTGTGATTGGCGATGTGTCGGCCTGTTTGTTGGGGGGGGTGGGAGGGTCAGATCTTTGATCCCGCCGGCAGGTCGGGCTGCTGTGTTATCACATCGGGGCAGGGCTGCACGAGGCGGAAGAAGCCGGGCAGCCTCGCAGGGAGGTCTGTGGTGCAGTGGAGGCAACGGGTCCCAACAACAGCTCCGGGGCGTCAGCAGAGGGGCACGGGGCCAGCGCAGAACCTGAGGATCGAACCTCGCGCACACTTTCTGCTCGTCATCACGAACAACTGAGAAGCATTTCCTTTTCCAAGGTTGGGGTGCACACAACAAAACTGGGTGTGTGCAACAAAACTCCATAAACCGAGACTATTTTAAAACCTGATACAGAAACACATCAGCATGAAAAAGAAAACAAACTAACCCTAATTACTGAAGAAAACACTACATTCTAGACATGGCTGACTCAATCTGTTTCTGGACTGACTCTCAAGTCAATGTTATGGCTTGGCAGAGCAGTATGAAATAGTGGATCTTGTAAAAGCATGTTTACAAATAATACATTTTTTTCCACCACCTCCCAGCTCCAGGTTTGTGTCAGGAGCTTGCCTGTGGCAGTTCCCTTTAACACACCACCTGGACGCCTCACTCGCTTTTACACAGACATACACAAGCGCAAACATGTTGAGAGCACGAGCACACACGTGCAGAGCGTACGCACGCACAGAGCACACACGTGCACACACATGCACAGAGCACCCAAAGGTCAGCACTCCTTTCAAGCATCTCGTTTAGAAGGAAGGTATTTTCGGAAGCGGAGCACACTGATGCAGAACTTGAAAAACAAACGCGGCGTTTACGGGGTGGGAAACGGTGGGCAAGGCTGTTCAGCTTCCTAGCGCGTGCGCCACCGAACACATCCCCGAGCCCTCCGGAGGCCAAAATATACCACTAACAGCCTTTAACGAGGAGACACATCCAGCAGCTTTCCGTGTGAGACACGACTGTGCCAGGCCGCGTTACTCACAGCTCAGATATTCTCTGTTGCAGAAATGAGATCACTCACTGCACAAGGATGTGTAGCGCTTGTCAGGTGGCTAGAGAGGGCTAAAAAAAAAAAAAAAAAAGGCAGGCCATTTACACTACACACGAGAGCATGAAGAAAACCAAACTGCTTGGAAGAGAGTTCACAAGAGAGTCAATGCAGAAAATAACAAAAA
Organism: Electrophorus electricus; assembly: GCF_041902795.1. Lineage (NCBI taxonomy): Eukaryota > Metazoa > Chordata > Actinopteri > Gymnotiformes > Gymnotidae > Electrophorus > Electrophorus electricus. The sequence continues at coordinate 21,138,810 of NC_137513.1, read as the reverse complement.
ACAAACAGCAACAAAAACATTACGCAAAAACGTTATTGGGCCAAATCAAAACAGTACCACGACAGAAGTTCAAAAGAAACCAGATGACTTATAAATTCCACAGTAGATAGTGGGATATAAAAGATTTGGATGGAATGAAATGGACCGAAAGCATCCTATATGATGACTAAGATAAACCAGCGATGTACAGTGTTGGCGATGCTCAAAACTAGTTCCTATCTCCTATAGGAGCTTGAAATCACTCCTATATAAAACTCTCATTACCGCCTTCTGTTCCAGGTCTGGACAGCTCAGTGAGCCTGAGCCTGAGCGCTTGTCTGGGAAATTCAGAGTATTCCTAATTACGGGAGTGGGGAAGGCTGGAAAAGTCAAGCAGCTGACACCAGGAAGACACGGCACTGGGATAGGGCTTCTATCAAGGGTGAATGTAAGCAACCCAGAGGAAGATCCATCTAATTTTTTCCATTTCCAGAAAATACCGATCACCAATCCCCACCCCCACCCACAGATGGCCTTCAGCGGCCCGTGCAGTTGAAGAAAACTGTGGCATACATGTGGATCCGTGTGGACAGACACCTGGGACGGGGAGGGGTTGTGTGTGTTTTTGTTTTTTGGCCAAGTTAGGCTTTGGCACATCACTGCCATATCATCAGTGTAGCGTGAAAAGAGAACTAGGAATTGGTTTGGATCCCAACCAGTTGCGCTGAATCAGGTTTGTGGGATCAAGAAAAACAGCTTGTAGCCAATACTGTGACTTGAGAGTGAAGAAATACTGGTTTAGGACAAAGCAACAAGCCAAGGTTTAGCACAAATAATGAAGCGGCAATGGATATACCTTTATCTATAAAATAAACCAGATTTTTCCCTTAAAGAATACAGAACAATGCAATACCAGTCAAGGCAATGTGGAACTGAGGTTTCTACAAGGTCTACTGACATGCGTCCTCCTATGAAAGGTTTGCAAGGAAAGACCGCTGATTTACAGGGAAATAATATGGTTGAAATAATTGGTCCAGACAATACTTCTCCTCAAACTCCCCCAAGAGTTGGTCATGACTTCCAATCCTTTCAGATCCTCAGGCCTCATTTTCATCACCATCCATGGCTCATTGATAACCAATTTCCTTGTAAGTGTATCAAATTTGAGGCTCATCTTGGCCGGAAAACAACCTTGGATTGTTAAACTAAACCGGCCTCCAAATCCCAAAGTCCTAATCTCACAAAAGCATTTACCAGTGTCATACCACACATATGTTCAAGGAGATTTACAGCTGGGTCAGCCCAAGGGTCACTGCGCCGGCTCTGCTGGGGCCAGACCTCCAGACCTCAGGTGCCGGATCCACAAGGTCAACTGCCTGGGAAGCTCATTTCCACCAAAACTGTCCAAACGCTTCCGCGGTAGAGGTGCCAGGGCTGGTGGGCTGAGGAGCAGGAGGGGACGACTCCAGTGTAAACAGGAGCCCGTGCAAAGGTCAAGAGCAAGCGAGGAAATGTGGGCTTAATCAAAAACAAATCCGTCAGGCTTATCTTCATAACTGAGGGCAAGTAATTTAGACAGAAGTCAAGGCTTGTCCTCGACAGCAAATCAGTACAGAAGGTACATTAGACTCAAGTTTTATCCAGTAAACATGAACATGTAGCTGATGATTTGTTTGTAATACATACTGTATGTAATACTTAGTAAATAAATATTAAATCACAATACATTTGATAAATTATCAATAAGTGTCATTTTTGAGGGAAATAAATATCTAAACTCTCACGAGAGTACTTCACAAGAGTAATTTAATGTCTGCATGCTGTTGACTTTTAATGTTTATTCCATTCTTTTCTTGGTAATGAATGAATCAGGCCTGCGTCTTTAACTTACAGCTGTCGATAACGGCACAGACCAGAGTTCCTGAGCAGTTATTAGTTAAGACCGGCACTCAGAGCTTGTTCAGTAAAGCGGGGTTGCTGAGAGGAGAAGGGGGATATCGAGTGTCTGATCCCTCCCCATCATGAAACCTCCGCGTTGAACCCCCATTCGCCCCCTCAACCCAACCTACCCCCCCCTACACACACACACACACACACACACACACACACACACACACACACACACACACACACACACACACACACACACACACACACACTTACCCTTTCAGCAGAGACAAGGGAAAGAACTGGCAGTGGTAGAGAAAGAGTAAGCAGCTCAAACAGGATCAAAAGACTTTTTTGCCTTTAGGTTATGAGAAAGACTATTAGGTTCTTTTTCTTTCTCTCTCCCATTGGGTTGGAAAATCCACACTGAAGCCCAAAAATGATAATTGTAAAGGTTTACATTTGTTTGAAGAGTTCTGAGTGAAAATGAATGACAATCGTGAAACACTCCCTGGCCCGTCAATGACACCACTTTAGGAAAGGTCATAACTTTGACAAAATTCGCTGTTTAAACAAAGTCTGCAGCTTCAGAGAACTGAAACGCCTCTGAACCGTGAGGTGAGGAAAGCCACTATTCTTTGTCCTACCATGCAACAAAACAGATGCTTAAAGAAAAATCAACATGCAGAACCAGGAGGAGAAAAAAAATCTGGAAACAGAAAGCATGCCCTCTAGTGGCAGATGAGCAATTTGTACAAAATCAACATATTACTCGATTTGTGCTTCGTACAGTTTCAATAATCTATAGCTTTAACATATACAAAAGCAAAAAGGTGTGGACTTTAGAAATACTGAGAAAAAGATTGTACTATAATCCATATATTTATCATCATTATTAGAATCAGGACTATTCTGTGCAGAACATTTTAAGGGAGGAAACATAACCATATGGGAAACTGAAACCTTTTCACTTCAGGCCCACAAATATTTTAAGAGCTGACCTCAGGCAGCCATTTCTGCCAGTTCAACTCTGGAATGCGCAAGATACAATCCTTCGTTGCAAATCAGGGTTCACCAAGGGATCCACTGCTTAAAATAGAAAGGTGTTTTGTCTAAAATGAGATAATAGGTGCTAAAATGAAAAGCTTAGGAAGAAGGGCAATAGAGAGTGTGGACTCCAGGCTGGCATTTCTGTGGTTTTCTGAGACTTTTTGTTTCACACAGAAGTAGTAGATTATGGGTTGTTCCTCAGTTTCAGGATAAAATAAGCACTGACTGCTATCTGGGGTAAAGGCCGGTAAAGTGTAGATTCTGTATTTCGGGAAGCGAAATATGTCTGAATCTTAAACATATACATTTGCCCTTATCAGATATTGCAGCTTCCTTGTGGTACGAAAGGAATGCATCGCCTGTCTTTGCTGTGTTAAACAGTTCTGACAAAACACAGCAACCACAGACTGCAAAATAAAAAAAAAAAATAATAAAATACAAAAAAAAAAAAAAAAAAAAAAAAGAACCCTCACAGTAGCAAATCTATTACAATTCTTTTTTTTTTTTTAGATTAAACATACTGTGTTATGATATTTACCAAAGTCTAAATGAGCACACTATTGCCTCAGGTTGTGACTACCTTAATGCAAGTGTACAGTACTGACTAATGCACCGCAGGTCCATATACAGATGCAGGGATTTGCTTCCATCTACTGTGAAAATGAAGTAGGAACACCAGAAAAACACTGAATCAGCATCTCCCCGCTGCCGTGTTCAACAAACCTAAAAGCTATCTGTCTTTATCAAGGACTTTATTAATAAATTGTGTGTTCTTATAGTGTGTTGGTGGTTGCATTTATTAGCAGAGAGTTTCAAACTCGGAAAAAGTCCGAAAACCCTCAACCCTCAGCATCATCTTTAGATTCTTAACCACCAAACAACTACAGTTTCTGTATTAATTTCAAGTAATTAATTCAGTGACAATAAGTAAAAATAAAATAGAACATTTATTAATCTTTTGTTGGAGAAACTGGTCAAAAACTACTCGCCTACAGTAACAAGATCACAGAAATAATCTCTTGTGCAATTTGGAGGAAAAAAAGAGTCATATCTTAAAATGAACGATGCCTCAGTACAAACAATTTGCTTTCATGCAGTAAACGTGTGGCTCTGGGCAGAACAGCCGGTGCTGACCCTGGGGCTGCTCTGGTCCCTATCAGGTGGACGAGGGCCCTTCTCCATGCGCTTGCCCCATCCCATCCAGCGCTTGGGTGTTTATCAAAGCCAGCTCCTCGTCCTTCACCCACTGCTCCTCCACTGGCAAGGCGGCGGAGCTGGGGCTTGGGTCCAGCCCAGATCGGGGGCACTGGGGGGTCTCGGACCTCCTCGGAGGGTTAAACGTCCTGTTGACGCTGGGAGAGGTGCCTGTGCCCAGCGGGGTGATGGGTGGCGGAGAGGGAATGCGCGACAAGTAGTCAATGCCACGCTTTCGTTTCACACTCCTGGGGTCTTTGGGCTCAGAGCCACCAGCGGGGGAAGGACTTGGCTTGGACACTGGGGTGAAAGGGGAAAAAACCCTGCCTGCTTGCTGGGGTGTTGCCTAGGAAAAATGAAATGCAGAAATGATGCCATTGTCTTCTGAAGGCGTTTTTCCCTTCTATGGGTTCCAGTGCCAGACCAGGGGGCTCAGTGCACTACACATTTCTGGGTTTGCCCTGCTCCAACACAGCTCGCTGTTCAACAAGGGCTTGATTAATTACCAGACAAGGCACACATGTCAGAGCAGGGGAAACAGAAACATGAGATATGCTGGGTCTTCAGATCTGGAGGAATTCTAAGTATAAAGTTTGGGAAGAACCTTGAACTGAATGGGTCAAAACCAGGTCATTGCATCCCTGTATGAACATAAACCATGTTCATATTCATCAAATGGAAGGATATCACAAAAACAAGATTCAGAAACAACAAACTCACAATCCTGATGTTCTGTTTTGGCAGAAAGCCCGGCGTTCTCAGGGACGGAAAGGAGTTTGAACAGCCAGGTGGAATCAGGTTTGAGAGCTTCTCCTCGGCGACACTGAAAAACGACTTGTAACCCTGCACGGAAACCGACGAACATCATAAAAATCCACTTAACCAGAAGCTGCAGGTGAAAGACCATCTAGCCGCGTGCAGAACATTACAGGTTCACCGCAGCTCTCAGCTGGACAGATGGCGGCAAGACACAACCGATTACAACTGAACTGAAACATCACGCAAAATAAAACGAAGGAGAATTTAAGACCATGGGGGGGTGGGGGGTGGGGGGTGGGGGGGAGTTTTAGAGCTTAGCCATAAGAATGATTTAGATTCGAGCCGTTTCAGGTTCATTGTGGGTCGATCCGGGAGCTGGCTGATGTAATGCTGACCAATACTCTTAAATGGTAACACCATAGGTGCTACTTCAAATGCAAGACAAAAAGAAAAATAAGAACGAACAAAAGATTACATGATGAAATAAGCCTTCGGTAGGAAGTGTAGTTCTGCCTACAGCCATTACCTGGACAAAAGAGTTGATCCGGGCCATGGCTCCCTTTATGTGGGGGTCCTTGGGGTGTGTGGAGAAGAGGGACTGCTCTCCAGCGTAAAGGTCAGGCACAGGCGCACACAGCCGCTGCGGCCGCAGATTGCTGACGGCCAGGAGAGCCATCGGCCTCACGAGGTCCTCAACCGCTAGCTGGACCAGGCTCCCGGAGGTCCTCACAGAGACGAAGTCGAGCCCGTCATCCACCAAGTACACCAGCGGAGAGGAACCTGCAGACAGGCCCGTGAAACACACACTCAAAATAGCTACTTAAAGGACTCTAAAGACTCCTGGTCACACAGCTGAAAAAGAAAATGACAGAGGATGATGTACCTCTCAGTAACAACTTATTCCTTTGAGTCAAACGAACCTTGTCTATCCAAAACGGAGATGACGTATCCTACAAGATCCACCTCCCCGCACGGGGAGCTGAACCTGGGGTCCTGGAGCTCCCTGAAGCTTGCTACTCGTCTCAAAGGAAAACATTTACTTAACTGTTCCGGGCAAACCTGTAATCATCAAGGTAATTAATCATCACACTTCTCTCATTTCTCAATTTCCACTCAATAATTTTTCAATATAATAATTTTATTTAGTATTGGGGTGTTTACTGTGAGAAGGATGCACATTTTTGGCAGTTATGTACATGTGCTAACCTACAGAGAGGACAGTATTTCCAGAATGTCTAAGGGCTGCAGATTTATTGGTACCCAGATTTACCTCCAACTCCTGAAACTGTGTTTTCTTGGTGGCTGTGAACTGGACGTGGGCGCTGGCAGAGTGCTTCTTGGTCTCAGACGTGGCCAGATGGTAAGCCTTGTACCTGCCACCCTCCCTGAGCAGAGAGCTCAACTCGGCCGAGGGCCGCCAGATATTCAGTGTGTACACTGGGAAACGTACATATGCAGACCGTGACCAGCTGGTTTGGTACAGCTACTTCAGCATAGAGGACAGCAAAAGGGCTTTGTGTATGAAAAGAAATCAGAACTCAAACCAAAAAAGCAGGCAACAGATGACAAAATGGGATTACGAACACTCAAATAGCCAAGTAATGTTAATGAACCCTGTGTTCATACCTTAACTTCAGACCCGAGATTAATCAATACTGCTGATAAACTCACCATGGTTGCCATGCTGGTCATTGGAGTCGGCGATGGCAAGCTTCCAGACGGGGGTGACATCTCGGTTGAGACAGCCCCCTTCAGCCTTGTGGGCCTCCTGCACAGCCCTGCGCACACGCTCCTGTAGTTCCGCCTGCCTCTGCTCAGCCACACCCCTCCTGTAGCTGTTCACAGCCTCCACCTGCTGTACGCTCAGATGGGTCTGTGCACATGTTGCATAGTCAAGAAAGAAAATAAATGAAACAGCCTGCAAAATTAAAGGCTCTTGGTGCATACACTTACATTTACGGCATTTAGCTGACTCTTTTATCCAAAGTGACTTACAATTCTGACTGAACACAACTTGAGCAATTGAGGGTTAACGGCCTTGCTCAGGGGCCCCAACAGTGGCAACTTGGCAGTGGTGGGGCTTGAACCTTCCAATTACTTGTCCAGTAGCTTAACCACTGAGCTACCCCTGCGTATGCTCTAATAGAAAGCTGCTCCAACCACAGTCATCAGAGTCCTCCAGGCTGTCCATCCTCAGGAGTGACAACAAAAGTGGACAACCAGTTACATTAATCTTTCAATCATCTACTAGGGATTACGAAATCCAGGGCCAAAAACCCCCCCAAAAAACCCACAAAATTATAGTACCATATAGTATCTATAATAAAAGTGCAATCATATGTGCAGTCGTTTCAAAGAAGCTATAAAGAAGAAACATAATATATGACATGGACAGGATTAAAGGCACTTTTCCCCAATACTTGGTTGCACAACCTCTGGCAGCACGCACAGGCTCCAGACGTTTATTGTAGCCATCTGTGAGCAACTTCACCTGCCTGCTGCTACATTCTCCCACTCATTGATAGCAGATCTTTAAAGCTCTTGTTTGTCTGCAGAGTTCCTTTACTCATTAGCAGTTTTAACTGCTTAGATTTTCAAATCAGACTGAGATCAGAACTCAGGATTTTAAAATAGTCCAATCCCCACTGCGCCACAAACACACAGGAGGACGCTGCTGTATAAAATGCCTTTACAGCCCTCTGACCTCTTTATTCATATCTTTCTTTAAGCAGCGGGGTCCGCCTTGGCCTTCACCCACACAGCCCGTCCTTGTTCAGCGCGTGGCGAATGGAAAGGGTTGACACCATCACTTCAGATGTCTCCAGCTTAGTCTGAATTGGATGTTCTGCTTGATTTCTTTTACACAATTCATACCAACTTTCATAGGGTTCTGTAATCAATTTTCTTCTATACACCACATTCTGGAAAGGTCTCGACTGTTCCACGCTAAGCAAACATGTTGATAACATTTCAAAAGGTCTTTAGAGAAGGGCTGGTACCCTTTCAGCTGCTTGTGTTGGGTGATGATGGTCTGCTCAGACAGCTCTCTTGTGTTTGCCGTTGCGAACAAATAACTGGCTTTCCTCAGCATCAAAGCAACCATTCACAGGCTAATTAAAGTCATGCGAGCACTAACAAGGTGGGGAGAGGTCAGTCTAACTTCTTAATTCATCACAGAATAGTCTGATTTTGTCCTTTGTTTCAAACTGAACAAAGGATCCAATGTTCATCTCCTGGCCTTGTTCATTTTGCTATTCATTTTTCCAAATTTGTTAGTTTTGCGTCATGGGTTTTTCTGTATCAATCATACGAGTTCATAAGGACCCCAGCTGTTTTGCTAAACACTTTATTTCAGGAGATATTTTATATGATGTATGCAAAATTCAAGGGTGCCAATAATGTTGACCGCGCCTGTATAACTCAGCGCTCGGGTCGCCGGTCCTTTACCTCCATGTAACCTGGGTCACTCTCCACGGCTTCGTAAAGCTCCTCACCATCCTGGAGTCTCTCAATCTCTTGACGAGTGAATGTTCGACGATGATTTCTAGTTTTCTTCTTCTCTATTAAGGTAGATTCACATAGTTAAAAGTAGATTCAAATGTTTCTCATAGTAGAAAAAAAGATTCATCGTTATTTGGACATCAGCTTTTGTTCATAAACCCAGCTCAAATAGGCTCAAAGAGCCAAATGAAGTTCGGAAATTATTATATAATAACCTTTTTTTAAACACATTCACTGTTATCACTAGTTTATACTTCTCTGTACACTTAGCAGTCCAGCACTATAGTTTGGGACACATTTACATCCAAGAAGCACAAATATGCTCTGCAACAAACTTTAAAATCAAGTAAAAGAAAGATCAAATTTATCCTAAAAGAATGAGACAACCAGTAGTGACAAGACCTGCCACAAATTATATGTAGCACACACACACACACATATTTTATATATATTTATATATATATATATATATATATATATATATATATATATATATATATATATATATATATATAGAACATATTACTTTGTTTATAAACATAAAAAGTAATATGTTCTATGTTCTGATATTTCACAATCACTGGAGCTGTTGAGGTTGCACACAGAAGAGTGTGATCTCATACTTTCCTCCTCTTTCTCAAACTGGGCTTGTATCTTAAAGAACAGAAGCTCCAGGTTCTTCTGCTTAGCACTGCTGTGACGTCTGGCCTCTCGGTCTTCAGCCCGCTCATTGCGGAACACAAATATCCCACCGGACAACTTCTCCATCCACTGCGTTTTGTTTTAACACAAAAATAGTGGTCTGATATGGCTGAGATTAAATGTACAGCCTACTGGTGACATGTTTGTTTATGTTTTGAATTTAACATTACTACTACTGAAACGTAAACTGCATAATTAACTGTCCATACCAACACAAGGTTAACAAGATGAAGGCTACGCTACAAATACAGTACACTGCAGAGGATTGGGTTTTTATTCTTTATCTTTGGACAACATTCGAGGACTCTACAGTGCAGTACACTGCAGAGGTACATTGCACCTCTTGGACAAAACTACTGACCAGAACATCCAGTTTTCTAAGATCCTAATCTCACCGGTGTGATTATACTCCATAGACAAGCCATGGCTTATCACATCAGTGTGATCGCACTCCTCAATGGACTAAAAGTAAATTTGCTAAAACGTTAACGTTAATTAAGGTAAAGTATATGTATAAATGATATCTTAACCACAATTAAACAGCCAGTGAGAGAGAGCGAGAGAGAGCGTGCGAGCACCTGAGTAGGGTAGCTCCTCAAAACAATGATGTCTACACAGCCCACCACTCCACCGGTGGAATACAGTGAGGAGAGGGACACCTGGAAAGGTCGGGGATCTTTATGGAAACCCATCTTAGCGTCCCAACGGGCTGGCCTTGTGCTGTTAGCTGAAATCTGAGAAAGAGGAATAACACTGAAATAAAGCTAATCTCAGCAGAACACCTTAGTGATGCTTCTCGTGGACTGAACACATGTCTGTCTAATCTGAAACCAAGGCGTGTGTACATCACCTCACCTTGAGCATCAGCGAATCAGGAGCCTCCAAAGGGGCACAGGCATCTTGCGAGCCAATCAGCTCTGCCCCATGGACGATAATCTTCCCACCCACTCTGAGACGGCCCTTCTGCAGCATGGACGACAGCGGCAGGTCCAGCAGGGATTTAATGGAATACCAGCCATCAGTAAGCCATACTACTGCAGCTGGAGCCTCTAGTCTGGGATCAGTGGGGGCTGCAGCTTTCTCTGTTCCCACTTGATTACGGACTGAAGTGGCAATGCCACACACACACAGCACTAAGGTCTTGGCCGGGGTGTCATCCATTTCCATGATCTTTTTTAAAGCGGACCTTCGACTGTGATCCACCTCAATGTCATATCTAAGAATGAACAATTAATAATTAATCAATAATAAATTAACCAAAAGTACTAATATTAACCATCAGAACACACCAACTTACTTTTAACAGGTAAACACTGATGTTCATTTTGACTAAATGACAGTATAAGGACTTGTTGAGCACCAAGTTTTCTTAGTCTTCTTACTTAGTCTACACATTTAGATGCTCAATATAATAGTAATCTAAATATTAAATATTTAAAATATGAAATAAAGCAACCCTCCTCCCCCCACCACCAAAAAAACAACCTCAGAATGGTCATTGCAAGATTCTCAGCATTAATACTTTATGGCAGTGGTTCCCAAAGTGGAGGGTGCACCCCCTAGGGGAGGCTCAGAGCTATTGCAGGGGACACAGCAAGGGAAATAAAACAAAAGACTTGCACGTGCATGTTGATTGGGGGGTGTTGGGGGGGCTTGAAAATATTCATATCTTTACAATATCTGCTGACTGATCTTTTGAAGTCAATTACAAGAGCACAACTTTTCCATCATTTCCACGAAAGCAACATGGACATGGCAACATGCAAGCTTCACAATACTGCTCTGGACAGATGTGCAGCACACGCAGCACCTGAGTTTGAGTTGCAGAAGCACTTGCTCTGGAGTAAGACACAGACCGCCATACACTTCGGGGAAGGTTCTCTCCATGGAGGCCTGTTTCCATACAATCCAGCGATAGTGGTTGTACACCCATGCCTCACTTATCAGTTTGGGGTCAACCCCAGGGGTATCACACAAAGCCCTGCGCAGGAAGAAAACAATGGTGATTCAATAAAAATCAAAAACAAACAACAAAAAAAAAAAAACTCCCACAAGTGCCTGCCGGACTCCTTGTGATCACTTCCAGGGGCTATAATAACTCAGAAAAGTGAGTAGAGAATCCATATGAGAACAGAGAATCCCTAGTCCATAACTCACCCATTATTCATATGAATTTATAGCACAAAGGCTCAAGTGTTCACCTGTAGAACTCCTCCTTGCCTGCAGATGCTTCGTTATTCGGTATCAACCAGCCCCCGTCAGCCAGCTGGACGCCGCCCGTCTCTGCGAGTGCCTCATGTCCGAAGAATTCAGCCCAGCCAAACCTGAATGACTCTGCGTTTTCGCTGCTTATCTGAGAGACTTTGCGGTGCACACCGCGCTGATACAGCTGCGGGACAAAATGCAAGGAGCTTCTTGATTTGTAGCAGCCACAAATAGACTTAGCTGTGAAATAACCACAGAAATACAGAATTAGAAATATGCACCTCTTCCTGAGTGTGTTGGACTGGGTTCTTGTGTCCTACAGCCTCTCTCAGTGATATCCTGGTCACCCCAGATGTCTTCGCCAGGTACAGGCTGCCAGGCAAAGGTCGAACGGTCTGCCGCTTCTTTTTTCTGATTCTCATGTCCTGTATATCCCGCGCCAGCTCCAAAGACTGCTGCCAAACCTCAAAGACTTTGAGCACCGCAAAACATAATACTTGGTTAAGATAAAATATGGAGAACCATGTAATTAACACTACTTTACAATGACTAATGCACACATTTTATTTGCTTACAGCATCATAAAAAGATATTTATAGACTTCCATATGCTGCAAAGGTTACCTTTATCTTCAGACGTTCCAGTGGGCAGACTCCCCAACTTCACATCTCGCTGGGCTTCTGTCTCTTTCTTCCAATCCTCTTGTGTCCCAACTATGTGGGCCTTCCCTTTCACAAAAGTCATTTTATTTTCTTGACCAGAGCTTAAGATGGACGAGGATTTTGAGACGCTGGAATTGTGGGATGGACTCCTCAGGAGATCAATACCTCCCAAGCTGTCCTCCTTTTTAAATGGTGGAACAAACACACTTGGACCTTTAGCAATGTCTGTAGAAACACACGGTTTGGGTGCCTCGGGCCTGCTATTCTTTTGAAAAGGGGGGACAAACACTGTTGCTTTGAGGTTTGCTGCTGCTCGTTTTTGATCAGCAGAATGTGGAAAAGCAATGTGGAAATCTGGGTTGGCTGCTTTTCGCTCTGTGACATCCCTGCAGATCAAAAACTTGTTTATTATGTCTCCACACCATTTCATGTAGAAGATTTTTCTAAAACACTAAAAGTATGATAAAATTCAGAATCTCACCTAGACGGAAGAGTAATATTGGGCTTTAAGTGCAAATTGCATGTGAAGACTCGCCTGTCATTTAGAGTCCCTGTAAAGGTGATGGCACACTAAGTGAGACATGGGATACCTTATGGGTAAATAATCCTGCTTTATTTGAAACAGTGGAGACTCACCATTGGGACTGCTTGTCGCAGGAGTACAGACTCTACTGCCATCTGAGATCTGGTTAAATTCTGAAACAAGTCTTCTTTTCAGTGGAGGTTGCCCTTAACGTAATTAACAAAAGAAGACAAATGTAAAAAGATTTGATAATACAGTATAAAACTAACGTAGTTTAGATCATGGAGCTGAAAGGATTTACCTGTCAAACCACGACCATCTGACATCCGTTTTCTTGCTATATTTGCTTCGATTGACAACTTGTGCTCAGGACGACTTTCCCTAAAACCAGTATCCTCCAACAGACTGTGCTCATCGAGATCATCCTCTAACAGGGCTTTAGTGCACGCCATTGCTTCCTGCTCCAAATATTTCTGCTGAGTCTCATTGCATCCACCAGTATTCAAAGAACGACAGTTGAGCAGAGAAGAATCACCATGTGCGGGTAGTGATGCGAATGATGGAACTGTGGCTATGATTTGTCCCATTTTATATTGATTATTTTCATTAACTCCTGAAGCCTGACATTCAGAGATAAGTGGACTTTCGCCATGGACACCGGCAGCTGGTTCTGCATCGCATTCTTTGAACGTCGGCAAAGCTGCCTCAAGAGCCGATTTTGACACGGTCACACCTTTTCCACTAGCCATGCTGAAACCAACATTTCCTGACTTTAAGGCATCGGCCTCTGAGTCTCCATCCTCTACGATCTCGAATTTTCCCTCAGGCTTTCCAGCATTAGCTGGTATACATTTCCTCACAGATGTACCATGGAAGCTTTTCTGTTGTACTTTTGGCATGTTCAAATGACTCTCGATGTCATGCACGTCAACGGACAAGTCGGCGCAGTTGTCAAATGGAGTTTTAACTTCCATCAGTGCCTTTTCTGACACCGCCACACCTTTACCGCTTGCAGTGCTGAATCCCAAACACCTCGCACACTCGGGTTCTGTGGCCGATGTCTCCGCCGTTTTTGAAAGTCCTTCATCAAGCAGTGAACCTTCCACTTCACATTCAGAGAAAAGACTCTTTGCTTTTCTCAGCGCCTTATCGGACACAGCCACTTTCTTTCCACTTGCAGTACTGAAGTTCCAGCTTCTTCCTGGAATAGTGGAACGTTTTTCTGGAACATTCTTCTCTTCTGAAATTTCCATTCTCTTTTCACATGGTGAAGTGTCAGCTGAATCAGCTAACACTGCTTTAGCTCTTTGAAGTGCTTCTGCCGAAACAGACACCGTTTTACCATTTGCTGTACTGAAACTGCAGCCAGATGTTGACTGAAGTGTCTCCGCTGAAGTTTTAGCAAATTCCTCTCGGACATGTTTATTCAAAGCCGTGGACTGTTGCTTTAAACTCAAAGCCTCTTTGTTCAGTCTGTCCATTTCAGGCAAATGCACCATGCTTACCACAACAGCCTTGAATCCACAGTCATCCATCACACTTGACTTGTCTCCTTTCTCTTGAGAAATATCTGAGCAATCAAGATCATAGTCTTTGAAAAATGTCTTTGCCTCCTTAAATGCTTTTTCTGAGATGCTCACCCCTCTACTGCTTGCCATCTTGTATACTTTGACAGATTTGTTCTGATTTCTGTTTGCTTCAGAATCTAATTTTGTATTGCCATCCTCCAATTTAATTCCATTGGAGCAATTTACACTGTTCTCAATGTCTCTGAAAATGGCTTTGGACATCTGAATAGCACTTGCTGAGACTGAGACTCCTTTGCCACTGGCTAATTTAAACCCATCACTCTGTATGGATTGTGAAGGCTGACATTTTTTTTCAGTACTGTCATGAAACCTTTCTTCACCAACCTTTCTTAGAGATTCAGTAGATATGTTTGACCGATCATGGACAGGAGTCAGGATACAAGAGACAGCTTTTGTTTTTGGAGGGGCTTTTAGTGAGACAGTGGCCTCACACATATTACGAGCTTCAAAGTTTTCAACTTCATTTAAAAGTCTTTTTGCGTTCACAAGGGCTTTTTCAGACACCTTTACTTCCTTTCCTCCAGCAGTCTTAAATCCAAAATTCACTGCATTCATTTCAAGTAAATTCAGTTTCTGATCAACACTTCTCTGCATTGCTTCCAGATTTGCTGAGCCATCTATGTGTTTGCATATTTCTGTTTCTGTCATTACAGAGTCTGAATTTTCATTACATAGGCTTTCCTCTGCCTTTAATTCAAGCTTATTTAGTTTCTTAGTGCAGTATAACCCATCATTGCAAGCTTCAGGTGAGGGCTCAGTTGTATGGCATTTAGGGGATTGTTTTAGCTTTTGCTCAACAGTGTCTGGCCGATTAGTCTGAAGTGTGACAATGTTTTCTTCACTGTCTTCCAAATCTGCAAAGAGACTCTTTGCTTTGCTCAGACATTTGTCAGAGACACTAAGAGTTTTTCCACTGGCTGTTTTAAAGCCAGAACAATATGACTCATTTTCATCACTTGTGTTAGGCTCCACTTTGAGAGTTTTGCAGCATGGCTGGCTAATGCTTACAGCTTGAATAGATTCATCCTTACTGTGCATGCTGTTTAGTACTGGAGTTTGGTGTGTAGGTGAATCTATCTTGGTCTGATATTTCTGAGATAACCGACTCTCAACAGCACAGTTAAAACTGTCATCAAAGTCAATGTCAGCAAGTATATCAGAATCCCAATCCTTCTCAACATGAGTGCTATCCAGAGGCTTTAAACCAAGCTTCGTAGGCCTAACCTGAGTAAATTCATACTGACTGCATGCCTCTTCCAATATACTGCACAATTCTGTTACATCAGCTTTTTGCGATGCTGTCAAAGAAGAATCAACATTGATTTGGTTAGAATCTTGACGTTTCTGACTGCTTTTAAAGTCAAGCACTGGACATCCGTCATGCATCACATTTCGGCCTTGCAATTTGTCAGTATTTTCATCAAACTCCTTGAAAATGTCTTTAGCTTTTTCAAGGTTATCAGAAGAGACAGTAATACTTTTGCTAGAGGCTGTTACAAAACCAGACTCTAAACCCCTAGTTGATAAATTTGAAGTTTCTCTTCCAGAATTTAACCCATGACCATGTCTTTCTGAAGGCAACTGCACTGCATCAGGGCTTGCTAAAACTTGTATCAGAGATGGTTTTGTTGGCTCAGGTATACCTGAAACAACCCTGGCAGTTGTACATTGGCCTCTCTCATCCAACATTGCTTTGGCCTTCATTAGAGCTTCTGGCTGTACATATATATCCTTATTATTTGCTGTTTTAAACACAGAATGTAGATAACTTTCAGAACCACTACAGCATATAGTTACCCGGCTAGAATCAGAAAGGAAGGAGGGATAGCCACTGTCACATCTTGGATGTTCACAGGTCATGCTCTCAACCTTTGCTGCGTTTGTTTCCTTGTAATTACCATCAGAACACTTGTAGCCAACACCACCTTCAGACTGTTCCTTAGGTACTGTGTTAGGTTGTTCTTTGCTTATTTTTATGCAAGATGACTTACCGAGGGAATCGTGTTTGCTATGTGCTCTTTGGTTTGGCGATTTGTCCAAATTGACTCCCTGAGTGAAATCTTCTGCAAAGGCTTCACAAAGCTGTGTCATATTAAGACCTTGGTCTACACTGAGGGTTGACCAAGTCATTTGTTTACCAGTAGTTTCTCCTGCTTGCAACATATGATCACCAGTGTCTTTTGTGCGTGCATCTTCACCATGTTTGGACTCTTCAAAAAGAGATGTTTCCAGACACTGATTTACAGTCAAATAACCTAGAGGAAAAAGGTAAAAAGGCATACATTATAGGTTTTCCCAATCTGATTTGCTGACATTTGAAATACAAAAGCAGACGAAAACAGATGACTGGTATTACCAGTGTCTGTGTCCGAGGACCACACTGGTGTGGCAGTCCCCTTTCCTACTTCAGTTGATGGACATGGACTTTGTACTCGATACACAAACCTCCTGGGTTTTCTAGCGAGCGTGAGTGAAGGAGATGCCTCCATAAAAGAACCTCTTGCCTGAGCTCTCTCTGAATACGAATCAGGAAAGCACTGCAGTTTCTCAACAGCGCATGAAGACTGAACAACTTGTGCATTACTGTCTCTACAAGTGTGCTGTGCAGAGTCACTGTTAAGTAATAAATTATTATGTTGCTTGTTTGCCAATTCAGAAGCAATGATCTGCTTTGTTTTTGAGTCTGGCACATCAGATAAACTTAGTGGAGTCCACTGTGTGAGGTCTTTACTTATAGGGGGACTTTCAATTTTAACAGCAGTGCAGGTTTCGACTGATCTTAAATCAACATTTGATGCTAAAGTAAGATGTGCAAAGCTCTCCGCTGCCAGAGTAGTTCTCTTCTTTATTCGTGCTTTGGTTTTGACTCTTCGCAGTGCTGAGCTGCTCTTGCTAAAGAAGATGGACAGGACGTCCTCGGCACCATCAAGGACACTCTTCACTGTGCCACGGACATCCGCGTCCTTTATTGCATCTGGTACTGTCTGCTTCCAAAGACCGTCCAAATCGTCTAAGGAAGTGTTTGATGCCTTTGCATCAGCCCGGCCTTTCAGATCTATTAATGATGCACATAAACTGATTAATAACCAATTTTTAAAACTCTCTCTCACACACACACACACACACAGAGAAGGATAGAAGGAGGGAAACAGAACATCTTGGACAAAGGACCTTCATCAGCTGTGCAAGCAAAGGGCTTCTGAATTAGTAGTAGCCTCCTCTGTCTAAAATGTTGTTTCTCTGGAAACTTTACTAGTTTTGAAATGAGATTTTATATATATATATATATATATATATATATATATATATATATATATATATATATATATATATATATATATATATATATATCACACACACACTCACACACACACACACACACACACACACACACAGTGGTAAGAGATGTAGAGATAATATATAGTTATAAAACTTACCAATGTGTTGTACAGAAGTTTGCCTTTCAGATGCTGGATGAGTGTCTTTTGACAGTGATGGAAATAGGTTTCGTACAATCTGTATGTTTGAAGAGACAAAACAACAAGCAAAAACAAGTGGTCAAAAGCAAAAATGCCTTCATACTAACTGGTTAATCAATAATTTACACATCTAAATATAAACATTATAGTGAAGTTGCCACTGTAAAAACAAATTGTGTCCAAGTATAAAAGTTCATCCTTAAATATTTGTTTCACTGTGCCACTTACAATGACTTCTTTGTCTCTGAGAAAACTTACTGGTGAAGACTGAGTTTCCTGTCTGGCTGTTGGAAATAATAAATGAAATAATTCCATTAATAATGTTTAAAAAGACAAAAAAAAGAACGAATCTGGAATATTTCATACTTGTTGTTATACGTACACAAAATAACCGTGGGGGTGAGTGTTGATGGGGTGTTGAAGGAACTGCTCCATGATATGTCAGGATTCATCTGAGCTCCAAGGCTCTCTGAGATGCGTTTTGCCTCTGAATCTTGTACCTAAGAGAGGCAACAAGCACTTCATTCAACATTCAAATGTCTATATAAGTAAGATTCAAACTGGAAATAAATTATTTATCTTACCAAAGAACTTATCGGTGTGTCCAGCAGACCTGTAACAACATATGTAACATACCACACAGAAAAAGCTTGACAATTGGACCATTTGGTACACTGATTTTATTAAGCCTACAAAATTAAACTTTGAAAAAAAGAAAAAAAAAATATTCAAAAGGTATAGTCTCCTTACCAAAACATTCATTTGTCTTCCGAGATCCATACTCTTTTTCAGTCCGTTGGCTACAAAAACAAACACACACAGACAAGAAATCACATCGGCTTCATGAAAACAAAAGTTTTTTCCAAATTCACTCCAGCATTACCTGTCTTTTGCTGAGCCAAACAGACATGGGTTTGAGTCAGTCCTCAGCAAACCCTGCAGGGGGGTTTGCATCCCTTGATGTGAAGAAAAGAGCATTTCTAAATTGAGAGAGTGACACGAGGCATCTTCACATTGTACAGGCTTGCTGCTGGTCACATGACATTGAAAGAGTAATAGAGGTCAACATCAAAAAGCTTATAATGGAAGAGGAAGAGGGTCATGAGTGGTAGTGGGCAGTTTCATCAGTGTTTTAACTGTACAAACCCAACACTTACAAAACACCTTTAAACAGTTCAAGGAATAAACACTACTTATTGCATCTCTGAAAAGGGTGCATTGCATTTGTTCTCATCTCATTCTTATGGTATTCTCATCAAAACAAGAATGCCCTACCTGGA